>NC_137540.1:76798272-77062796 GCF_963082525.1 Nesoenas mayeri | reverse complement strand
AGCCCCCAAATAGTAAGTCCTTTTAAACTGGTTCTTGTTACCTGCTTGCAGCAAATCCTTTTAGGCTGAGTTATCTCAATTGGTGAAGGTGTATTTGTCTCTTTATTAATCCGAAAAGGAGTTTAGAGTGATTTACACCATTGTGGACATCTACACTGCAATGTTTAAGCCTTCTGAGACTATTCACAATTGCATTCTTTACTTAAAACTAGGCTGGAGAACCATTAGGTGGTGGTATTATCTATTCCAATGGTTAAAATATATCTGATACTTTCTGTTAAAAATTACTATATTTGACTTCCAGATATTTTTCCTTTGCCTTGTGGGGAGGGGAGAAGAGATGAAACATGAAGCAACATGTTTGCATCAGACTTAAATCCATGAAAAGGGGAGATTGGGTATGGCAGTGAGGCATTTCGTGTAGCGAACATCTGAAGATGATGTTTCATCGTGCTAAGCAGCAGATCATAATGATGGAAATAAGAGAATTTCAATACCTTTATTTGTTTTTGTCACTGTTACCTGTGTCAATACCTGAAGAAAAACCCAAAAGAGTTACGTTAAAGAAAGAATTAAAATTAAAATTATCAGCTTGTTCTTTTCTTAATGCATTTATTAAATACATTTAAATTACCCCTAAATGTTCAGCCACTGGGATTTAACTGTCAAATCCCTGACTTGTTAGAATGCTCGCTGCATAATAGAAATTATTTCCTTAAACAAGAGTATTAAGCGTTTTCCACTGTTTATATTAGGCAGAGGAGCTTTTTTTTTCCCTTTTTCATTGCTTTTTTTTTTTTGCAAGTATCAGGAAAGTGAGGGGAAAATGAAGAAAAGAATTGGTTAAGAGAAAAGACAAGGGAATTAAGAGTTACATTGTTCATGTAGATAGCTTGTTCCTTGCTCTACACGTGGCTGTGGGCCAGTGTAATCATTTCAGTCTGGGACGTGATTTTCTCCTGCTTGAGCCAATCTCTAACATAACTGAAGTGTAACTGGGACCTCTTTCTACTGGTTTTACCAGTTCTACTGGTAATCTGCCCATAAAATCACATCCCCGACCACTACAGTAACATCAGACAAGATGAGTAGGGTGGTCCTTTCTGGTTGTAGCTTTGTGCCCCCTCCCCAAGAGATTTGCTGTCCTTCCCCTACCACATCTCAGCAGATGCAATAGGGTCCTGCCACATATATCCTTACAGTATGGTAGAGCTGCTCCTCATCGACTGCTGCCTGTGGCCCTCGATGTTGGCTGCATTGCTTAGCACGGTGTAGAGTAATATTCTCATGCTACACGTTGATTATTTTCCATCTAGAAAAAAAAAACATCAGCAAATTTGAACTGATGGCAAAAATTCCCAAACAAATGAAGTTTGCTGTGCTGCTCAGGTATCTTCAGCTTCTTGTGTTCCCTCCAGCTCCATGGGTGAATTTGTCCCCAGTTTAGCTATTTTGAAGGTTAAGTTGAGGGAATTCACCTGGCTTGTCTTAGATATAGACCTTAGGATGGGTAGAGCTCCCTCTAGAGACGTCTCTCTCCCTCTGTTGACTTGAGAGGCTTGTCTAGAAGGTGAGCTTTGGTTAACCAACAAACCTGGGGAGAGATGGTGTTGGCCTTGTTCTGCATTGCTCAGAGAGTGAGATCTCAAATGCCAAAGAGGGGTGCCAAGGACTTGTTTCTGTGCTCCCTGTGGCCTGAGTTGTGTCCCTAGAGCTGTGAGATCATGAGTGCACTGGAGAGCCCCCTTGGACCAAAAATAGGGGGCCTGCGACATCGTTAAATCTCTCATTGCTTTCCCTCCCCACCAGGTCTCTGCTGCTTCCACATGACTTGCATTTGGGAAGAGGATGAGGAGGAAAAAGATACTTGGAATTGCCCAGAGTCATTTGAAAACAACCTCAAAGGATGTTAGGGGAGCTGGACAATATCCCAAGCGCTTTTCCTCGGACTTCTAGCCCTGCAGCCTGCAGAAGAGCCCTTGAAGGAGGAGACGAGAGTCTTGATAAAAGGATGAAGCAAGAGGAACTTGTCTGGCTCCCTCTTCTTGCTCCTCTTGTGCACTCAGATGCAGGACAGAGGAGAGTTTAGGGCAGCCTTGTCTCTCCGGTTCAAGGGGGCACAGAGCATCATCCGAAAGGAGCGTGCAGCCCCCCCTTTTCTCTTAGTGGGTGGTTGGGTTCTTCATGATCATGGATGATTATTCTGTTTATTTTGCCCCTGTCAAAAAAGGAAACGGGTCAGCTTCTGCCAAGTAATTTTACACCTAAGTATTTCCTTCTGTTTGTCTTAAAAACAGCTTAGTATGGATGTTACCTCCGGGTCACAGGGTCACTGGGGGATTGGCAGAGGCTTTTCTGGGTTGCACAGCGCACTCCTGGAGGCCTGTTCCTAATTGTCTGGTGGAGACAAGGGAATACAGAGCCGCTCCAAAAAATGCAGCACTGCAGAGCGGGGCTTTGTCCCTTTGACAAGGTATGTGAGCAGCCAACCCTGCTTGGGTGCCTCGCTGCAGAGACGCGGAGAAGCTGTGTGTGCACACACGCACGCACATAACAGGTCATTTTTCACTTTTCGGAACATAAGCTCTGGTGTACGGAATCACACACAAGGGGGTAATGAAACCATCCGGCCCAACAATGCTGCCTTTCACTGCATTGCAAGATAAAGGATCGTTCCTTCCTGCCTGTCTCCTTAAAGGGGATTTTGTGCTGCTGAGAGGTGCTGGATGGATGGATAGTGAGAAGCACGTTTTATTTATTCATAGCACTGGCACCACATGGGTCCCCGAAACATTTTGTGAGGATATAGCCCGTTCTGGGTCCTGCTCACTGCTATCTGTGCTTTCATCTGCACAGTCAGGTCCAGGGAGCTGTGAGCTACCTCTAACTGCAATTTGAGTATGATCGAGACCTCATTTAGGTGTGTTATCAGACACCTCCGCAATTGATGGGTTTATAAGCAAGAGTAAAATTCCACTTTAATGTGAACACACAGGACATGAGAGAGACATGCTGGGAGAAGGTGGGTCTCACCTGCTGCAGTGATTCACTTTGCACAACTTGCCAAGTAACCCTGTTTGCCACAAGCGTGTTCACTGATCAGCCCTCGCAGGGAAAAGCACTTGTTGACATCCTACATCAACTTAAGAATGAGATCTTCCAAGTCACAGAAGGTCTGGTCTCTGCTGGGCTTATCTTGCTCTAGGGTTTTCTGTGGACTTTTAATTTTCCTTACAAACTGAAACTGAATATGAAATCTTAATCTTCTCTGCAAAACCCGGGCCAAGGTGCCTCAAACAGCATGATGAAGCGGAACAAGTACAAGATCCCACACCCATGCACAGCCCACCTTGACAACACGATGGTTTTCAAGCAGATATCAAATGGCAAGGAGATCCCAGACATTTGGTATACTGAGGACAGTGATGTGTGTGGTTGCATTGCAAGTAAATAAGTGTGAAATGAACCCTCCTTGAACACGGCCTGAGTAAAGCCTTTGTTATCTAGATCTTCCTCCCCAAAGTGCTGTAAGGACCATTGGAGTAACTCACAAGTTTGGCTTCTCTGTCTCCTGCCTATTTATTGTGAACACTTCTGCTGTTCTGACCAATTTTTACTTGTTTTGTGGTAAAGCGCACCAAGTGTGCTTGCAAGAAATACAATAATCCACATTGTGAAGAATTGTCATCTAAAGAGAAAAAAAGAAGGATCAGAAATAAATAAATGAAAAGGAAAAGTTATGCTATGATGGTGGCAGATTCAAGAAGCCAGTTTTTATGTCCTAATCCAGTATTTCGTCCAACGGAACTGTAAATATAGCACATATTTTCTGTTCTCTTTCTCCTGTCTGATGTTGAAAGATGGCAAGTTTTCAGTTCCATTGAAATAATCACATTCCTCCTCAAAGTGCCCTGTGGACCTGGAGGAGAGGCAGAAGATGTCATTTGCAACCTCGAAGGACAACAAGATTAATGTAACAAATCATCAACTCTATCCAAGTCTGTTATCAAGCTCCCAAGAACAGCTGCAAACAGCCAAGTCCAAAGAAACACTGAAAACCCCCATAAGAAAGCTGCTGATTAGAGACCCTGGCTCCAGGCACAGTGAGGGCTATTCAGCTCCTAGAGGTGTCAGGATCTGTGCTGTTCACAGGTTAGATACAGATAATTTACAGTATCTGGAGACTTTGCAATGCTTTATCCACTTCATTGCAAACCAAGGAGTTCACAACAGCACAAGGAATTCCTGTGTACAGAGGTGACAGGAGGTGATATTTATCTAGTGATGTACAAAATGCCCCTTTCATGTCTTCTTCCCACCATTTTGTGTTGCACACACAGCATAAGACACAATACTCTTTGCAGAGGCTTTTTAAAAAAAATTAATTAAATTTTTCCTTTTAAACATGAGACAAGGCTGTCCCAGGGTTGTATGGTGGGGATGTGTTTGGCTCTGGAAGCAGTCATGGGGCAATGTGGCAGGCTTGCCACATGATAAACCATTCCCCACATCCCCACCTACTGCCTTGTACTGTGACCATTTCTCTGCCCCGTGGGACAGGATATGAGCGCCATCCTCTGGAGGTTAATCTTGGCAAGGTTGTTTCTGGTCTCCTGAGGAGTGTGGATGTCTTGTTTGCTAAGTGGACAAACAATACCCTTTTCCCTGGCACCCGGGAGATAAGAGAATTGGTACAGCACTCGGAGATTCTCCAGAAGTCACTCATGCATTGCATTGCAAAGTGACTTTCTTGGGCTAGGCTGGTGAAAGAGCTTTCTTCTGCAAACCATTAAAGACCCTCTTTTCATCTGCCCTTTCCTTCATAAGGAATGTCATCTTCTCACACGTGTCTATAGGATAACCAGGGAGAGCCTTCAGAAATGCTATGGGATTCCCAGCTCTTCTGGGAAAAGAACAGAGCAGATAAGTTTTTAGGTGTACAGAGTAAGAGTCTATTGCCTCTCAAGAGATGGATTCATGCCTGGGCAGCTGTGGGTCCTGGGCCCTGCACTATCTGCAGGAATTTGTTATTCTGTTTGATTTAATTTGCTCATGAATGTACTGGAGCTTCCTAGAGAGAAGGGATCTTACTGAAAGCATTGGCCAAAGGATGCTTGCAAGAATGACATCCTGGAGAGCAAGGCTGAAAATGTTGGCACAGGAAGCTTACAGCAACTTGCCCAAAGGTATTTGAATTGCACAATAAGGAGAGACTGAAAAGGTCGGTGCTCTTCGGTTTGCAGAAGAGGATGCTGTAGTGGGTACAATTTTGGAGAAAGTAAATCAGTCAGAGGAATGCTGAACTGTTGTTCACTAAGTACTGTAACACAAGAGCTAAGAGGCAGTCAACAAAACTCGCAGATACTCCAAATAGATGGAAGAAAGCAGTGTTGCACTGAAAGCAGTGAATGTCTGGAAGTGGCAGCCACAGGAGGCAGACAGGATCAGTGGGAGGTCAGACAAATTGATGGACAAAGGAGTAAGTGAATTCTAAAGGGACCAGGCCGGGGTGGGCACTGTCACCTCTCCAGAGCAGCAGTTGTGGTTGCTGAGGATGAGGGGATAGAAGACGACAGAAGGTGGCCAAACCCAGCCACTGTCTCTGCCTGCAATGTGGGCTAGCTGAGTCACAGATCTGACCCATGGGGTGTCTCCTCTGTTCTTATCCACCAAGCAAGGGGACAAGCCTAGAGCAGCAGGTCTTTGGAGTCCTAGTCCACATTGCCTGGAGGAGGACTTCATCACCAAAACCCCTCTCTGGCACCTCTCAGATGTGCTTACACTGCTCCTTTCACCACATCATCTGAGCGTGTGTTTGAATAAGTATATCCCCCCTTTTTGGGCACACCATGATGACACCCATGTTGAAGACGCAAAGCGAAGTCCCAAGAGACTGGTCATTTCCCATGGTGGGTGGACACTGAGTTACTTTCAATAAGACTAAGAGAAGAGCCAAAGGCTTTACAGGAAATCTGTAGCAGGGAGCACAAATAAAAACCCATGTTCTCACTTCTCAACCTTGTTCTTGAGTTACATTTCTGCACCCCTTCAAACACCATCTCCAGAAAGGACAAATCACCCCCTGGAGATGCCAGCTGCCCTCCAACAGTGTAGAAGAAATTTAGCTGATGAGGCCAGAATCTGCATCCTGTAAATCTGGAAATAAAACGCAAAAACTCTGTGGACTGAAATGCATGAATAAAGAAGCCTCTGGCTCAGAAAGCAAATTCCTCAGCAGTGGCTGTTGCATCACTGTAGGGAAGGGAGGAAAACAAAGGGCTTGATGCCTATAAACAAGGGCTATTGTTAAATGTACTTGAGGATTTTTGTGGAGACAGCATCGTATTTCAGGCTTCCTGCTACTAAGTAAACGCTCAGCGATACATGGAGGCTGCTGCTGCCTCTGAGTTTGCAAAAAGAAGAATTGTTGCTATGTTAAAAATGTAACAATTATCTTCCTTCCCTGCAGTATCTGAACTTCCACTTGCCTTAAACCAGGTCAGGGTTAGAGAACAAGCCCAAGAGAAACACAGATGCAAACTCCATGGCATGAAGAATTCCCCATTCCAGGCTAAAAGATGAATGTATTTATTGATTTGGCTAGACTGCAGTTCACCTGCATTGTTTTGACCTGGTGCAATGTGTGTGTGTATAAAAGGGGCTGTGAATTCCCTGTTGGATGTGAATAGGTGCTGGTCCAGGTGTCAAGGACCAGCAAAGTCTTCTGGATCTACGCTTAGTGCACTGATCTGCTGCTCTACCTGATTGTACCAGAGCAAGTTTTTGGATGTATTGGCATATTCACTGAAGACCCAGACGTGACCTGTGCTCCATCATTATACTGCTGATTTGCTCCGCTCTCTTCTCACCGTCTTCCAAAGGTGCTTTAGGTAAACATTGACATGACTGAGACAAAAGAATAGGCTGAGGGCTATTTGAAGTTGTGTTTGGCCTTCCAGCAGCTTTATAAAATTGATCCAAATAGATTTGAAATATAAAGTGAATTAAAGTTTTTCTGCAGGTTCTGTAAGTGCCCACAGTAGTGCGCATAGCAGAAGACATCTATAAATTGATAGTCTGATATTTATCATTGTTTTCAGACTCTCTGCTGCTGCACATACCCAAATCTACACCTCTTCCTCATTAAATGAAAAGCAAGGGTTTCTTAGAGTAAGAAGCTTCCATAGGCTAAGAGATTTGTTTTTTGGGTTGGGTTGTTCCCAGGAACACTGGAATAGAGAGAGGTTTAAATTGTACTCGCTGCAGAGTGGCAAAATCTCCCAGCATGGAATGCAGCTGGCTTCTTATCTCCCATCACTTCATAGTTGAGTTCAATGGACTGGTCATGGTTTATCCTCATCTCTCACTGGCATCCTGGTGTTCCAGGGACATGCTGTGTTTTACATTTAAAGGGATCATCATAAAATCACAGAATAAATGAGACTGGAAAGGACTTCTGGATGTTTTAACTGCAAATCCCAGCTAAAAACAAGTCCCTTTCCAGTCTGGTGTCATCCATAACCTTGCTAGGGTGCAGTCTGTCCCATCATCTGTGTGATGGAACAACACAGAAAAAACAGGAGGCAGAACACGCTTCTGCCAAGTTCCAGGGATGTGTTTTAAGGTTTTAAGCTGAGCATCAAACTAATATGGCAAATAAGTGGGATGTGGTTTATTCACATTAATATTTTCCATAAAACAATGTTAATGGCTCAGAAACACATTAGAGCCACCAAAAGAAAACATTTTTCATGCCTTGTCACACTGGACCTTGCAGCCCAAATACCCTGAGGAGGCAAGGGGGGTCCATGGGGGGGCATTTGCCAAAAAGGCCACTGCGGCTGCAGTGCACCCTGACCACACAAAGCACTTGTTGATTGGGAGGAACCAGAGCTGTTCCCATCTCCATGGAGAAGAGGTCTCTTGGATGGAGAACAGCAGCTGTTCTAACAGCTCTTTGCTGAAAGTCCATGGTAGCAACTTGAATATCACTGCAGCCTCCCCAAATCTATGCTGGGGGTTTCAGGAGGGACAATGGGACAAAAGGCTTTGAGGAAAAACACTTTGGAAGCCAAATGACCTGTAATCTGGGGACCTCAGATCAGATATCTCCTTTGGCCAACCCTGCTATGCTAGATAAGAGTGCTCTTGTTGGTGTGCAAACCCAATCCCCTCTCCCCTATCTGTTCCTTGAACCTCTTCCCTGGAAACCCAGCCTGACCTCGTGTAGCTGGGAGAAGCTTAACACAAGCATCTGAAGGTTTAAAGCAAGACAAAAGCAGTTCCTGTAAAATCTGTCAGGACTGATTGAAACCATATTGGCCGCTTCAACTTGAAAAGGCCTTAATCTCCGAGGGACAGTGTGACTGAGGGTTGCAGGATTCTTGGTCTGGTTATCTGCCTTCACAGGCTGCGTCTGGGTGGATTTAACCTTGATCCCGTCTGTTGAAGCGGCCACTGGATGTGTGCAGCCCATCTCTGGATCAGGGGGAGGGGAGGCTTACGTTCCTGGTTGTCTTGAAAGAAGCCATCAATCATCCCCTCAAGAAAACACCTCCTGAATCCGAACAGCATCCATAGCAGCTGCTCGAGCCCCCATCTATTATTCCCCCTGTGCACAGAGATTGCGTTGTATTAAAAAAGAAAAAAAGGAAAATAAAGAAAAGCTCCACCAAAACCTGAAGGTCTGAAAGTTCACTCAGAAGACACGTTCAGGCGTATAAGACGCCCGTGGCACGTGGCCAGCTCGGGGTGACCTGCAGGCTGCTCCCCCAAGGGGACTCGGATTACACTAACCATCCTGTTCCTTCCAGACAGCACCATTAGCACTCGACGCCTATCCATCATCTCACCGCTATCCCAACGGAGGAGCACGGTCCCGTCCGTGCATTGGCCACGTCTGTCCCTCCCTCTCCCCCAGCCTCCCCTCGCGACATCGTGCCCCAGCTCCAAACCTCACTCCTCTAGGTGCTGAGTTCATCCCTCTTTCGTTATATGGTTTGGTTTTCCTTTTTTTTTGGTTTTCCTTTTTCTTTTTTTTTCCCTTCTTCTTTTTTTCCCCTTTTCACTCCCAGGCTGCTGACATGTAGATTTATAGCCAAATGTCAAAGCTCTCTGGGTCTTGGACTAGTTCTACTTACTCTGGGAAACTTCTGGAAAAAGAATTCATGGGCTGGAAGGGCTTAAATGCATCTGTGGCAGATTCAGCTCCTTGCTGTTAGCACCCTTCAGAAGAACTGAATGCAGGCCAGGTTTTGTTTATTTTTCCCTCTAAATCTCCTCCCCCACCACCTTTTTTGCCCTACAGTAGGGAAAAAAAAGAAAAGCCTGGTGGAACTTTCGTCTCCTTGCTCCATTTCTTCTCCTTTCAGCATCTTATCACAATTGCTTCTAACTCCACCACCTATCTCCTCTGCCTTCCCCCGACACCTCCTCGGCATCCCCATAAAACAGGCTCGGTGGCTCCTGGAATTTCCTTCCCATCACGACGATGACCATGGCACTTAGCAGGTCCTAATTCACTCTCTCACGTACAGACACTTGGCTACTTCTGCTCCGTTCTCACCAGTCTCAGGGTGGAAATTCCTCCAGAAGCTGAAGACCTCGCTGCTGCCAGCCAGCAGGGTAATGAATCCACAACTAGAGTCACCATGTTTATGGCTACTTTAACAACTTATTTTATTCCCAGCACCATGTACTCCTTGCCTAACTTTCAGAGGTGTGTAGTGCTAGACTGGAAGCCCCATTTTACCCTGAAAAGGTCAAACCCCTATTCTTCTTTAAGTTCTTATTTTGGACTGCAGGTCTAGCTCTGAAATCAAATCAAAATGAGGGCAATGAGGAAGAAATTGTTGCCTCTGAGGGTGGTAAGAGCCTGGCCTAGGTTCCCAGAGAGGTGGTGGATGAACCATCCCTGAGACATCCCAGGCCAGGCTGGACGGGGCTCTGAGCAACCTGAGCTGGTGAAGATGTCCCTGTCATGGCAGAGGGGGCACTAGGGGAGCATTGAATGTCCCTTCAACCCAAACTATTCTATAAGTCTATGAACTTGAGCTGCAAAGGCCACCAACACACAGTAGACAGCGCAACCTGTACTTGCACAAAGGTGTGAGTCCTACAGCTGTCCCTGATGTCTCTTTCCTAGACCTCTCCTTCATACACCGAGAAATCAAGATCATGATCTTCCTCCCACTCTGTGGAGCTGTACCACAGGTATATATTCAGAGTAGGAATTTCCCAGGCACAGACCTCGAGAGGAAGACACCAGAAGGTCCTGCATCCCTGAGAAAAATAATGCAAACACTTGTCATTCTGTAATCCAAAAGAAAACAAACAGAGGTTTCCACCTAAAGGGTTTTTTTTAACTCTGCGTCTCTGGTAACTGTCCGGGAGCACAGACACTTAATGCACATATAGACACTGCATTGTGCACACCTTAATGTAGGGACTGCAAGCTGAATCCTGTTCCTTAAGTAAGGTGAGAGGAATCCTATCAGTCGCCCTCACAGTGTTAATGTCATAGTGTTAACGTCTCTCCTGCAGTAGCTGCCCATCAGAAGGTACAATAGGTCCCTGGCTGAGAAGGTTTCAGCCCAATTAAAAATTCCAGCCCAAAATACACTCAAAGTCCACATGCTGCCATGCCTGTACTGGCAGGATTTGTTGCTTGGCCTGTAAACTTTACTGAAATTAGACTTTTTATTCTTCTGTTGCTTCACTGACCTCTGAGCTGGTTTATGTGTGTTTAACTCAGACCTAGAGGCAATGGTGGGATATGGGGAGAAACCAAAGAAAGGTGGACATGAGAGGGACTAGAAGGCATCTGAATTTGAATGAGTTTTAACTCTCACCTCAAATTAAGCCCAAATTGAACTTTTATTCTACTTTAAGCTGAAGAACTTCACTCTGCAGAGCCCAAGGAGGAGCCAGTGCTGCAGGACAAAGGGGCTGGATGGGGCCAGCTGGAAGATCCCATGATGAGCCACAACCAAGGGTGGGAAACCCAGGTGGAGGAGGAACCATCTTGAGGAGCTATCAGTTCCACCCCTGTCTTCTCTGCATGTTTTGCCATGACATCACTGCAGAAAGGGCTTGTCCACTGCTGCCATTACCTTAGCATTTTTCTCCTTGTCTTCTTTCTCCTCTTACACCTGACAGCCCTGGTCTTGACGGTGTGCAGACACAAGAGGATCCTTTCACCACAGTAGTTATCATCAATGTCATACATGTTAACTATGATCACAAGCTGGAAGTTCAAGGAAACAAAGCCCACTCAGACAGCACAACAAGTGTTGCCTGAACAGCCCAACAGCCTCATTATTGTAAGGATATGCACCAAAAGAGCTTTAGAAGGGACTTAAAAGAAGATGCTGAGGAGGAATCTGTCTAGAAGTGCTAAAACTTTGAGAGGTTTCTGAGAAGTTTCACTGTAAGCTACAGGGGCAATGGCCAAAAAAAAGAACCAATTTTGGAAAAGGAGGAAGAAAGATGGACAGGACAAGGAAGATGGAGCCAGAGGGACGGCAGATGCAAGCTGAGGTTCTTAGGGACATGGTTTAGTGCCAGTGTTGGGTTAACTGTTGGACTCGATGATCTTGAGGGTCTCTTCCAACCAAAATGATTCTATGATTCTTTGCCTCTATGATTCTAATTGTGGATACTATGGCATGAAACCAGCACAGGTCAACTCTATCTTCGTTTGCCAGGGAATTATGTGGTGAATTCTTTGACTGGATGACTCTCCATTCTGTCCCACCCTGGTCTGCTACTTAAAAGTTAGTTGGGCTTTGCCCCACAGGACACTGCTGCTTTTACATGAGTCACCCTCACCCGGAAATCATGCTTCTACACAGGCCAGCTTATGACATGAATGAAATGACTGCAATCCAAACACAGGTTGAACTGAGATTGTAACGAACAACCAACAAAGTCACAACAGAAAACCAAAAAATGTCTAATTCAAGTTACCCAAAGGCAAATCACAGATCCTGCAGGTGTCATTGTCTGAGTTTTTCCCCACCAGTGACAGCACTGGCACTTGGGTGACACGCTGTGTGAGGCCACAAGCTGCACTGCTGCCACTTTTCATGGATATTTATACCACATGCGATCCCTCCACAGCACCTTTGGCACCGTAGGGAAGTCAGGACAGTCCTGGGAGTAAAACAGGCTGCAAAACCTGTGTTAGCCTCACTGCAGCCAACACCAGGTGTATCTTAAATCCTGAGATTTCTTAATGCTGGTTGAATATCAGCACACAAGTAAATCATCCCTTCCTGAGGAATGTGGGGTCCTTGGCCTCCATCTCTTCCCATCTGGCCTTGGAGTAGCTCCCATGTGAGGGTCTTTGGTGGCCATGCGTGCTACTAAATATTTCAGCTTCAGTGTTCTACCAGCCCCTCAACATAGAGCTTGAAGTCACACATTCATCTGAGCAGCCTCACACGGCTTGATTTGTAACCTGGATCACACCAGCTGGAATTCATCTCATCCAAATGTACGCGTCGACAGTGTGGATTTCCCTACCTGTCATCTAGATTTCCATGGCAGAAACAGGAACTCACAGGCTGCAATTAATCCAACTTATTTTAGGTATCTACATCAGAGTGAGGTGAATCATGCCTGAAATTTCCTTTTTGTTTCCCCATTAACTATGAAAAAAAGCCCAGTCTAGACTAGATTTGAGCTGCTGGCAAGACATCTATGAGGAAAAGCCAGAAGGACAGGTCAAGATTTCAGTCCGGACAGAAAGAGAGACGTATTGGAAGACAGAGGTGGATTTGTGAGTCATTAGTACAGATGGTGTGTTTGTGGATGAGGATCCCAGAGACAAAGAGAGAGGAAAAAAACCTCATAAGTTAGGGCCTCTAACAGTCCCACAGGCAGTGAGTGAGGAGATCTGGAGAATCCTGAGAAGGACACCAAGTAGGTGACCAGAAAGGTGGGAGGAAAGCCAAGAGGGGGAAGACTAGAAATCAGGAGGAAGAAGATCTCAAAGAGAAGAGTATACCAGCGACCATATGGATGGGGCTGGCAGGTCCGAGCCATCCATGCATCCAGCGTGGGCTTGAAGCTTGGCTGGGAAGAGATTGATAAAGAGTGGAATGGGAGCAGCTTCAGTGAAGGGTGGAAGATGGATGTTGGATTGCAAAAGCTGTGTAGGAGAAGAGGTGAGGAGAGCCAGGTTAGACTTCATGTTTGGGAGAAAGCAAAGCAAGCTTGCACTGATTGGAAAGGGACAAAAGAGATGAAAAGGTTGAGAGAAGGCTGGAGAACTGGATGAAAGGGAGGAGAAGAGGAATGAAGCACTGGGGAAGTGTCAGTGGAGAAGGAAAGGCCAGAGGAGGTGAAAAAGGAGGTGACAAATGTTTATGTCTGCAAAAAAAGGGTAAAAAGCCATGATCTGTGTCCAGTGACTGTCTCTGCTTTCTCCATGATCTGATCATGCCATGAAGCACTCAGACAGGTATTTCCAGGAATATGCAGAGTTAAAGTTTCAAGAGTAGTGTCACCTTCTGGGTGCAATGTAAAACTTACTCTCTTTACCGAGCGATTATTCCATAGAAGTGAGTTTCTTACACTTTCTCTGCACATCTAGTGCAGCTCACTCTCAGGAATGGGCTAAAAGGCCCTACTTCTGACCTGGTGCAGTTGAGAATCTTCCTGTTTCTCAGTGCTCATAAGGAGAGTGTAAATTTATAGCTGAGACAACAGGATAGGACCAAATGCTAAACGTAGACTGTTTTTACAGTCACAGGAGTCTCAATCAATGATCTTTAAAGCCAAACCAAGACGCAACCCACCAAAATCCTTTCTCTTTTTCCTTTTGCCATAAGATAAATACACCCCCCTGTGGTAGTCAGTATTTCTTGTAGTAATCTAAAAAAAAATCAAAGAAAAATACCCAACATAACATTTACAAATATTAATAAAGTAGGTAAAAGCAAGAATGCCAATTACAAAAGTTAATATAATAGGCAGATGTTCATGACTTCTGCAGAATGACATGCAGAGGAATTCAGATCTCAGGGAGATGATGTGCCATTATACAAATGATGTGCAAAGTCCTCTGCCCAGATCTGCCTGCTCTGTGGCACTGAGAGGGACCTGAGCACGGCATGGATCAACCACAGCTGGATGGTGACATTGGGGGACAACCTGGTCACACATCCAGCCTCAGTATTACCTGCCTCTCAGCACAGGACAAGAGACAGCTCTGGGAAAGCACGAATGCAGAGTGAAGAGCCCTCTCAGGACAAGTCCTGTCTCTGCTACAGCATCTGAACTCTAATAAACTCAGGGTGATTCCTTTGCTCTGCGTGATCACAAGCAGGCTGAGCTTTCTGCTTTCATCTGCAGATGAGCTATTCAGGTCTGCTTGGAAATTCTTGGTCACAGCAGCTGCGTTTGCTTGCATGTGTCCCCTCCTTGCCTTTCATTTTCCCTGAGCAGGAGTGATGGCTTAGTGCATGTGTTTGAAACTGCAGACATCTGCCACTCACTGCTGGCCAGGGGCTGGCCAGAAAGCAGAGAGGAGGATGGAGCCACAAAGGTCATTTGGGGACGTATATGTATTTTCATGCATTTAATAGAATGAGGTTATTCCCTCTCCCTTTACCCACAGCAACAGATGTGACTATACTGAGAAGGCATCTATAGGACAATTCCATCCTGCCTTCATCAGGCTCGATCTGCCCTTGGAAAGAGCCTCGCAGGAGACAGTCTCCAAAAAAACAGATACAGAAGCTGCTCACGTATCCCAAGCTGGTCCTGAGCTCAGCCTGGATGTGAACCGATCACCCTCCCAGTGACAACCGGGCAGCATCATCCCCACTGTCCCATAAGCCACCGGCCATCCCGGGAGGTGCCGTGGGAGAGGGGATGCATCCTGGGCTGTGTGTGCATTGCTCTGTTGCTGCTGCGTGTGCATGTTTGGGGCTGCAATTCTGCATTCATTTTTTTCTAAGGGGGAGTATAACCCAGGCGATTTGGCTGCCCTCAGCCTCAGTAACCCATTTTCCTCCACGTCTGAATCCTCCTTTCACTCTGCTGACATCCAGATGCTAATTTGTTCTCCCCCTGACCCTGCTCCTTCCCCTCCTGATTTGAAATTAGCTTACTAAAACATGTTTTCTTTTAAGAATCCACAGCCTAATCCAGAACAAACAAAACACATTTTCGCAAACCACCAACTGCATGAACTTCTGCCCTGGCCTTGACCGCACTCTCTCCGCCCCTCGCCTCCAGCTCCCCCACTCCCGCCATCACCATCTCCGTGAGGTTTCCAGGAAATTTCTTTTCACTGACGAATACAGTTGCAACAGCTCAGAAACTGTGGAATTTTTTGGCAGCCGCCAGAGATGTTATTTTATTTACTTTCCTTCTGCATGCATGGATTTGGAGCGGTGGGTCTGGAGACGTGCGTGGAGAAGATGAATTTGCACACGTTGGCTTTCTTCGGCGGACTGTGCTGTAGGTGGAGAAAAGCGCCGAAAAGGAGAGCTCTTCATTCTGATTAATCTTAGGGGAGGAGCTCTTAATGCTTATTAACCTTAAGGTTTCAGAGAACAGATGGTTTGGGACTCGAAGAATTGAAAGGAGACTGACACAAGGCTGTTTGAGCAAAAAAAAGTCAATTATTCCAACAGCATACAGGTCAACACTTGCCCTTTTTGCAGCATTTCCTATGAACAGCTATGCTGTTTTGTTGTTTATCTTTTTGGTTAAGAACCCCTGTTCAGAACACACAAATTCAGTCCCAAAGAAGGAGGTTAAATACCAGTGTCCTGTACCTCCCTCTCCTCTTAAAAAACTCATTGTGACTCGCAAAATGGGGAGTGAGTGAGGGATGGTCCTTTCTGCTGGGATTATTATATTGTGTATCTCAGCTGTGCCTGAGGCCAGGACAGTTTTCAGGTGGTGGTGTCAGCTCTTCCCTCTCTTTCCAGGTATAAATGGAGTGTCGAGGTGACTGTGCTTGAGGAGACCCCTGCAACCCAAATGTGGCTGCAGAAGGGGCTCTGTCCCTGTGTCCCTGGTGAGACCCCCCTGCAGTGCTGGTCCAACTCTGGGATCCCCAGCACAGGACACACATGGACCTGCTGGAGAGGGGCCAGAGGAGCCACAGGAATGACCCGAGGCTGGAACAGCTCTGCTGGGGACAGGCTGAGAGAGTTGGGGTGTTCAGCTGGAGAACAGAAGCTCCGGGGAAACCTTAGTGCGGCCTTTCCAGACTTAAAAGGGGCTGATAACAAAGATGGGGACAGACTTTTGAGCAGGGCCTGTTGTGATAGGACAAGGGGTGATGGTTTTAAACTAAAGGAGAGAGATTCAGGCTGGACATGACAAAGGAATTTTTATCCCTGAGGGTGGTGAGAGCCTGGCCCAGGTTGGCCAGAGAGGTGGTGGATGAACCATCCCTGGAGACATCCCAGGCCAGGCTGGACGGGGCTCTGAGCACCCTGAGCTGGTGAAGATGTCCCTGTCATGGCAGGGGGGGCACTGGGGAGCTTTCTTTCTTTCTTTTTTCTTCTTTCTTTTCTTCTTTCTTCTCTTTCTCTCTTTCTCTCTTTCTCTCTTTCTCTCTTTCTCTCTTTCTCTCTTTCTCTCTTTCTCTCTTTCTCTCTTTCTCTCTTTCTCTCTTTCTCTCTTTCTCTCTTTCTTTCTTTCTCTTTCTTTCTCTCTCTCTCTCTTCCTTTCTTTCTTTCCTTTCTTTCTTTCCTTTCTTCCTTTCCTTTCTTCCTCTCCTTTCTTCCTTTCCTTTCTCCCTTTCTCCCTCTCTCTCTTTCTCTCTCTCTTTCTCTCTCTCTTTCTCTCCCTTTCTCTCTCTTTCTCTCCCTTTCTCTCTCTCTTTCTTTCTCTCCTTCTCTCCTTTCCTCTTTTCTTTCCATCTCTCCTTCTCTCCATTTGTGTCTCCTGACCCTGAGCTGCGGCAGTAAAACATTTCACTTCCATGATGAAGTGTGGGGTTTTCAATGGCACCGTATGAAGCCGGCTGGTCCCAGTGGAGACATGCTGCTCAACCACAACAATAGATAGGTACAGGGGGGGCTTAAACATTGTTTTTCTGTGGTAGCTGTGGCAAAGGGAGCATGGTATTTGCTTTGTCATGGGGAGAGTGACAGACTTAGCTCATCTAAGCCGATATTACGATGGGAGGAAGCGAAGAGGGAAGATTAGAGACGAGCGGGATTGAATTACTCTCAGAATCTTTTGCTGGATTGTTAAAATAGCATCTCCAAGGAGACACTTTTGTGGCCTAGTGATCTTGGTGTCTCTGGTCTTTGGCAGTGACCAATACCTCTGTTAATGATTAATACAAGTCAGGAAACGTAGATTATTAAATTCCTCCTTATGGCTCTTCTGCAGAACGGTACACGAAAAGTATTTGCAGAGTATTTCAACTCATCATAAAATATGACTTGAAAACAATTAACCCAAACCCCAGAGGTTTCTCCCTCAGAGGCTGTAGGATACCTGCCTGCAATAAGCCTTATCCAAACTCAAATCACAGAGCACAATGCAGAGCAAACAGGTTATTCAGCCCTAGTTGGACTCAACAAACAACATTAAAAGTTTAAAAGAGACACTTGTCACCCTTTAATGTATACATCTACGAAAAAAAATGAAAGCAAAAATACAGCCAGGTTGTCAGGGAAAGTAAATATTTTTTTGCTAAATGTTTACATGTGCTAGAAATCCAATTTTCTGAGGAATAACAACTTCAAGGGAATGTTCTCTGACTGTCCTATCACCCCTCACTCAGAGCAGCACATGCAGCCTTGAGAAAGAGGATTTCAGGGGGGTGACAAAGCACTTTGCCTGCCCTACTTGCTTTTAGCTGACCCTGCTCCATTAGTTTCAAAATTCTTGCCTGCCAGGTTACTTTTCTGGGCTGAATAGCTGTTTCAGATCATCTTTCTCTGGGAGTCTTAACTTTTATTTTCCAAGTGGAAGATTTTGTCTGTTCATTTCCTGACCATGCTACTGATCTCTCCAGAACATTTTCTTTCTTTATTTTTTTTTTCTTATCCACATCCTTGTCCCACTTTTGAATTTCATTACTGCAATTTCTTCCACTTTCATCTGGATCCTTAATGAAGGTATTTAGTAGTCACAGGTCAAATTGATCAGCCTCTCTCTGAGAACTCCTGCATCAACAGGTCAAATGTAAGCGCTGCTCTTTGTATGTGTAAATATGTAAGTGCAGAGAGACTGAGCGAGTGGCACAAGAGACTGCAGATGTGGGGCATACCAATTAAATGGCAGTAATTTTGCTCAGGGAAGGTGATTGCAGACTAAATAGGTATATGGGCAATAGTTTTGGTATTCTGTGCAGACAGAAGAAAACAATGCTCACAGTGGGGAAGACTCAGGGAGATTGTCCTGAAATCTCAGCCTCTCTCTTCCCTTCTGGTGTTGGAGAGAGAAATCATAGTGGCTGCAAAGAGCTCACACTGCTATGAAAAGCCTCCCTAATGCAAATCCTCATAGCACGGGCCTCTTTGCAGCTTAATAAGGCTGTGTAAGAAAAATACCATTGGAGCTGCTCTGGCTGCTGTGTGGATTTGGTGAGGGAGCAACTGGGGAGGTTTGTAGAGCTCTGGGTCATGAGAAAACATCCCCCACTGGAGGTCTCGCCAGCGCCAATGCTATTCCTTCTTGATGAAGCAAGGAGATAGGAGGAAGGAACCAGGCTCACGTTGCAGGCTGGGCAGCCAGGGGAAGCCCTCTGGAGAGACCCTCTGCAGCATGATTTGTCCAGGGTCTTTGGCACTCACTGGGGAAGACTGAAGCTGGTCCCAGTCAGTCTGGTCTGGCTGGCAGTGGACATCTCTGGGAGGAAATGTTCTCCATACAACACAGCTCAGCCTGCTCTGAACAAGCATGTTGCCAGCATGCTGACTTAAGCACTCTTGGATCATTGGGATGGTAACTCATCCAGAGCATCTCAAGAAGACTTCGCTTGGAGATTAACTGG
Organism: Nesoenas mayeri; assembly: GCF_963082525.1. Taxonomy (NCBI): domain Eukaryota; kingdom Metazoa; phylum Chordata; class Aves; order Columbiformes; family Columbidae; genus Nesoenas; species Nesoenas mayeri. The sequence continues at coordinate 77,043,817 of NC_137540.1, read as the reverse complement.
GTCAAAGCATCTGCTTTGAATGAATTGCATGGATAGAACATTAACAAAAAGTCAAAAAACCCACCAAAACCAAAACAACTTGTGTAATTAGATTTGAACTTCTAAGGCTGTAGAAGGAAATGAGTTTCTGCATGTCAATCCCACATTTTGGTGTCATAGTGGTCCTGTGTCCTTCTGACCCAGGACCCAGCCACTCTGTATCATCCGAAGTTACATTCAAGACCTCTTGTTCCCTCTGTTTATGTAGAACCTCTGAGTCAGTGAGTCAAGTGTCCGTCAGTCGGCAGATGGTGCATGAAAATGGCTCCCTGGAAAAGTTCAAAGCTGAGTGATATTTGGGGGAAGATCGCATTTCCATCATTGTACCCCAATGAGGATGTGAGAGATGGTGAGTTCCCAAGGCTCGTTCCCAGCAGCAGTTTCACCAAGCTGCAAACTCTTTTTGCAGGTCATGGGACTCTCATCCCACCACCCAATGTGGGAAGCAGTTGTGGCATCCACCACATCTGATTCATCCCTGCCCTTCTTCCTTGGGCTACATGCTTTTTTCCAATAGGGTTCAACCTCTGTCCTGAAACTCATGCCCTGAGGCACAGCACTGGCCAAAAGCAATACATTTGTGTAACCCAAGGATGGCCACATTCACCAGATCAGGATTTCTAGCTCTGGGAGCTGCTCACCACTGGCTACTGGGAATTATGGTCTCCCTAAGGTGACTCCAGCATTGGGGCTTTGTCCCTGAAGGGAGAAAAGCCATCAGGTAACTGAGACATCAGTGTGGCACCCCAAGACAAGTGTTTCTGCTGGCACCATGGTCATTTCAGAGCTGACTACAGCAATTTCTCACCCATTTAAGGAGGGGATGGAGGTGGGCAGGATGGGGGAGCTTTCCACATTCTGGTAGTTCCTATCACTGATGTCAATCTGCCTCGCATCACCACCCCATTGCCTGTCAGAAGCCTCCCAGCCTTTCCCTGTGAGAGATCATTTCGATCTCCGCCGTTCCCAAAATCGCAACCAGATGGGTTCTGCCTCTACAACCGCCCAGCCGGAGGAGCTCTGACTCAGTCTCCTGCATCACTACCCAGAAATTCCACCTCCCTGCAGGACTTTTCCGCACGACTCCGCAACGAGAGCAGGGTGGGCACTGGCCATGGCGGGGCCTCATCCCGCATCCATAAGCAGGGTGACTAATAGTGCTTGGTGATCACTATGTCAAGCCCAATTACCAATCCTGCCTTCAGATGGGGTGAGACCAGAGGTCCAGAGAACCTCCAGAAGTCTCTTTCAATGGAAATTATTTTATGCTTCTATGAAATCCATATTCTTGGAAAAACAGGGGAGTGTTACTTGTTAGTGGTCAGATTTGTCATTCCAAGAATGAGTTTTTGTTTACTTGTTTGTTTTAATGATTTTTTAACATTATTTTGTATTATATTCTTCTTTCCTTTTGTTCTTGTTGTTTGTTTTTTTTTTTTTTTTAATCAATCACTGCAAGTATTTACTTGGACTCGCTTTCCATAGAATAAGGCTTGGTAAATTTTTCCTGCTTCTAAAGACCAGGGATGAAACCCTGGCTCCCCAGCCTTGACAGCTCAGGGAACATGCTGCAGGCTGCTGAACCTTTTAATACATGACCTTTTACCAGCAAAGCCCTAACTTATTTCCAGTAATTTGGCCCCAGCTGCCAATCCAAGTCAACAGAATGAACATGATGTGGCTTCACCAAATTCCTTTGGCACATGCATCCAGGCTGCAAACCTTCCTGTTGCATTGTGTGGCTGCTTCGCTGACTGACTCAGCAGAGGCAAAGGGTCATGGTTAAGTGTTTTACCTCTGCAGGTGCTGATGGTGGAGGCAGCCTCGTCCTGTGGCTGCAGCACTGGGCAGAAGCTCACCTATTGCATCTCCCTGTGCTTGAGAACACTTCTACAGAGTTCTGCTCTTTTCCACATGCAGAGGAAGGGTTTGGTCCTAGAGGCTGTGCTTGCATTGAACAGGCTTTTCTCTGCTTGGATAAATACCCTCCTGACTGCATTTCCTGGACAGGGAAGGTACCAGGACTAGGAATCCAGATGCTCGGAGATGCACAAGAATCAAGGAGTTCTGAGAGCTGCATCCCTGCACAGGGATGGAGAAAGCAGTTGTTGGACAGGCACAAAGAGATCACCAGGGTGAAAACGGGTCCCAGAGTGAATAAGGCGCTCAAGACCAAGCAGACCTAGATCACAGGTGTTTTTCTTTAGGTAGGAAAACTTACTATCTTAAACTCCACATCTTTTTTTTCCCTGCTTTTCAGGAACTAACCAAGTCTCTGCAGATAGGCCAGGGCAGGTTCTTTGCTGGCCCATGGCTTTGTAGCATGGGGGTTGTTGCCTTGGGGATACAACTGACATTCTGCACCTGTGGCATTTTTACAGACGTTTCCATAAAGGAAAGCATCTGCTCTAAGCTACGGAGGTTGTGTTTGGTCAAAAGTATTCCCCGTTTAGAGAGGAATTAGGCTGGAGAAACTGCTATTATCTCCCTGCCTGTGTAAAATGCCCTGCGATGCCTGTCTGACCACAAGTGGCTGGGGACCATGTCCCACATCTCATTCCAGGGATGCCCCACTAATTATAGCTGTCTTTTCCACACCGTCCTGGGTCATTGCTCCCATCCCACAGGCACCGGGTCTGCTGGGCTGGTCCCTGTGGTATCCCCAGTGGTCAGAGGGATGCCAGAAGGTACAGACCATGTCAGTGTGCCAGCAAACAGCTGTGTGGGAACCCCTGTAACTGTGTACACTATTTGTGTGACTGGGTAGGCCTGCAGACGTCATCCTAAACTGCACAGGAACATTCCTGGGTTATCCTTGGTCAGCACATCTCAACCACAGCTTGAGCTTGGAGGGAAATCCACAGCCTGACCCAAGCAGTCAGCTTTGCCTTTGGCATCCCGAAACCTTCATTTTCTCTACATCTTGGACAGCCCTGCAGTGTTTTCTTCTCCTCAGGAGGCTTCCAGCTCTGCATGGCCATGCCGTGTGTGCACACGAGCAGCCGTGCGTGTGACTTGTGTGCGAGCATCTGTCTGTACGCCCCTGGGGTGGGCTTTCCAAAGAAACTCCGTCCTCTTGGGCTCGCAATCTTTTCTGCATTAGGTTCGCTCTGATGTTGCAGCCAATGAGTTTTCTTGGCACAGGCATTCAAGGAAGAAGCATGCGTTCAAAGGGTTTCAAAGAAACCCCACTGGAAGAGGGGAATTTTGCATTCCCAGAGTCAGGGCTCCTACTGCTGACGCACCCTTCTCTGAACCCTCGTCCCAAGAACTGCCATCACCCAGCCTGGGCTGGCCTCGTCCCACCCTCTCCACTCCTCATCCAGCAGAATTTCCCCACAGAAGGTTTTCTATGAACAAGCTCCCGTGGGGAAGAGTTTCTCCTTGGGAGCTGCTGCATGTAATCAAATTGGGCGGCTCCAAAACTCCTTATTGATGGTTGGAAACAGCGTTTTCAGATGTTGTGGGCTGATAGCTCCTTGCTGGGAGAAACAAGAGGGTTGGAGGAAAGTTGTTTGGATGGGGCTTCAGAAAATGTTAGTTCACCCCGCTGTCCCCTCTGTGTTCTTGATAAGTCCATCTTGTCTTCAGGTTCATAGTATCACAGAATCACAGAACAATCTGGGTTGGAGGGACCTTCCAAGCTCCCCCAGTGCCACCCCTGCCATGACAGGGACATCTTCACCAGCTCGGGTTGCTCAGAGCCCCATCCAGCCTGGCCTGGGATGTCTCAGGGATGGGGCATCTACCACTGCTGCATCCAGGGACAGTCCCACCAGCCTTGAGGGATTACTTGGTGGGTTGCCCTTGAGTGGGGGTGGCTGCCCTTTTACACAAGCAGGAGAAGGAAAGCCAGGGAAGCTGGACAAGCCTTGAACTCAGGGTTTCTAGGCTCCTATTTGCTGTATATTAAATAGAGGACACAGAATGCGGGAGTGTCTTGTTAGTAGTCAGAAACTGCAGGTTAGATGCTCTCTGAAGCATAACTCCTGCAGCTTGATTTTATTATATGAATTTAATTTCCAGTATAGCTTTTTCTCCCTTTTATATCTCTGCTAAATGTACCAGTTTTACAAGGATTCACCCTGACCAGGTGAGAGAGTAAGTCTTCAGATTTTTAGGCTGGTTCATTATGGAAGGTTATTTTAAAATCCCTTGTGAAAGTGTTTTTTCACCTGGTTGCGGTTGTGCCACCTGGGTAATGTGGCACTTCCATATGTTCTGCTCACAGTATCTGCTCTGCATGATCTCTTCATCATCTGTGACTTTCACATCATCCTCATGTCTTTGTTTTTGTTCTTGTTGTTATTTTTCGTTTTGCAGAGGAGAGGGTGGATAAAGGAATTCTTTTAGCTTAATTACCAGTGGTCTGTCTACTTCTTAACCAGGAAATGAAGGATTTTTTTTTAGGATGAAAGAAATGAGGCAGGCTCCAGGTTATATGTGGCCAGACTGATTGTATTCCCTGCTCTTACAGACCTACCCAGAAGAGTAGTGGTGGAAGGAGAGGATGGGGTGCTGAGAGGCTCTCCAGCCAACTTGACTTTTCCATCAGTGCCTTGTTAAAATCACAGACGATTTTCTCCTGGAAATAACCAGAGAAATCTGCTTGAGCCAGAACAGTTCAAGAGTTTAGAAGAATGAGGAAGGAGGGGGCAGCAGCTCCTTTGTGAGCATGTGATCCCAGTGTCAGCCCCTGGCATCTTCCATCCCTATGGGGAAAAGAAAATGTTTGGGCATAATAAAGAAAATAGAATAACTTGACAAAACAAACCAGAGCAGTGTGAAGTGTAAGAACCAAAGAAAGCAATGTCAGCACTCCCACTACTGCAAGCAGGAATGGCTTTGCAGCCTTTCTTTCTTCTCAGACTCCACCAACAATGGGGCTTTTCTGAGGCGCTGACTGGAAAAGCCCTAATTTCCCAGGACAAGTTGGCCCCAGAGCAGGATCTGAAGTGGCAAGGGCTGGACACTTGCCACCAGCAGACCCTGGTGAGTCCCACGAGGAGAAGAGATGGAGAGGAGAGGGACATGGCAGCTGCGTGCCCTGCAGGACCCAGCACTGTGACAATCACAGCATCTCAGTCACTGCAACTGTTCCCTGCTAATTGGAGCATAAGCAGGTTCAGGGACCCATGCTCGTGGTTCTTCATCCTCCTAATGCCTCTGCAAGAAAGGGGTTTCCCATCTGAATTCTCTTTGTACACGTAAGTGGTCAAAGTGCAGCAGACCCAAGGGAAAGCCTTTTTCTTGCCTTTGTGTCCTTATTTTATTAACTGTGGTTAGACTGAATTTAGGCACCTGCAGGAGGACCAATAGATCTGTCACAAGCCACGGAAGCCCCTTGGATGAGTGCCCATCGCACCTCGGCAGCTCTCAGACACCAGGTGGAGACTATCATAGACATTTCTGTAGTCCGTGTGCTCTATCGCCTGCAATCGCTTCAGCTGACTGAGAGAATTTGGTGCGAATCCTGTGCAATCGCCAATTTTAGTGCAGAAGCAGCTAAACAGTATAGCACAGCCTGTGTCAAGATGTAATCATCCCCCCGGTGGGTAATTCCTTAGCGTCTCTCTAGTGCATACAGGTTGTCATCTTCCCATTGTCCATACATACAGTTCAAGCACGTAGGAAATTTATGGGTGTATTAAGATGCAGATTCACAGATGAACATTCATGTTCTTGTGTATGATGCATTAAAAAAAAAAGCAAGCTGGTAACAAGCCAAGCGTTTGCTCAGTGGCATCCTGGAGTGGGTTAGAAGGGGGTGGTCAGTAGGTCAGAGAGGTTCTCCTGCCCCTCTGCTCTGCCCTGGGGAGACCACACCTGGAATCTTGTGTCCAGCTGTGGCCCCTCAGTTCCAGCAGGACAGGGAACTGCTGCAGAGAGTCCAGCGCAGGGCAACAAAGATGCTGAAGGGAGTGGAGCATCTCCCGTGTGAGGAAAGGCTGAGGGAGCTGGGGCTCTGGAGCTGGACAAGAGGACACTGAGGGGGGACTCATTCCTGGGGATCAATATGGAAAGGGGCAGTGTCAGGAGGATGGAGCCAGGCTCTTCTGGTGACAACCAGTGACAGGACAAGGGGCAATGGGTACAAACCGGAACACAGGAGGTTCCACTTAAATATGAGAAGAAACTTCTTCCTGGTGAGGGTGTCAGAGCCTGGCCCAGGCTGCCCAGGGGGTTGTGGAGTCTCCTTCTGTGCAGACATTCCAACCCGCCTGGACACCTTCCTGTGTAACCTCATCTGGGTGTTCCTGCTCCATGAGGGGATTGCACTGGATGAGCTTTCCGGGTCCCCTCCAACCCCTGACATTCTGTGATTCTGTGATTCTGTGAAACTTTTGATCCATGATTTCTTGCAGCTATTTTCCATTGTGGAAAAAATAAAAAAAAAAGATTCAACAAATAAACAACAAAAAATGTGCAACTGAATTTGGGTTTATTTCTAATGAACTCTTTCTGAAACCGTGCCTGACACTAGCAGCTGTCAGCAGCCTGTCATTGTAGGCACCAAGGGAGAAGAATATATTATTGGCCCATTTGAAGTGTAGAACCTTTCTCCAGTCCTACCGCAATGCTGGAAGCAGCCATCCACACTGCAGATCACGAGGGCCGGGGACATCAATCTGAGCAAAGAGGAGTACTATGCTCTAGGGTAAAGCTTGCTCTTTTTCCACTTTTTGCTTTTCTGCTTGTATTCTGTAGATTACCAGCTTTGCCTCGGTCAAGCCCAGACCTTCATTTGTTGTTACCTTAAGGTAACAATAATGGCACGAGCAAGAACAGTTCTTGCGGTATTTCTGGTGCCTCCAGCTCAGGAAGTGCTGGACACTGCAAAATATTTCCTGTCTGATTTTCTTGATCAAGGGTGTTTGAAGCAAATACAACCATGTTAAGCTGTCAGGGTCTGACAGTTGTCCAAACCTAAACCTCTAAAATTTCTGTGATTTACCAATAGTATGAAAAACCCATAACTTGATCTTCCCAATTCTTAAAAATCTGGAAAAAAGAGCTTTCTGACTTCCAGCTTATGCTGTAGGATGGTTAGCTGCTTTGTATTTTCTACACCTGGAGTTCAGCCAAAATGTCAGAATTTGAATCCAAACTTCTCCAAAGTTCCAAACTTTGAGGATCCTTTTTTTTTGTTTTTGTTTAATGAACGAATTTGTAAATGGCCACTATGATCATCCAGCAATAACTTTCCTCTTAACTCTAGGATTTAATCCATTGATTCCCACCTTGAGTTCGCTGCTTTCTGGCTGAGCAGCTCTGTTTCAGAGACATGTGTGATCCAGCCTGGGGAGAGACGGCTATTTTAAAGCCAAGACCCAGTCATGAAGGTTAGATCCAAACATAACCATTCTCCTGGTTTTGGACTGTTCACATTTCTATATTCTAGGGTTTCCAGCACTTTTGTTTGGGAAGCTTTCCCATGACTGAACGGGAAGTGCCAATTATCCTTCTATCCAGACTCCATGTCTCATCTATTCCATGCTCCATAAGTGATTTCCCCTCTTGACTCCCTTTTGTGGCTCCTGATGCTCATGTAGACCAGGCTTTCCAGGAACACTGGGATTGTTGAGGATTTGTCCCGATTTCCAGATAATGGGCCATGTAGACACTTTTGTCTGCATCATCTGGCAGTCATCTCAGGTCCTGGACACTCAGCAGAGGCTGAGCAATCTGCTGGCTGTTCTAACTGGCTTGGGTTGTAGGTGAGAGATTCAGCAGGGTTTTTGAGGGCCCAGGGTGATTTGAAGGCCCTCAAAGCCAATTGGTCTCATACGTATGGTCCTGGTTTTCCTGTACATTTCTTTTTGCAGCACTGCTAAGGATTGCAGTCTTCAGACAGGACTGAGATCCAAGCTGAGGGGCAGCTCCTAATTCAATGGGAGAAGGTCAGCTTACTCTTTTTTTGCACAGAACATTTGCTGCTGAGGTATCCAGGGAGGAAATGAATTCAATATGAGTCCAGGTTTGGGTTGATTTTCACAAAGGGAAAGACAGGGAGGAGAGGAGAAATTGCAAGCAGTGCAGGCAATGAAAGGCCTTTTCTGTCTAATACACTGTAGTGATAAACAAGACAATATAAAATAAAAACCTCAAACCGTTTTGTGTGGAAATGGCAGCATGGGGATCTGTGTCCTGGAACAGTGCCTCTGTTCTTAGGGACATGGTTTAGTGACAGAGTTAAGTTAATGGTTGGACTCAATGATCTTGAGGGTCTCTTCCAACCAAAATGATTCTGTGATTCTATGAGTCTATGATAAAGACATACAGAACAATGAAAAGCCTTCAAAGCTTTAATGAACTATTTGCTGGTGTGGTAGGACCACACTATGAGGATTCTGCAAGGACTTTCACACTAAGAAGGTCCTTTGCAGTCCCATCCTTGACTGCTCACATGGCAAAGTTTGAATGCGATGGTTTGAAGCAAACTTTAGTGATTCAACTCAGCAGACCGTTTCCTTCCTCACTGTTTCTTCAACAGGGGCAATGGGAAGGAAGCAGAAATCCAGTACTCATGGAGCCCTTGAGTATTAATGCTCATGTCCCTCGGTAGGACCTACCTCTACAGGACAAGGGTTTACTCATGACAATCTCCTAGATTGGGCTGCACCAGCAAGTCACGGGATTAGATAAAGCCACACATCAAGTGGAAAAATTGCTTCCAGGCAAAAGCGTTGAATGTTTCTATCCAGGCCTTAGTAAGGAAAACTCTCCTCATTGCAGATTTATCTGGTAAATCCCGCAGTGCTTCAGAAGTCACTATTTCTCCCGTTAGACAAGAAATTCTCTAAAAAGTGCATCTCAGCCACCACTTCTGCATTAGAGCACAGCCTCTTCTGTGCTAGAAAGTGTTTCATCCCTCAAGCTGAGTGTTTTAAGGGAAAGGAGGAACTTCTTGAGTCACATCAAATTTTAAGTACAGAAATCGTTTTGTTTCGGTATCTTATATTTTATGAACATGAGTTTTTTTAATGGCCACATTATGTGGATTTTTGTTTGAAATTAAGACTAACTGCAACAAAAATGTAAACATAAATCAAAATGTTTGAAATAAAAATGAAAGCTTTTAAGTTTTCTTCAGAAAGTTCAAACCCAGACAATTTCAGTAAAGCCCACAATCCTCCTTTCCCCATCACTGGATTTTTGGGTGTCATCACTTTGAATATTTCAGCTTTTTATCACAATTTACATTGGGAAGCTCACTGGGATTTTAAAATAAAATTCACAGAATAGGAAAACCATTTCACACCCAACTGCAACACCCTGCAGACAGACCGTGCTCAGTTAAAGATGCTAATGTTGTCAAAAACAGATTTCTTCACCGCCTTTGACTTTTGTAAAGCAGACAGAAGTGTGGGATTTGGATGGATCTGGAGTCAGGTCGCTCTTCTACATCACCAACAGAATTGTTTACTGAGTTGGCTTTACATGAATAACTTGTTCACATCTAATAGCCCAAAGGTAATGCATCTACATCAAGCCCAAGTCTGAAGCAGTGATGTTTCCCAGGTGTCTTTACTGTTTATAAGGAGGCAAAAAAAAGTAGGGAATCAGAATCTACTGAGAAAGTGAACGTAACTTCTTTGAAAACATCCATGGAAAATGTAATTGTCTTCTATCACCGTTATTGTGCCATGAGAAATGTCATCGGTGTTTTGAAAGTGCTGTCCCCAGATCACCGAACAGCTCATTGAAGAGAGAGCACTAAAAGTGCTGTCTGGTTTGGTTATCACCACCAAGAAACTGCCATGAAAAGTCTGTCTCAGAAAAAGAGGAAAAAATCAAAACCTGAGTAATGAAAACTGACTGTGACAGGAAGCTCATTTGCCCAAAAGGTGTTGTATCCTGGGCTGGAAAATCAGAGCAAATTTAAATGAATTTTCATCTGCCCTTTAGAGACCTGTACTTTGAAAAGGATGGATAAACAGGGATAGCAGTAAGAGGACTTGTTTGGCCAAGTCTGACGGAACAACTGTTCCTCCAAAATCCAGAGTCAGAATGAGAACTTTATTCAGTATAGCCTGAAGCAAACTCCTCATTAGCAGGATGAGGTAATTGCTTGAGGATTGGGACCCCAGACAGTCGGCCTGATGCCTCCACAAACGGCCTTTTGAAGCTTTCCATCCTTCAAGAGAAACGTGGAACCTCTATCTCCTTTTACTAGAGGTTTTTAGAAGAACTCCAAACAAGCTGCAAGTTGGCCTGATGCCACAGTATTACTAAAGAAATCTGGCAGAAGGGCAAACAAGCTAACATTAAAAAAAAAAAGACTCCTTGTTTTATAACAAGTTGATTCTGTTGGAAAATTGCAGTCCATTGTCCTGTGCCAAGAACATCCAAATCAGGTAGATCATTGACTTTATTTTGTGGGCAGCTTTGATTGTATAAGAATTTAATACTAATGTGTTTGGAGCCGTCAGTACGGAGCTGAACTTCCACCGTCATCTTATAATGTCTGGGATATCGTAGCAAAACACCACAAGACAGTGTCAGGTAAGGGAATGAGGAACAATAGGATTACCTGGCCTGAGATCTTTTCCACCATGTGGGCCAAGGAGGCCCAGGACTTATCCCTTTGGCCTTTCCAAAGAGGAGAGATCAAATGTTTTGCTGTCTTAGGGATTATGGGAGGAAGGGAGAGCAGAGGAGGACTTCTGGTAACGGAGGAGTTAACCCTGGAAGTAGAGTGGCGGAGCAGGGGGGGACTTATGATGGAAAATAAGAAAGGAAGGGGATATGGCTGATGGCTGGAGTCTGAGATGCTTGGTCTGAGGTCCTCCTTGGGTCAGAAGTGGAAGCAGCATGCTCGTATCACAAAATCCTCTTGGAGGGGTTAGCAAAACTCTGGAAAGTCCCAGGTGGAATAGCAGAGGCAGAAGAACTGTAGATGCATGGTCAGGTTATTGTGGCTGAGCAAGATGCTGCCCACAATCTGCATACAGTGTGCTCTTATTACACGTTAAATTAAACCAGCTTACCCCACGTTTGTTATATGTTGAGGGAAAGTTACAGAGAATAAGGAAAGGAATGCAAAAAGGCAGCCAAGCATTACTGGTTTGGGGGAGGGAGGAGGTATGTGGGACATGTACCTCCATGAAGACAGGTCCTGATTGTTATCTACCATGTATATAGAATCATAGAATCGTAGAATCTTAGAATCATAAACTGGGTTGGGTGGGAAGGGACCTTCAAATCTCAGCCAGTGCCCCCCCTGCCATGACAGGGACATCTTCACCAGCTCAGGGTGCTCAGAGCCCCGTCCAGCCTGGCCTGGGATGTCTCAGGGATGGTTCATCCACCACCTCTCTGGCCAACCTGGGCCAGGCTCTCACCACCCTCAGGGCCAACAATTCCTTCCTCATGTCCAGCCTGAATCTCCCTCCTTTAGTTTAAAACCATCACCCCTTGTCCTATCACAACAGGCCCTGCTCAAAAGTCTGTCCCCATCTTTCTTATCAGCCCCTTTTAAGGCCAGAAAGGCCGCACTAAGGTCTCCCCAGAGCTTCTCTTCTCCAGCTGAACCCCCCAACTCTCTCAGCCTGTCCCCAGCAGAGCTGTTCCAGCCTCGGATCATTCCTGTGGCTCCCCTGGCCCCTCTCCAGCAGCTCCATGTGTGTCCTGTGCTGAGGACCCAGAGCTGGACCAGCACTGCAGATGTATGTACGCTATTGCAGGTTAACTGCAGTTATTACTGCAGAGAACTGGGTGGCATCACCCTGTGGATGGTGAAAGGGTGGTTGATCTTTGCATTTTACAGCCTCGTGGGACAGTACAAGTGGAAGGGGCCACAGGAGGTGTTTGGTCCAACCTCCTGCTCAAAGCAGGTCAGCTAGGAGGCCAGACTGGGTTTCTCAGGGCTTTATCCAATCTGATGGTGAAAATCTCAAAGTATGGAGACTGTGCAAACGCTCTGAGAAATTTTTGTCACACCTGGGTTCCGAAATAATTGACATTTCAGTGATGAGTTCAGTGGGGTGTTACTTTGCATGTGTCACAACTTCTTCAATGTCTTCTACTGCATGCAGGCAAGGCATGGGATGCTCAAGAACGGGGAGGACCCTCCCAAAATGTCTCCATGAACTCGTGCAGTGCTTGGCGAGTGTTTCAGCCAGCAGACCTGAAAAGCCTGAGCAACTTCTGGTTTTTGCCAAAGTGGGAGGCGCGCGTGTCTCCTGCCTCCTGCCAAACTCCATCGGCGTCTTTCCCTGGTTCTTACCTCATCTGGCCAACCGCTCCGGAGCACAGTTTGGCTGTTCTCTCTCTGACACTTTTATCTGATTGGGTTTCATTCTTGGCACAGCTGTGGGGCTGCTGGGTGACCTGGGGTAAGTCATTCCTTCTTGGTGAAAGGAGGGTGGTGTTCACCACTGCCTTGGAGTACACAGAGAGGTGGGCTGTGAAATACGTTGAGATAATAGGGTACGTCATCTGGACGTCTGTTTCTGGCTGGGGGAACAAGACAGACTGGGGGGGCAGGGGGCATGTGGATGGATGAGGATTACGATCAGAAGAGCCCAGAGTTGATGAACTACTGTTTTTCATAGCTGACCCTTTGAGCAGAATATGCCTGCTACGGCCTGATCTCCTAAATCAAGTCAGCTTTTCTTTATCTCTATCGAAATCTGACTCTCACCAACTGCCCTTGGGCTGCCAGGCTTAGGTCTGCTCTGTCTAATAAACTTCCCTCTGACAGGGAACATAGTAATTTACCCCATCCCAGCCTCATACTGTAATGGGCATAGTCAAGCCATTAAGACCTGTCCCCATCTTTCTTATAGGCCCCTTTTAAGTGCAGACTTGCAGTACTTAAAAGGGTCCTATAAGAAAGATGGAGACAGACTTTTGAGCAGGGCCTGTTGTGATAGGACAAGGGGTGATGGTTTTAAACTAAAGGAGAGAGATTCAGGCTGGACATGAGGAAGAAATTGTTGCCCTGAGGGTGGTGAGAGCCTGGCCCAGGTTGGCCAGAGAGGTGGTGGATGAACCATCCCTGAGACATCCCAGGCCAGGCTGGACGGGGCTCTGAGCATCCTGAGCTGGTGCAGATGTCCCTGCTCATGGCAGGGGTGGCACTGGGGGAGGTGGGAAGGTCCCTTCAACCCAAACTATTCGATGATTCTAAGATTCTAATGGCTGATTTCCTTGTGGAGTGAGAATACGAGCTGTGACAGAGGGGATCACTTCTACAGGCTGGCTCAGGCTCTGTTCCCATTCCATCTACACCCTAAAGGCCTCATATTTCAGCAGCTCTAGCACACTGGGTGGCTTTCTTCACGTGGGGATGTGGGACTGAACAGGAGGACAGGGCAACTACCCTGCTCTATCTGTCTAAATCTCCATCTCAGATGTTAGTCAGTGTTCAGATGTGTTTTACTGTGAAATATTAGTGTACCAAATTGTCTCTACAGCTGTGGTGAGTAGGATTCCTATCTGTGATTTGAGATCCTGTTGTACAGAGCTGTACAAATGCATTTACCCTGTAGAATCTCAGCATCAGTCTGTTTGCACCCTGGTCTTTGTATATTGGTGCCCGCACTTTGCTCATGAAGGAAAAGCATGTACATGTTCCCAGGGCAGGGAAGTGAACATGGCAGCTCCTGCAGCTCCTTCAATCACTGTCAATCTCTTGTGCCTGTAAGGCTTGAGCTCTTTTGACCTCTCCCCTAATTTCTTAATTAATTAGATCTTTTTTTTTTTTTTAACCTGGCTGGTTTGTTGTTGTTTTTGTTCTTCTTGTTTGTTTTTTTTTGTTTTGTTTTTTAATGCTGTCCCACTATGAAATTAAATTCGAATTGTTCAAAAGGCTGAGAAGTTATTAACTGAGGAGAGGTGGGATGGTTTGGCAGACAGACAGATGTACACACGCATGCACAAGGTGCATGGTCACAAAGTCCTTCTTTTGTTGGGAAACCGTATTGCAGGACAGCCAGCAGCTTCATCTCAGTAATGGGGCAGGCCCATTAGGAGAAGACGCATTAGGATTTGGTTATTTTTCTGTCAAAGCCCCATATTCCTACAGGTGTGAAAGTTCCCTCTTCCCAGAAATCCTGACGAATGGAAAATCACTCCTCAGCCAGGCTGATGCTCTTTAAATATAAATATCACTTGAAGGGTACGAATGGGGAGACAGCCTGAATGTCAATGAGTGGAAATGACCTTTCCCTGCTGAGGCTCAGTGTATCCATTCAAGTTTGTGGATGCAAGAAAAGATCTGAAGTCTCGTCCTGCTGAGGCAGGGAAGGCAAAGTTTGTGCGTATGTGCGTATGCGAGTCCAAATATGTGTCCAAAATATCTAGGTGGCACAGAGTCCTGGCTGCAGCCTCCAGTCTGGATTTTCTTGATGAGACATTAAGGCACCAGGATTATGTGTTTGTGTAAGAAAAAGAAACGGAGAAAGGGTGCTTTGTTTTATTATTGTTATTTTTATTAAAATAAAAGGGGAAAACATATTATGTTAGGAAATTAGGAAAGCGTTTGAATTTATTTCTGGAACAGAGCACCTTGCCCAATATTCACTCTCAATGTGGAAAGCGTAACTTCAACTACAGGGCTTGCAAATGGGAAAGTGGAGGGGAAAAATGAGCTTTACCGCAATGGTGCAACTCACCCCGGGGAATTTTCCGTGCCCTGAACAAGGAGCAGAAGATCCCAGAGTGACACAGGCAGCAACGGTGCTGTGGAAGAGGGAAATAGTGCATGTCCCAGAGTAATGCCAGGGAGACCAAAGGGTGCCAGAGGTTGCCTTCAATGCAGGGTTGCTCTGGGCTGTATGGTTCTTGTAGGCATCTCCATGTGCAAGACAACTCACCTTCGAGGGGGGACCACTCGTTGATATGTTCTTGACCTTGGTGTCCATTGCTGGCCGTAATTGCAGCCTTCTGCAGGAATTCTCCTCTGTTTCAGCCCTGAAAGCAGCTTTTTCAGCAAGGACTGGGAGGAGGTTATGTTTCCAGTCTCATTGCTGTGGACACCTTCACTTTTACTGGACTGTGTCAGCAGTGGAGTATAATCAGGACCCTGGTAAGCCATATGTCCCAATGCTTCCTAATGAAATCACTCTCAATCAGTGCATCTTCCATGGGTGTGTCTGTTCCATTTCCTCCTTCTGACTTGCAAACGTTTAAATAATTAGAGCTCAGCAATGTTCAGACCACTGAACAAAGCAGCTCAAAGTGTCAAAGACTCTGAGTGTGGGATTGATGCTTCCAGGGCACAGATGCTTCCAGCAGAGCTATGGCAAGTGGGGGAAATGATGTCTACTATGCATTCATCTCATCAGAAAGCAGACTGGTAAGGTAGTTCAGAGGAGTCACATGCTATTTCTCTGACTGCACAGCTAGCAGAGCACGGATCATTAGCAGAATGGACCAGCATCAGCAGCGTGAATGTCTACATGATATCAATACCTCTTGACGTTCTTACAAGTGCTGTGAAAATCAGCAGTCAGACAAAGGAGAGGAAAAAAACCCCAGTCAACGTCTCTGTGGAGTCAAAGGCATCTTAGAATCACAGAGCAATTTGGGTTTGAGGGACCTTCCAAGTTCACCCAGTGCCACCCCTGCCATGACAGGGACATCTTCACCAGCTCAGGTTGCTCAGAGCCCCGTCCAGCCTGGCCTGGGATGTCTCCAGGGATGGTTCATCCACTACCTCTCTGGCCAACCTGGGCCAGGCTCTCACCACCCTCAGGGCAACAATTTCTTCCTCATGTCCAGCCTGAATCTCCCTCCTTTAGTTTAAACCATCACCCCTTGTCCTATCGTAACGGGCTCTACTAAAACGTCTCCTGAGCTCATCCACAGTACCAGCATCTGGTGGATCTGGATGAGGAATGCTCCACTGCAGGATGTGATTTGGTCTGAGTTAGCATCTATCTGGAAACCAAGGAAGAAAATGGCAAAACCTAAAGGAGGATTTAGGATCTCACAGACAGCTGATTCTCTCCTTTTGTTCTGAAATTGTTTTCACCCCATTAAAGAGCCCGGCCCCAGGCTGCGCACTAACATTGCACCTCATCTAAGGACAGAAGAGCAAATGTGTGAGAAAAAACAGTAATTAGAACAGAAAGGGAAAAAAGAGCGGATATTTTTTCAGACAATTGCTCTGGCCTTGCACTGCAGCAGGGCTGTGCTTGGCACAAAACTGGGCAAAGCTGGCTTTGTGCCCGCTCTTCTGGCCAACTTGAGTTGGTCTGGCACTCAGAGGACCTCCAGACTGGCCTCTAGGGAGCTCTAAATTATGCTCACAGCTGTCTTTGGCTCCCTCAAGGGTTGCTGCCGCAGCCAAGGATCCACAGGGCACAGTGATTCACAGCTTCACGGACATGAAGAACCCTTAGATCACAGAGCTCAGTGTCCTGGTTAAGGCCGCTGGCTTTTCTCCTCTTCCTTGTGCCTGCTTTGGGCGATCTACAACGTCATTGATGAACTGCAGGGAATTTGAGTGTGAGTGTGAAAATTGGGTGCCATTGACAGTCTTTTGGCAGCAAAGTGGGATGGCCTGAAGTGGCCATGAAAATGATGGCACTCGCACTTGAGGTGATGACAAGCAGGGTGGTGGTGCTTTTCATACTGTGCCATGGAGATGTGACCTCCCTGAAAAAAAAGATGTTGCAGAGACTAATAATTCACATCAAAAAAAGCCCCAAAACAAAACAAAAATCTAGAGAAGAAATGCCCATGCCAGGTTACTGAACAAAAAAAGTTCTCCTTTGGTGCAAGAAAGCTTGAGTCAGAATGGACTAGTGGCTGGGATAGTATTCTGGAGAAGTATCACCTTGTGTTTGCCGTCTTGTATTTCTCCTGAAGGATCTGCTGTTGACCAGAGCTGCAGACAGGTTATGGTATAATCACACATTTCCCCAACTCAGTACTGCCCCTCTTGCAGCCTTGTGTCCAAAAGCCCAGAAGCCCACAGCCCACCATTGCAGAAGCTGGGACATATGGAGGATGATTGCGAGGGAAACTGAGTTCAGAGGACAGTCTGATCATTGGTGGGGGCTGGACTAGATGACCTTTACGTGTTCCTTCCAACACAAACCATTCTCTGATTCTGTGGTTCTATGACTTGGGCAGAGTCATAAGTCATAGAATCATAGAAACATTCTGGTTGGAAGAGACTCTCAAGATCACAGGCTCCAACCACTAACCCAACACTGTCACCAAACCACATCCCTAAGAACCTCATCTATAAGTCTGTTCAACCCCCTGGGGATGGTGACTCCACCACTGCCTTGGGCAGCCTGTTCCAATGCCCCACAGCCCTTTGGGGAAGAAATTGTTCCCAAGATCCAACCTCAACCTCCCCTGGTGCAACTTGAGGCCATTTCCTCTCATCCTATCACTTGTTACTTGGAAGAAGAGACCAACACCCTCTATATCAGCCCTCCCGTCAACCCACAGTCATCTGCTGAAGAAGTGTGGGAAAGGCTGGTTCAGCTTTTCAGAGCCAGAGCCAGGGAGGCTGGGGCACATCTGAGGCTTCTGTGGCTGGAGCAGCGGGGAGAGGAGCTGGGGATGCTCAGCAGTGTCACCCAGATGTCTTCCAGATGTGAGGGAGACAAACAGGAGGGCTGGGCAGCGGTGAGTCATTCTTTTTGCTAAGCAAGGATTGGAAAGAGCTCATGGAGAAGAACACAAGGTCTTGCAGAGGACATGAGGAACACAGTGAAGAGGTGCTGGAGACAGGAGAGAACCCTTTAAATGAACTTTGTGCCTGTAGGGGACAAGTTGCTTGATCTCTGTGCCTTCCAGCTCACACAACAAAACAAGTGAAATTGAAATATTGGTTTTAAAAGGACCTAGACTGTCTAAAATGCAAGTTTTTGGTTTGTTTTCCCAGGAATCAGATGGCTTGGTTCCCACCACCTTGGAGGTGGGAATTCAGCTTGTTACTCGTGTCCCTCTCCCAAAAGAGTGCTGGTGATGTGCTTCTGCAGGAAGCAGGATGGGGATTTACTGTTCTCTCTCTGGGTTCCTGTGCCGTGTTAAAGCAACTTCTGCCACCCTGCAGAGAAAAGCAGGTACCTCGGTTTGGAGCAGGAACCCGCAACAGGAGAGCAAAGGTCCAACAGCAGCACCGGGCTCCTCTCCAGGAGAGCTGGGAACCCCTCATAGCTCTGAATGTCACCTGTGGGGTGTCTAAGCAGAAACACCATGGTGCTTCATCTCCCAGATCCATCATTTACCTTCCCCAAACACCTATTTCTAGACCTTCCTCTACTTATTGGACTTTACCTTCTAATCTTCTAGGTGTGCCTTTGGTGGTTATTAAAGAAAAGCCTTTGTATCCTATTTTTTACCCTCATTAAAAACCACCACGTAGCCTTTTGGTTGGTGAGGACATTGTGCACACAGAGATAAAGAAATTCCAGGAAAGGTGGTTCTTTCTTAATGGCAACCAAAAAGTACCATGCTTCAGGATATAGTCATATGTGATGTTAATTCTTCCAGTGACTTGCAGTGAGAGCTGAGTGACTCCTTTCAGTGGTAATAGGACTGAAACGATACAGAAATTCAGAGAATTGTTTCCTCTGGGAGAAAAAACAGCGCAGAGGCCTTTAAAAAAAATAACAATAACAACGAAGTATTTGGAATTCTCTATTTCAAAACCATTCCTTGTCTCAGCATGGAATTCAAACAATTCTTTGCAAGGATTAAATAAGCTGGAAACAAAGAGGAGCACCTTGGAGAGAAACAAAACATTCAGAGTTGCTCTGCACAACAAAAATAGAAACAAATCTCTGTTTTTGTTTGATGCTGAGCCGATCCGTTTTCCCAGCAGTTCAGCTACAGCTCTGCTCACTGCTTTTTGGAAAAGGTGTGGAATTTTAAGGATGAATTTGCTAGCATGGACAGGAAGGGGCAGCAGGGCCAGTGATGGTGACAAGTCCCTTGTCAAGCTGTGCACACCCTTATAAAGACCTACAGATGAGTAAAGGTGGGGAAGGTTTTACATGTTAAATCTGTCCTACAGAATAATGGAATTTCACTCTCTAGGGAGCAGAATAAATTTCACTCAGGTCCCTGTGTTTCCTGTGGAATTGCAGGAGGGAGCAATGCAGACCCAGTGGAAACACGTGTTGGAGGCTACAGGTAGAATTCTTTTCACAATGCTGCGTAGTTAGGCCATACTGGGAAGCACATCTCTTCACCTTTTGTTTTATCAAACAAATCCTGTTTTTCGGACCAGCCACTAAGTGTGCAGATTTGTCATGATGCAGAAATCTTACTTTGTTATTTTTCTCCTCTCACAAATTGGGATGAATGACTTTACTTTAATACCGTATCTACTCATACAGTCAGCTCTCCTGTGAACTCACAAGCTTTTTCTACCTCCCCAGAACAGTCAGAGCCATGAATAAGATGCAGTCTATACCCACTGAGAGC
Source organism: Nesoenas mayeri (assembly GCF_963082525.1). Taxonomy (NCBI): domain Eukaryota; kingdom Metazoa; phylum Chordata; class Aves; order Columbiformes; family Columbidae; genus Nesoenas; species Nesoenas mayeri. The sequence goes on along the minus strand of NC_137540.1, from coordinate 77,024,377 downwards.
TGTACTTTCAGTGACCAGGTTTGAAACGTTGTTCTCTATTATATAGATAGGGAAGGAAGAGCTATAGAAAGGAAAGCTCAGCTAAAAATCTGGTCAAGTGCTGGTATGTAATTTTTCCCACCGGCTAGGCACTTCTGAAAGCCTCAACCCAAAAAACTGTAGTCACAAGGCCTTAGAAGGGACTTGGTCTGGGCATGTTCAGGTCAAAGAAATTTGCCTGAGAAGATAACAGAGACTGGAGCGTCATTAGGATTTGCACTCAGATCTCCCAGCAATTTTTCCACCAGCTGCAAAATGTGCCCCTTCTCCCTCTGCCCTGTTTCTAAATGCTAAATAAAAGGGTTGCCACAGAAGACCTCATCATGATTGCGTTTCTTGGTGCAGTACTTGTGTTATAGAGCACCTATTGCTGCAGGAAAGTGGATAAAGGAGGGGAGACTTCTGCTTGCAAAGCTGCCTCTAAATTAACGCTTACCCATCATTAAGCTAAAGAGGTTAACAGAGATGAAGCCTTTTCGAGTCCCAGGAAGAAGGATGCTCTCGGAATGCAAAGTATTCTTGAACTTAGAATTGTACTTTCCCATCCATGCGTAATTTCGGTTTTTGAGCCTGTGAAGAGATGTAGCTCGTACATATTTTCTGGCCTTAAAAAAAACTTCTGCGTCTGTTGATGTGCTCTGAGTAATTCACAAGCATCTGGGAAAATCCTCTCGGCTCTAGTGGAACAAGAACAACTGTAGGGTTGGTTTGAACTCTCTGGCAAGAAACGAGTTGAGAAGTGAAGAGCCCAAGAGTGTGATTCTTTACTTGAATACAGAGAGACTTCTAAGCAGGAGCTGGAAGCAATTCAGACCTTCAGCAGTGCTCTGGAGGCCCAGGAGCCCGGCTTGTAGCCCAGTGCTCATATCCAGTTCATGTTCAAGCGGGTTGTAATGGAAAACAGCAGCCACTGATAAGTAACAATGGCCACGCTCGCTCTGAGCTCGAACAATCGAAGGTTCGCACAAGCTACTGCTCTGGCAAGTCCTGACTCCCAGGGGCACTGACTGCACGGCAGCTCCACTGGCAGCAGAAGCCGAGCATCTGAAATGTTCATTAGGAGGCGGTCGGACGCAGGAATGGTGAGACGCTGCAAGATCTAAAGGGTACTGAAGGGCCCGTGGGACCCTACACCTTGGGCCAGGGGAGAAAATAGAGGAACAGCTCTGCAGCCATTAACAATGATGGGGAACAGGCTAAGAAGCCAAGACTGATGGCAATGTCCAGCAGGCACTTCAGCAGTGTTATAATCCAGATCTCAGACCTCTCTTATCAGGGATACCTGCCTGTAGATATGGGGGTGTTTTCTTACTAAGCTGCGATGGGGCAGGTCTACAGAAGGACCTTGTGGAAGGGGCCATTCAGACCAAAAATTGCAATTTTGGACAGCCCAGCCCAGGCAAAATCACCAAGTTCCTCCTGTGTTAATCCCATGCCTTGTAGCTCTGGACCATTGTGGTCCCCACATTCCTTTAGAGCTCAGCTTTTGTGGGCTTCACCACCAACTCTGTGTAAACACAGACACGTGGTACAAACACGGGGATGGAGATTTAGTTGCAAGACCCTGACGAAATTTGTGTCAATCATTTTTTTCCAAACAGAAGCAAATGAAGGTGATTTTTTGTATACTCTATATCTTTGAATTCAGGGGCTTTCATTACTTAGTTTTGAAATAAAAATGGCAGTGATGCTGAGCAGCTGCTGAAAGGAAAACTGTGTCCCTCTGTCACTAGCCCATAGGTAAGTTCATTTCTTTACAGAAAGTGGCCAAAAGACCAACTTTACATTGAAGTCTTACTCCATGCTGACAGATTGGCTTTGCCTGGGAGTGAATCTCCAGCTTGGGGAGATTAGCTTTCTGGAAGGTGTTTCTGACACAGCTGGATGCAAGAAACATTTCAAGAGGAAGCCTGATTTCATGAACTTTACGGTGCAGATTAGCAGAGGATTTGGTTGGCATTCCTGGCCTAATCCTAGAAGTGCTTATGCGGGCTTTGTGCTGGCTGTTTGCACTGGATTTGGAAAATTGGATTGGACTCAAAAGTCTGACACATCATTCCAGCTCTGGCCTGCTGAGAGGAATGTAGAGAAGCTATCTCACCGTGCCTCAGTTTCCCCTATGCAGAAAAGCCTCATGTGGAAGCCATTTTGAGCTTTCCAGATTAAAGAAAAAAATCTGGGTTAAAATCTACTTCTTTAATTGGTTGGTCATCAAAATGTCTCTCTCAGCAAAATGAGGTTGTATTGCTGAGTTTGTATTAAGAGATGAACCCATACTTTACCAATTTGGCTTTCTTTTTTCACTGAAGTCCCCTAGCGCAGTGTTGCTTATAGTTGAGGTCAGCAGGAAAGCCTCGTCGGAGAAGAGCACAGGACCCCTGTCTACCTTTCCCAGCCGGTAGCAATCTGTGCCGGGCACTTGGCTGCAGGGGAATTTCTCAGCGTGTGATACATGTGGCTCCCTGCTCAGATTTATTGGAGCAGCGGTGAGAGGAAGGCATTACAGCAACAGACAACCTTTCTGATATTTCCTCTGGGGAGAGCAAGGAAAATAAAACAGCAAAGAGACTAAATATATGCCTGGAATGACTGTCCTTTTCCCTGCTGATGTTTCTAGTGCTCAGTGAAAACAATTATATGCATTTAAAAATGTTTCTTATTGGCACCATTGGCTGAAAAACTGCTGAGCTTTCCATCCACTGGGGATTATCATCTATTTCAGCCTCCTGCTCTGTAAATGAGGTCAGACGTCCTGAGAGGCTGTCTCTACAGCAGGTCACAGTCCATTGTAGGAACGTGTGGCTGCTAGAGCAGCTCCAGAGCAAGTCCTGGAGGTCCTGGGGCCAGCTGCTGGTGGAGGGACCTTTCTCCAGGTGTGGTGAGACTTGCTGCTTTCCACCTGCAGAGCAGTGCAGAGGCTGCTGCTCCGAGCAGGAGCTGGTGGGCAGTAAGACATGCATCATCAGTATAGGGATCCTGATGGATGGAATGGCATGGACTATATGTATGGATGGGATTCTTAGGGACATTGTTTTGTGCTAGATTGAGGTTATGGTTGGACTTGATCCTGAGGGTCTCCTCCAACCGAAATGATTCTATGATTCTATGGTAGCATCTCGCATTTGATGTTAATCATCTGCGGACGCCCTCACGAGGTGCAGCGTCTTCACCCTGCTTTCTGCTGCTGAGGGCAGCTGCAGATGTTTGTTGTGTCCACTGGGAACAGGATGCACAGTAGCCTGTTTATACAGCAGTGCAGGACCTTAATCTGGGACGCTGGGGAAAACAGACACATGTGAGAGCCTCATTCCTCTGGAGTGGATTGAATCATAGAATAATTTGGGTTGGAAGGACCTTTAAAGGGCAAATAATCCAACCCCCTGCCATGAGCAGGGACATCTTCACCAGCTCAGGTTGCTCAGAGCCCCGTCCAGCCTGGCCTGGGATGTCTCCAGGGATGGTTCATCCACCACCTCTCTGGCCAACCCAGGCCAGTGTTCCAGTTATTCCATCTGCAGTTCTGAGACTTCAAGAGAGCATTTAGCACATCTTTGCACCTTCAGCTCTCCACCTTCCCATTCTCTCCTTGACCCCTTTTGGACATTAATATAACACAGAACCAGGAGTTTGGGACCCTCTACAGCCACCAGGTTCCTTGTTCTCCAAAGAGAGGGCTCAGCTCTGCCCAAGACAGCCCTGAGCATGAACCATCTGGTCCTAAATGACTTGTTGACAGGGGAAATCCAGGCCGGGCTGGAGATCTGAGGCGAGACCCGTTCGTTGTTTGAGCCTGGCAGTTAAAACAACACACTGGCTTTTTGCTGGCATCCTTCACAGGGTGATTTTTTTCCCCCAAGTGAGTTCATGGCTCAGCCAGAGGCAATAATAACATGCCAGCATGTAACAAGGCTTTCCTATAAATATTTCTCTTTTAGCTTATGATAAAGGCAGTGTCTACTCAGATGGAGGGGAAGGGAAAGGCTGGGGAAATCTATTTGTTTTCTCATTTAAGCAAAACCACACATCCTTGTAATTATAACCAGGGAGGGAAGCAGCATCCTCTGGCAGTCATGTTCCTCTTAATGTGCTTTTTTGCTGGAATTATTTATGTCCTGTTAGTGGGAAGTATACAGAGTATGGTGATAGTAGAGAACAGCCTTCAACTTCTGTAATATGAAATGGTTCCCATTTGTGGCTAAAAAGAAAATCCCTAGAGAAGCGAATAGAAAACAATTGGACTTCCAGTTTGTCTGAGCATCTGTAGGATTACATTAGAACTGCTGATTGGAACAAAAAAAATCTTTACTTTTTTTTTTTTTTCCAAATATTTTACTTATTTTTCCGAATCCCTATGTTATGCGCTACTTTTTTTCCCTTTTCTGAAAACCTTAGTTGCATATGTGGCTATAGGAAAGCTCAAAAAAGATTATATGATAACACTGACTATTGTCAGCATTTCCCAAGGTGGATAATGTGTGCAAAGACTTCAGATGGGAAAAATCAACTGAAAATCAGTGATTTCACGTAGGATATGACTATGACTGGCTACCTGAGCATCTCATGGTATTTGGCATGTTTTGCCTTCCAGCACCTCCAGGAGACAGAAAACCAACATTATCTCCACTGAGGTCTGAAGAAGGGGAAAGCTGGATTTTCAAATCGATTTGCACAACGAAGGGATGAGGAAAAGCACTTTGTGGACGTTCACAATGTACAGATGCCCAGTTCTCATGACAATCCATAAGTTCAGGAACACAGGGACGGGGGACATTAGGAAGAGCCCACCATGGCATTGCTTTCATATTCAGTTTTTTAGGTGAATTATTCTTCCCTAACATCATTTCTCAAAGTCCAGCTGAATCTGCTCTTCCTTGTTCACTCCTCACTCCAGGAGAGGCACCTTTGGCAGATGTGTCACCACAGCTGGATTACTCCAGGTTTAGGGAGGGATGAACAGCTGTATGGAGCTACTGATCTCTCTTCATTTATAAGAAAGGGGCATCTACACAACCTTTTTAGAGCCTGCTACAAGCAGGTCCCTTCTTACAATTTTTCTTCTATTAATAGAGATTTTAAGAAAGGGGCATCTACACAACCTTTTTAGAGCCTGCTACAAGCAGGTCCCTTCTTACAATTTTTCTTCTATTAATAGAGATTTTTTTTTCTTCTTCTGATAACACAGAATTGTATTTTTGTTAAGGAGTTATACAAGGACTTCATTATACTCCCAAATTCTTCCATTTACATAGAGTCCTGCTACTTTCTTGTATCATCAGATTGATTTTATCCTTGTTCCATTTTATGGGAATTTTCCACACTGGAAAAAACCAAACAACTAGAACCAACAATGACAAGAGAAACCATGCAGACAGCTGATGGCATGTTCCCAACAGCCCCATCCTTCTGAAGCATCTGGCTGCGATTTCGAGCAGCACTTCAATAGTTTAACTCTTTTCAAGTATGCATACACTTCTTATACTAAACAAATATGTAAGATTATATCTCTCCTCTGGAAGAGAGGCAACCCAAAACTCCAAATTCCTTTTGCAGTTCTCAGTGAATCAGCAAAAAAGGATTCATAGGGTGAGCTGTGTGTTTTATGAATTTATTACCAATGGAAAATCCCAAAAGTCTACGTGCTCTCATTCAAATGTTGTGTTGTTCTTTTTATAGCAGAAGGGCTGGTTTTAGGCAACATCTGTGTAGCTTTGAAAGCATTGTCTCTGGAGCGCCCACAACCACAGGACAGACAGCTTTCTGCCCGTCTCCGGTGCATATGACTGCTTGGCAGGTCGCCGTCAAGTTGCAGACAGCCCTGACGGGTGTGATGGAGTGAAGATCATTGCATGGGAACGCTGTGTCCCAGGGCTGCGATCTCCATCTTGAGTCAAACATCCTTATCTTCCAGGGCCTATAGATTTCATAGGATCATTTTGGTTGGAAAAGAGCTTTCAGATCATCGAGTCCAACCATTAACCCAAAACTGCCAAGTTCATTGCTAAACCACGTCCCTAAGAACCTCATCTGCGCATCTTTTAAACCCCTCCAGGGATGGTGACTCAACCACTTTGGGTTGGTCCGGTGATTATGAGGTGAGAAAGCAAAGATGTCCCCATTTATGTATTTATTTTTAAAGCTGCTGTCAGAAACTCTCCCCCAGTATTTCCAAGTCAAGCTGCAGCCCATTTACAATGTTGTAATAGGGGTGGTGGCTTCTTCCAGTCCCCCTTCTGCAGTCTGGTGGAAACAAGGACTGCTGGGGGCATGACCAGAAAATCCAGTCTCCTCTGATAACACATGCAATGGCTGCTTGGCAGCAATGTTTAATAAAGTGCAATATCCTCCAGAAGACAATCTTGCAGTTGGAGCATTCATAATGTTTCTTGTGTATGTTCTCCAGCATCTCATGTGGTGGTTGAGGTCACAACACAGCCTTTTCCTAGTTGCTTGCTTTCATCAGCCTGGTTTGAAACAACACCTTTGAGACCTCTGCTCACCATATCTATTGGAAAGAGGCCGAAGATTTAATATTACTGAGGAAATACAGGACAGAAGATCAAACAGGAACACACCCTCACTGACATCCCTTCAAACACACACAGCATGGCTGCAGCAATAGGAATTACTTGTAGTTGTGATAATTTAACTTCTACAGCTGAATTAATTTTAAGTTGCCAAGTAATTATATTATTATTTTTGGTTGAAAAATACTGATTTGCATATATCATTTTTTTTCCCCCTAGAATTTGTTGGCTTCGCAGAAGATATCAACATGAACTTTACTTGAAAAAAAGTATTGATATTTTTCCTTTCAAGAAAAATATAAGTATTATTTCCCTGGTTGCAAGTGTCTTTTTGTTCTGGAGTATAAACTAATAGTGCAGAAATTATATACGGTGGTCTAAATTGCAACATTATTAAAATGAAATCACTTAGCAGGTTCAAATTTGTTTTCCCCACTGGTTTGTGGTTCCAGATTATTCTGGAGATTCCTCTTTCCCTCCCCTTCATTTTGAGTGGGGAAAATGTTTCAATAGACCAAAAATTTTCAGGAACTGGGAAAGTCACCTCTTCTTATGCACCTATTTCACACAGATGAGCAACATACAGAGGCAATGTGGGAAAAACTGGGTCACCCAAAGACTCACGATGAGAAATATAGATTATGTGCCCACAGTTCCTTGCTCTTCCATCCCTGTTTGCTGAACCCCAATACCACAAAGAGCTGTAAAAGTTCTTGCAGTCATCTGCGTGATTAGCTGTAGATTTTGACAACTTGCTGTAACTGCTGTGTGTTATGTTAATCTTGCAGGAAAGGGCCCTGTGTTTAGGGGACACATGTTTGTAATACGTATGTATTGATTACAAAGAACTCTTGGGCCTCTCCCCATAGACAGCTGCATTTCATTGTAAGGAAAATCTTTACTTTTTTCTCCCAAATCCACCCTGTGAACTATTATTGAAGGAAAGGTGTACATGTGGTGCAGCTCTGTGAAGTAACCATTGCGTGAATCACTTCATCTCTCTGTGCTTCAGCTTCCTTACCTGTAAAATGGGTCCAGCACTACTAAAGGTCTTTTGCAAGGTGTTTGGAGTTTCTCCTGCTCAACTGATAAGATTTGTTTTCCTAATCAATGACCATGAGAAAGAACAGGGAGCGTGAACTCCAGCCTGGAATAAAAGACCCCAACATACCAGCACCGGGCATGGACAATGTGAGAAATACACTTCAAATGAATTCAAATGAATGTCAGTTAACACCATTCCCCGGTGTATCACTGCCCAGATTGGACTTGATGGGAAAACATTCTCCACCCTGGCTCTCATGGGCTGGTCAGAGATAACACCCTTGTGTCCCAAGGCTTTCTGGTCACATCATATCGGTGTGACTGGGCTGGTACTGTTGTTCTCAAAGGGCTGAGAAAAGGTGACCACATCTGTTATTCTTACTGCATCCAGGCCACACCAGTAGCAGACCTGGCTCTTGGAAACCATCTCTGTTCATGATTAGAACTATTTTCTTTAGAAAATACTTAATGGCCAGCGTGGATTAATTTTTCCTTCCCTGTAATCAAGGTTAGTTAACATTTGCATGTGGTAATCTTTTTCATAAGTTCCTGGACATAAATCACTCGTCAAAGAGAGTCTGGTGGCTCGGGAAAAGAGAACAGCCATCTAAAACACCATTGTGTGGGCTGGAGGTTGTGCGTGCTCCTCTATCCCCAGCCGTAAATAGCAGCAGAGAAATTAATCCAGCCTTGGAGTATGGCTGGGTAAAATGCAGATAAACGGCGTTTCTGAAGAACGAACTGGAGAGTTCGTACAGGTGCTTTGGGGTCCCTCTGATTTTGAGGAAGGTAAAACCTGCCCCGATAGAAGTACCCATCTGGAAAGAGTGAGAAATCACGGTGAAAGTCGCTGGGATTGTACTTGTCTGGGCATTAGAGTTCGCCTCTTCTCCAAATACAAACAGAGCATAAAGCAGGCGTTGGACAACACCGCTCTGACCCAGTCACCAGGTACAAAGTTTATGTTTGAAAACCAAACAGCAAAAAAGTGGCATCATCCGCCTGGGCTCTTTAAGTGGATTTTTAAATCATAGCAACAAATGGATGCGCTTACTCAGACTAAGGCTTATGTGTGCTGGGACATGCAGGAAAGTTTTTCCAAATTAATTAAAAGCGCGTCTTAGGAACAAATTCACCGAACATCATTAAGGCCTTTCCTGCGCAAATGTTTAGGGTGGTCCACTGGATTAGTTAACCCAGTTTATATTTTCAGTGTGAGCTATATCACACTAACTTTCTCCTTGTGCTCTCTACAAGAAACTCAAACTCACACTAGTCTGGTGCAAGCCTGTGTCCAAGGAAACAAACCACAGATAAGCAGTCCTTATATAATATATATAATATATTATATATTTTATACATATATAAAATATAAAATATATAATAATATAAAAATAATATATAATATATGATATTATTATATAATATATAATATATATAATAGTATATATTAAAATATATATAATATATACTATATGTAAGGAACAGAACAAGAAATCTGGGAATTGGTTCTGCTCGTGGAGTGGGGAACCTCTCCACCACGCAGGAAAAAGGGATAACGGAGCCTTGGAGGACCATGTGGAGCATGAGGGACACTTTATGCCATGGCAAGACCTCCAACAAACACCAGTCAGTGAAGAAAGCTTGGTCTGATCATTCTCAACCTGCATTTTCACCAAGTGTTCCTTCCTGAGTTCACCCCAATCACTACTGAGCTTCAAACAGCTCATCTTATAATAATTGCTGGACATCCAACACCATCTGTGGGGCCTTCCAGGCAAGTGTGGACCTTATCTGAAGTCTGCTTTGCTCACAGGATCCCAGCACCTCATGGAGGCCTTGGCAGGTGGTTCATACCCTGTGAGATCACGCTCATATCATATCCATTATTTTAAGTCCTGTGAGCATCACGGAAGAGTAACTGTTTCTTGATGGATGTTGCCTTCACCTGGTCAAAAACTTGAGCGATTCCAACAAAAACCTGTTCAGCAGGAACTCAAGGAGCAACAAAACACATGTTACTGAGTCACAAGACCTAGTCCTGGCCTAACATGCTGTGTCTATTACCATTCTACTTCACTCCACTAACTAAGCAGAGAGCTACTAAAACATAACCCCAAGTTTATTATGTTAAATCTGTAGTAAATCTGTCATGGCCATTCAGGCACTAACATATGACTGTGGAAAATATGTTGGCTTATGATTTGATAGCAGCAGATGGGCACTTTGCTATTGTTTCATCATCGTAAACTACAGGGAAACGTGTAGTTACAAGGATCCAAAGTCTGCAGGACAGATCTTTGGCTGATGTAAAGTGGCCCAGGGCCAGGGAAATCCACGAAGCTCCGTCAATACAAACCAGCTGAGGACCTCATCCTGCGCTTTCAACTGCCATCTCATAAGAGGGTAAGAAGGACCATCCAGGCTCAGGCCGAAGGTTCATCTACCTCAGTGTCCTGTCCCTGTCAGACATAAGTTTTTGCAAAAAGTGGAAGAATGGGGCAGGAGTGACTGTTTCACCAGACAGAAATTTCCAGCTTTTGGCCACTAGTGAGTAAGGAACATCCTATGCCAAGTGACCACATTTAATAGCCACTGATGGCTTTGTCTCCATTATTTCTTCTGTTCACTTTGGAAAAGTCATTTATACCTATTACCTTAAAAATGTCATGTGAGAATGCATTTGATAGCAAAATTAAGCAGTTTATGCAAAAATAATGCTTTTCCATGTTTTAAAATTATTACCTTTGCATTATTTTATTGTCTCTTATTACTTGATCTGTAAGAAAGGGTGGATAATACTCTGCTCTTCATGTCCCTTGTAAGTTGGTCAACATCTAAGATATCTGCCTATCATCCGTAGCCTATCAGATAGATCTGTCATAGAATCATAGAATCACAGAATAGTTTGTGTTGAACAGACCCTCCCAGCTCCTCCAGTGACAGGGACATGACAGGGACATCTTCACCAGCTCAGGGTGCTCAGAGCCCCGTCCAGCCTGGCCTGGGATGTCTCCAGGGATGGTTCATCCACCACCTCTCTGGCCAACCTGGGCCAGGCTCTCACCACCCTCAGGGCAACAATTTCTTCCTCACGTCCAGCCTGAATCTCCCTCCTTTAGTTTAAAACCATCACCCCTTGTCCTATCACAATGGGCCCTTCTCAAAACTCTGTCCCCATCTTTCTTATAGGCCAGGGTGGACATTCCCTGTCTACCTCAATTTGATTTTTCTCTGCCACATAAACTCTTAAGGGGACAGACTGAGAAAATCCTACAAAGATGCAAAGTGTATTAAGTGTTTCGACTGTGGCCTGGAATTCACTTTGTATTTTAAGGAGACAATTAAACTAATTGGAGGGAAAAATGGAAATACTTGAGAATCTGAGTGAAAATGCTGGATATTCAATTGCAATAGGGTTTTTTTGTTTTGTATCTGTGAGTGAACCGGCATGTATTAGCAGAGGTCCAATGACTGAAACAGCAGGGAACTCTGTTTCATTTGGTGCTCCTCTGTCTCTTATTTTGGTTATTTGCAGAGTGGAGGTAAAACGCAATGTGGAGGATGGAGAGGTGATATTGTCACCTAGGCCAGTGGCCCTGCAGAGCCATAGAGAAACCTCTGGAGCTTGTTTCCAACCAACCCCTCTGAAAGCAATGTTCATCCAACATCAGATTAGGTTGTTCAATGGCTTGTTCAGTTGAGTTGTGAGACTTTCCAGGGATGGTGATCCATAAGCTCTCCAGATGCCTGTTGCAATGCTTTACCACCCTCACCACAAAACTTTTTCCTTCTTTTTGGTCCATTGCCTCTTACTGCAGTGCACCTCTAAGAAGAGCTTGGCTCATCCTTTCTCTGAATCCCATTGAGGTATTTCATTTAAAACACTAGATCCCACTTTTAACTCTTTTCTCCAGGCTGAACAACCCCAGCTCCTTCAACCTCTCCTTGTATTTCATATGCTGCGACCCCTTGGCTGTCTTTGTGGCCTCTGTTGAACTCCCCCGCTTTTACAGTTTTTTGCTGGGGACCAAAACTGGGCCCATCAAGGAGTGGGCAGCAGAGCACATCTCTGATTGTTCTCTTCCTTTCTGATTTTTGCCAATGATTTTTAACAGTCAGTGTGCACAAAATCCCTGAGGACATGAATGTTTTATTCTACACTTGCGTACAGCTCCTAGCTAAAACATTTCTTAGTCATGACTAGGCTCAGCAGTAGTAACAAGAATGACAATGATATGGTGCTACTACTAGTAATAGTAGTAATAATAATAACACTAACAATAATAATAGAGCATTGCCACCTGTAATAATTAATAACAATATTAACTGGCAATAATATAATACAGTCTTCTAGGAGCAGTGGGAATATGACATTTCAGTGGCGGATATTTGTTCTTTCTGCTCCTAGTCCAGAAAATATGTAGGGTTTTGGCCTCTGATCATTATTAAATCCCTGAAAAACACTATGGCAAAAACCTCACGATGCTGTCTATGTTTTACTAAGATTTTCAGGGCCCCATTTCTGGTGAACTTATTTCTTTACAACAGGGTAAAACATTCTCAACTAGCTGAATTGTTTTAATAAGAAAAAAGGGGGAATAAAGGTAGTGATATTTTCCATGAACTTGCCCTTGTTTATAGCTGGTGGGAGGAGGCCTCTGTAGATGGCTAAGATTTCTGGATATCAAATTTTAATGAAAAGGAATAATAAAAAATATTCTGTCTTTTTGAACACCATAAGCATCCTCACAAGCCCACCTCTGTTTCCACAGTGAACTGAGGTTATGGCTGGACATTTTCATCCAGATCCTTTATGCTAAACCCATGTACCGTCACTCTACAGGGATCTCCTTTTGAATGACCCAGGAAACAACAGCCAGGTTGTCCTTCAAAAGTTTGTTCTGAGTCTTTTCCCCACGTGTAAAGGTGGGATATAGGCAGTGGTAGGAGCAACCTCCAAGGAGAAAAGAGACCAGATTTTGGCTGAAGGATCCAGCAGGACTCTGGTTTATCTAAGTGAGGCTTAAGTTTAATTTCTTCATTGTCAGTCCAAAACCCACTCTCATGAAAAGGAAAAGCTGCCATTCATACCTGCTATTCAGTCCTATCCCTTTTCCAGAAATAGGAGACCCTTGTGTTATATTTCAGTGGAAGAAGATGATGAGTTACCTTCTACATCTCACTGCCCGTGTGTGGGCACAACTGGTTTAAAACTACCGTCGTGTATTCATAAACCCAAATATTTCTACTGATTTGGGGAAAGTCAGCCCCACAGTTTCCTTTTCTTTAATGTGAGAGAAATATTCAGTGGACACAGTCACCCCTTCCGTGTTAACATGTGACTCTTTTTTTTTTAAGTATAAGAGGTTCCTTACCATATTGACAGAAGAAAAACACCATCCCTACCTGAAAAAATACTCTCCTAATAAATTTTGCTCTCTACACTTCTCTTTTAGCAGAACCAGATGCTGAAATAGAGACCAGAACTTGGACATCTGAGAGTGCAGAACAGAACCATAGAGAAGTTGCAAGGTCTGGATGTAATGACAGCCAGAAGCTTGGAGAACAGACTAAAAGAAAGTTCAGTTTATACATGTCTTGTCCTTACAATGTGCTGAGCATCCACCAAGACCACTGCTGGAAACGAGATTAAAGGCTAGATGGACCTCTCCTCTAATCTGTGGCCATATTTGTATTTTTATGAGCTGGCTTCTGCCCAGGCAGGTTGAGATTCCTGCACTTTCTAGGGTTGTCCGTAGTGTCTCACCAGAATTAGAAAGTCCACACATTTACTCACAGGTCTGAAGACCAGGATGGTCCAAAATGAAACTGAGTCTGACTTTTTGAATGGCCCAGCCTGGCATATTTTACATGGCAGATACAGCATCCAGAAGTTTTCTTGGTCTCACTCAAAACAAAGCCCAGAGCAAGGAAAAAGGAGTTTTTCCTAAGGTGAATTCTGACCTTTGCTGTGAAACCCACTCACCATCACCTGTATTAGAGGTGGGGGAAAAGGGAAGAATGGGAATGCTGCTGAACTGATTAAATCTGCACACAAATCCATATGTTACATTATTGAAAAAGGAGAGAAGGAAGAAGAAAACAAGCATTTGCAACAGGATGAAATCTGGGAAAATGGGACCAAAAACTCTTTGTAATTCAAAGCAGTTGTGGGAGTTCTGAGCCCATAAGCCATAAATGACTAAAACATGTCCCTGCGTTTTGGATTACGAAAAAGATATTAGGGTGGGTTTTTCTCTTTTTAATGGGATTTGATGGCATGCCAAAATATCAGTTTGGGTCTTTCTCTTTCTTTAGTATTTTTTTAAACGGCTCAACTTGCCAAACGTGCTCATGAATACAAGTTTCCCTAAAAATGCACCGACTTAGGAGGAAAAAAACACAGACACACAAATTGTCTCATGTTACTCGGCATGTAAAACTTTTTTTTACTTGTATTTAAAAAAAAAAAAGCAATAAAGCGTAAGTCCTGCAGCAACCCAGTAGGTTTTGCTTGGAGCTGGTGCTGTGGCCTCCTGGACAACTCTTTGTACATCAGTGAGTCCCACTGTTGAATGAAGAACATCTCCTGCCTACGCCTGAAACGTTCTCATTTCTGTCTTCGTGTCACCAGCTCCCGTCCTGCGTCTAAGCTGTGGCACATTCCCAGAGCTACTGATTTCGGAGGGCTCTGCATTAGATGACTTCCACCTGCTCCCAAAGGCTGTCTGCCTGCAAATTGTGGCCTTTTTTGGGAATGTATTTTAAAAAAGAGGGGCTGATGTATTCGCAGAGGCAATGTTTTTTGAATGCAAACTCACACTACATAGCACACGGTCCTGCCATGAACAGGAGTAGTAATAAATTTTCATGAGCTACAAATTTCATCCATGTATCAGGCTTGTGTATTCAAGCTGTCAGCCTGGATTGAGAGGCCATTACTGTGTCTGTCAAAGAAACATTCACTTTCCAGAGAGTGAAGCAGAGTTTATTACTGCAATATTAGTTACAGTAGCTGCAGGGAAGTTCTGGGCAAGTGTTGTCCAGATCTGTAGCAAAGAGAATCTGTCTTTAAGAAGGTAGTTTCCAAGTTGTGCTTGGCAGATACCTGGAAATCCTTGGAGTACGCTAAAGATGTATGTGCAAGATAACTAAGAACTTATTGTCAGAAAGCTTCAAACCACTCAGTGAGGATGGCACATCCCCTGGAAAGGGCCTGGAGTTCGGTAAATAAAAAACACATTGGCAACTACTGCTGTAGGAAATAACCGGAGTCTCTGGGGTGATGCTGTGAGGACTACCAAAATCCTGACGCTGCCTTGACTGCATTTCTCTGTGGCTTCCCCACAGGCGACTCTATTTCTAATAAACTGGTTATACTTCTTTTTAAGACTTTGTTCGGTGACAGTTTATTGAGGATGAATATACGACCAACAGAAATTATGACCACGTCCAAGATATGGGCCTGAGGATCACATGCTGCAGACAATAATAAGTACATGAGGAGAAAGCACTATAAATACTTCAATTTCCTGTGCTGTTGGATTGTATAATACTCTCTAGCTCTTTGTGAACAGTTTACTAATTCTTTATAGACTAGTCACGACCAAAATCTTAGGTTTATGTGAGACCAATAAGTTGCTACAGGCCTGGAGAATTGTTCAGGCTGAAGTTTTGCTGTTTTGATTCTATAAAACTATTTGTGTTCTGCTAAAACAGTATGCTCCCTAAAGCTCAGGGATACAGCCACCAAGAAAAAGGAGCACTTGATAAAGACTCAGCAGTCCCTTTCCTGGCTGAGCAAACTGAGAGTGCCATATCCATTTATTTATTTACCCACTGATTGCTTTATTTATCTTGGATTACTCTAACAAAGCCAGTATCTAATCCAAGACCGTTGGGCACCCTCACACATCATTAACCTACTCCTGTCCGTGCGGTGATAAATATTTGGCATGAGCTCATGAGGCAGAAAATGTCTTCAGCTTTATGACAAACAAACTCTGAGCCTCTCCAAGCATCTTATGAGAGGATGGGGTGTTTTGGTATCTGTTCCACCACTGTCCATTTGTTTCTGAAATGTCAGCCACTCACAAGACCTCTCCTCCAGCTCTCTGAATCATTTTATTGGGAAGAAGCTCCAAGAAAGAGAAATATTCCTGTTCTGTGAACACAGCACACAAGGGACCTGCATAGGCTGTGAGTGGCTTGTTTGGTTGTTTGTAGCAGTACGAGGAGTAACTCTTCTGCAGGGCAACTGTTTAAAGGAAGAGACTTGTTAAGACCACAGTTCCTACAGATACGGCGCTCATTTGCTCATCAGAACAATGATTGAAAATATGAGTTGGCTGTGTCAGCTCACATTTTTTGGAGAAGTTCATCTGAGAGATGTTCTGCAGGGGGAAAAAAAAGTTGTCCACCATGTCGGAGAGTCCTGGCAAACACCCTGAGATACAGGAAACGAGCAGAGAGAGATCGCAAAGCTGCCGAGAAGCTTCTTTCCTGCCAAGCATGCAAAAGAAAGCCAAGGATGGCTGAACGTCCTGGAGAAAGAATGGCCACCACGTTTCTGACCAACATGGTGAGAGACGTGTCAGCCTATCAGCAGAAGGCTCATCCGGGTTCTAGAGCATGAGTTGACAACTTGGATGGAAAGGGCAGGCTTCCAGCTTGAGTGATGTTTCGTTCAGTGTATCCCGGCTGATGATCTGGGATAAAAATGGAAGGCTGTAAACACCCCTTGATCAGCTGCAGAGCTCCCACTGACATCACTGTGATGTCTACAGAGAGATCAGGGCCAAAATATGGGCTTTTTTTGTAGCACAGAATATGGGGTTTTTTATTATTTATTATTTGTTGCCTATAGCTTTGCTCAGTGGGAAAACCTTCTGTCTTTAATGACTCGGAGCATCTTCCCTTTATTTTCTTCTCGACTGTTTCTCAGACCATTTCTTCAGCTTTCCTCTTTTCCTTTCTTGCATCTCGCCTCCCTTTCCTGAGGTTTTCCACCCACTCATCAGCGGAATAGTCAGTGTTTCAGATGTCCTCGTTAGGCAGTAAGACAACAACTCACTTGTTTAAAAGCCTTGTGGAGATGTTCTTCTTCTCCACTCCTCTCTCCCTCCCAAGCCTTGAGAGTCATTGAATTGTGGTTTGGTGACGTCTCCAGAAAATGTCTTTGTGCCAGCATCCCCATGATAACAGTTCCTCTGTGTCTTTTCTCTGGGGAATAGAACCTCACACCCTGTTTTCCACCTGCAGCTTATTATTAGGTACAGTAGGAACAGGTTGCATGAGCCAGTTGTGAACGCTTGGTGCTTGGGAGCAGAGGAGTCTCAGTTACCGCCAGTTTTATGGTGTAGAAACTGGTTTTATGTAAAGCTCTTGGGTGAGGTTTGGAGGCTAAAAGGTTATTCTGCAGAGAAACAAAAGCCTGAATGTTTGTATCACTGGTTCCAAATGCTCAGAAGTGAGGAAGCAGCACTCTCTTCCTCTTCCGTGGTCGCGCATCTTCCAGTTGGCTTAAAAAATCATGAGTATAGGAAAACAAAATATTATAGATTGGTTTTATTTCTTCTCTGGCTTTTGAAAGCTGAGCATTTTCTACCAACAGACGGACTGAATTCTCACTTGTGTTTTGAAAAGAAAACTCAGATTGTTCAATGTCATATCATTCTGGCTTTGGATCTGTGATACCATGAGACTCAGAAGACAATCTTAAACAAGCACAAAGGTTTTCTAATCAGAACTCAAACCAGCTGGCTGCAATAGGGTTTGAACTTCGTGCTGTCAAATGTAAATTAAAATTATCAATGATGAAATATATTGATTCTACAACAGTCCTCCTAGCATTAATTTGTAGAAGAGAATGAGTTTTACTGATGAGTTCCTTGATCCCAGGAGACAGAGCACCTGCATCCTATTTGGAGCTCTGCCATTATTTGAACATTTGCCCATCAATGTCCAAAACGATGTTATAATAACAAGTCCTTTCCTCATCTCTAATTTCTGTGATTTTATGAGTACAACTCTACGCTGTCTAAACTTCTTGGGAAAACATACAGGGCATGCCCATGACTGTGCTTTCGAAAGAATTTGTGGGATTATGTCAGACAGTTCCCAGTGAGCCAAGATCAAAGATATTGGGTTGCAGTTTTTAATAAAGCTTAACTGATCGTGACAGCTAGTTCATTCAATATTTTTGAGCTGACAGGATGCATTGAAGGAAATACCCAATTACAGGAGATTATGCATCTACGAGGACAATGGATGCTGCTGTGTATTATTTTTGGTGAACATTAGAAAAATAATAAATTGAAATAGAATTAAAGATGGGGCTGCCATGAAAATCAGATCTCAACACGGTGTTGATAACTACAATTTTAGACTATCAAGGGACGCTTTGGTTAAACAAACAGCGTGAGATGCATAGATAGAAGACATAGATTGAAAGATATAGATCATGACACAGAACATGTAGTCATCTAGGGTGGAATTGACACCTACTGCTTCAGTGACAATGCAGAGTCCAGGTCAAAAAAAGGCTATTTAAACAACTACTGCACAGGGCTGCCTGACTCTGGAAATACTTTAAGTTGCAGTGACATCTCCTGAATTCAGAAGGTGGAGCAAAAATTCAGGTGGCAATCTGAACATTTGTAGCATTTGGAAACAGACTTACAGAGCACCAGCGTCACTGGGCATCGGCAGAGAAGGACTTGGGATACTGATGGGAGAATATTGGACATGAGCTGGCTACGTGCTCTTCTGGCCCAGAAAACCAACCGTGTCCTGGGCTGCATCACCAGCAGCGTGACCAGCACACATAGGAAAAAGAAAAAGAAGAAGAAACTCCCCCGAAAGATTTGATTGACTACATTTTGAGATACATTGAGTGTGATTGATTACAAAACTCTTCATAAAAGCATTGGAAACAAAACATGGGGCCATAATATACTTCTAAGATAAAGGGTAAAATAGAGACACCAAAAAGAATATGACTAAAAGGAGCTGCAGTAACAGCTTTCGGAAGAAGTAATATTTTTGGCAAAATTATTGTGAAGGGAGGAGAGGGGAAGGTTGAAACAATAAAACAAAACAGCCACTTGAGAATACAGCCCCGTTCTAGCAAGGTTTTGAAATGCATCCCGCTTTTTTGGACTTTTTTTCCTATGTGTGCGGTTTGTGATGATACAACAGCTAGTTTGGGTGCTTTGTCTTCTTGGCAGGTATTTTCAGAGTTAGTGAGCCTAGTCTTTCTTAAATGTGTTACAAAACTCACTGTCTTCCCTCTATTCCTCCATCTTTAGCCTTTCCCCCAATTACTAGTTAGTAAGAGACTTTGTCAATCCAACAATGTTTTTTCTCGCTTCTATCTGCAGCTATTTCTTTTTAATTAACATGCCTCCATCTCACTTCTTTCTCCTTTGTTTTATGAAAATGTCTAGATACTCCTTTTTCAGGAGATGTTTTTTAGCTTCCTTTTATATTTTAATTGATTTCACTTCTTTCTTTTATGCAGTGCTATGAATTCTTGCTAATTCAGATGTTAGGTATGCTGCTCATGAACCCAACCAACCACAGTTATAGTAGTGCAAAGACCAGAATATGCTCATGTTGACTTCTTGTGGTGGATTTTAAGCCTCATAGAGTGTGAAATCTGTTCCTCAGCTCAAAATTACTGCTTTAACATTTTTTTTATTCTGTTTTGACAAGATTCAGTTCAACCTGGGAAGATCATGTGTCAAATAGAGTTTTCACCCTCAGAATAACCATCAAATTAAGTATCAAATGAAAAAATCCACACTGCGCAGATTTTGAAAAGACGTTTGACGAACTGCCTTGTGATTCATTTTGAGATACCCTGAAGTGTTGGGGTATTCCAAGAAAAATAATGAACATCATCAAGTCTTTTTTTTGGTCAGAGGGCAGCCTTTGTGGGCCAAGAGGAGCAGTCCTGAGTCTGTGTGTTCACTCAGATACTGATGTGAGATGAGGATGAATTATATCAACTGTCCTATGTGGTACCGCCACTTGGCTTCTCTAAGGTTAAGCAGAGACAGTTCTGGGATAGATGATCAAAATACATAAATTTTGCTGATGACAGCTCTCTTGGACAACAGCTCAGCTGTTCTGCAGGCAGGAATAAAACCATCATTCAGCATCACAAATTCCAAGGTGAAGCTAATAGCTTGTGATGAAAATTTGAATACAATGAGACTCCCAGCAGTTTCCAACTCAAAAATGGTCTTTTAAAGGGCAAAAAGTTGCAAAAGTTGAACTTATGTGCCTTGCCAGGATCATGATTGGTGAGGAAATTCAACAGAAAATAATACCATTAATTGGCAAGGCAGCTGCTGATATTCAGGGCCTTGTATCCCTCAAAACCTACAGCCAACAGATTGAACTCCACCTCTTCAGCTCAGACATTCTTTCCACCTTTACACACAGATGTGAATGCTGGAAGCCCACCAAAGGTATAAACAAGATATCTCAATGCTTTGCAAAGCAAATGCCCTAGGAAAGCAAAACAAACCCCTGAGGATTAAATGGAATGAGTTTGCAAGAAATATTGGGATTCCTCAAGCTTCTGACAGACCCTTATCTCCAGCAGGATGTATCCAAGTTATGTGAAAAACGCAAAGCCAGAACGTCTGACACAGCAGGTGGGACAGTAAGCAGCAAGAGAAACATATGAAAGGAGTTGGCTAAAAGAAGAGAAATATCAAAATCCAGGCAGCTGGGGAAAAAATAGGTGAGTAAATGACGAGGAGAACATGCAGAGAACAACACAGGGTAGAGAATAATGGACAAGATGGTTTGAATTTTGAAGTTTCATCTATACTAAAAGAAGATAACAGCCAAGAGCCAGACTTGAGCAATGGTCTGATCACTTGTCAATATGATTATAGAATGAAGAATGTTGGAGATGACCTCTGGAGGTCCCACAGGATGAAGGAGATAGAAAAGTCTCACCACAGAGTCTATAGGACAGCTGTGGCCTGGAGAACAGGAGAATCTCAGATAAACTACCTGGCTGCCCAACCTGCAAGTAAAATACCATGAAATACTCTTGTGAAACAATCCAAGAACTACAATATGGTGAACAGCTGAGCCATGACTAAATATCTTTGAACATCTGGGCCTGTTTTGGAGCTGGGTTCCCTGACACCCAACCATGACTGGGAGTCAACTGGTCTGGGCAACAACTTCTTGTGTACTTGAGATGTGTACACAGCTCACCAGGGAAAGTTTCAGGCCCATGAGGCTTCCAGGACCTCTTGCTTCAGTCTTCAATGTGACACAGAAGAAAAAGTGAAACACCATCTACTGTTAGTTTCATCTAAGGGGTCCTTCACTACAAGAAAGGGCTTGAGGTGCTGGAGCGAGTGGAGAGAAGGGACCGGAGCTGGTGAGGGGCTGGAGCACAAGTGTGATGGAGCGGCTGAGGGACCTGGGGGTTCAGCTGGAGAACAGGAGCTGAGGGGAGACCTTCTGATCTCTGAACTGCCTGAAAGGAGCTTGGAGCCAGGGGGGTCGGGCTCTGCTCCCCAGGAACAAGCGCCAGGAGCAGAGGAAACGGCCTCAAGTTGCGCCAGGGGAGGTTGAGGTTGGATCTGGGAACAATTTCTTCCCCAAAGGGCTGTGGGGCATTGAACAGGCTGCCCAGGGCAGTGCTGGAGTCACCAGCCCTGGAGGGTTGGACAGACAGACATGAGGTTCTCAGAACATGGGGCAGGGACAGGGGTGGGTTGTGGTTGGACTCAATGGTCTTAAAGGTCTTTTTCAATTGAAATTATTCTATGATTAGCTTTTCTTCTCTACGGCAACCAATGCCAGAGCACCTCTGAGAAACTTGAAGGATCCTTCAAATGATTTTTGGAAACAACTGCGGCTGAAGCTCCTCAAAAGTGTGTTTAAAAGTGGAAGCAGTGCATTTCTGAGTTTTGAAATAGTTTTGGACATTCAGAGTAACTTTCAAGCACAAGAAATGCACCATATCCACAACCACTTACTTCAGTCCAGCTAGGCAAACATGCATGTAGAAACAAGCATTTAAAGAAAAAAAAAGAATCCAAACAGTGTGCTCAGCACTCTGAAAAGGAATGAGCTGTTAGCCAAACCTGAAGAGCAGGATACAGTCCTGCAGCAATAGCAGCTGAACTTGCAGCAGTCACCAGCTGGCATAAATTGAAATAGCTCCGTCTCCAGGTGATATAAATCAGCTGGGTTCCAGCACAGCTGATCTTGGTGTAGGGGATAAATCTGCGTAGTGCTCACACTGGTTCTTTCTGTGCTGGGGGTAGGTGCATCTGATCCTCCAGGCATGGGAAGCTCTTGGCAAGCTTGGGTTTTTCTTCTCTTTTACTGCTGGGGAGAAGCCAGGTTGTTCAGCAGAGGCTGAGCATGCCCGTCTGCAGGATAGCTATAGCATAAGGAGAGAGGGAGAGCAGAAGGGAGGCAAAGAAGACCCAGACAAAAAAACCCCTGAGATCTGGAAAAGAAAAGAGGAGGTGACAGGGAAGACATAAAAAAAAAAAGAGAGAAAATATGAAAGAAAAAAAACCCCTCTTTTTTACTATCCATATTTTCGTTAGTAGAGGAGACTTAAGGTTTCAAAACAGAGTGGTTTGAAGAAGGGCATATGAATAGAAGGGAGGGAGGATGGAGTGAGGAATGACTGGGAGGAGGGAGCAGCTGCAACCTTCCCCAGGTTGGGGGAAGGGGGTGACAGCTTTTTGTTAGCTTTCCTTCAAAAGGTCTGTTTACTGAGCTAATTATGTTCCAAGCCTGAGCTCGGTTTAGTAATTTGCCCGTGTCCCCCTGGCCCAGCCGTGCAAGCCCGCCCGCCATCCACGTGCGATCTGTTTTGACAAAAAACAAACCCCAAGTCTGGGTGACCCTCTCCGTGGCCCCCCACCCCCTCCCACACGTGTGCGCGCACACGTTAATTCCTAACCAAACAATTCGGGGGCTGTTGGCTGGGTGCGTGTCCTTTGGCTGCCCTGGTGTAACCCCCAGAAGCAGCGGAATTAAGCCTTTTCTCTTTAAATATTTTTGAATGATTCGCTTCAGTGAAAAGTGAAATCTGGAAAAAATCCCGCCGTGTGCAGGAGGCGTCTGAGGCCTCCCCTGGAGCCCCAAACCCCACTAGAACCTTCACCTCCCCTGAGACCAGTGGCCGCGACCAAAAAACCTCCTTCTGGGCTCCCTTCCAGCCTTAAAAATATATTATTTATAGTACACAAATAGCCAAGGGGAGCTTTTGTTTGTTCTTTCCATCTGTCCCCTGAAATCCAGCCTGCAAAGCGATGCTGAGGGCACCGAAGGTGACGTCTGTCCGTGGCAAAAGTAAGGCAAGAGGAACTACTTTTTACGTGGGATTTGGCCCTGCAAGTGGCCACAGAAACTGTTTTCTAACAGGATAACCCTGTCATTGCTCAGCGCATCTTTCTGGAAAAGGACTTTTCTTTGCCCTTTTATTTTTCCCAAAAGCTGGATAAAATGTGCCTTTCAGAAAGCTGTAAAATCTTATCTTCAAGTGAGGATAAATTCATTTGTTTTCCTCACCGTGTCCTTCCCTTCTTGGGAAATTCATAGGAAAATGTAACAAGGCCCACAGTTGTAGGATATTGTATCTTTCTTCCTTTGCCCTGCCTTGGAAAATTATATCCCAACTCACATTTGTGAGAAGCTTGTATATGTCCCAAAGAAGGCAATTTTACAGGAAAATGTTGTGGGTACCAAAAGATATCAAAATAAGCCAGGTCTGAACATTTTGTTGATTTTCTATGAATGAGCCTCCTCTCTTTTTCGTGCTCTAGTCACAGCTCATTCCCGTACATACACTTGTGATCCTTTGTATGATCATCGTGTAATTCACCTCTCTTTGCCCCAGCTTTTGTATTTGTACTTTGTAAGAATAACAGCAGTAAGACTGGAGACTTCTTAGAGCTATTGACTTCTGAAGAAGCATGATGGTTCCCTAAATGCCCTTTTCTTCTCTAACTTTGCTCTCTCTGGTGTTCGGGGGATTGTAGAGAGTGGATGTAAGTCTGAATTTCATGCCCTGACACTTGCAAACCACAGATAAACCAAACCTTGAAAGCAGCCTCTCAAATACAGGGCCAGTTGGGTCAATGGTAGCAGAGCATTACAACAAACTCACAATAGTACTATGGAAAGAACCAAAACCCCATGATTTAAGACCAAAGTTGTTTCAAAGCCAGAATCCTCATCTAGATCTGGGAGAGATGCACATTAAACCAAGTTTTACTTTCAATGCAAAGACCATATGCCTGAGGGTGCAATACCTAATCTGTTGATGTTTTCTGCAGTTCAAAGTGCAAGCCCAGATCACTAGCGTGGTGTTTTCATCTGTAGACGTATCTGAGGTCTGTATTGCTCATCCTATGGCACAGCATGAGGGTTTGTGGCTGACCACGCAAAGTGCAGGAAGACGGGCGTGAAGATGTAAAAATGCCCCCATCTCATACTTGCCGCCTGTAGGAAGACATCCGTGGTGAGAACCACCGTTAGTTGTGCATCAATTTGTCTTGGAGAAAATGACCTCGTTAAATGCAATGGAGTGGAAGAATAACAAGCGCAGTATGTATGATCAGTGGAACAGAATCAGGCAGAGAAACAGGGAATTAAATATTTTGACTGTGCAGAGGACCGCCTCTGTTCTTGAGATGCACACAAACACAGGCCACCTGCTGCTCTACAAATACAGCCACCCTAGATGACATCTCTGCTCTGTTTAATGCAGATTCTGCCTCTGTCTTTGGCCCAAAATCATTGCACTTGTGTGAACATTGGCTTTTACCTTCCAAAACACCTTCCATATGTGTACCGCCTAGTTTTGCTGTCCTTTGGACATGTCCCCTGACCTCTCCTTCTGCACCTGGACCTGCTGCAGACTCTTGCACTGGTGACTTCTTCACCAGAACAAGAGGCTGTGTCAGATGTGTCCTGGCCCTGGGCTTATCTTGTGCTTCTTGAAAGAAAAAGAGTTGAGCTTTCAAAGTTTTGATACAGTCTCCTATCTGTCACCACATTGGAGAGCTAGACAAGGTCGTGCTTTTCCAGATCACTCTCTTCTGACCATGTCCTCTCCAATTGTGGTTCACCTAAGTTCACTCTGACCCCAGCTCTTGTGTATTTACCTTTTTCCTTCACCCTTTAACAGAAGGTATTAGCATGATGTGTTTGACTCCCTCATCCCTCCCCTCCAACGTCCCTTGAGAGAGAATGAATATATCAACACTTAACACTGACTCATAGAGGCTGGAGGGGGGGTTGGTTGATTTTAGGTTGGAAAGATTGCTAAAATTAAACAAACAATATGCCAGACCAAAAAAACGTTCCTCAGTTCATAACTCCCTGGATCCATTTACAAAAATTTAAGCTCACCAGAAACCAGATCTTTGTTTGGAGAGGGAAATGCGGAAGGGAAACACTAAGATGTTAGTTGACACGTACGGAAAAAAACGACAATAAAAATGAATAGAAGAACAGGGAACCAGGAAGTCCTTCATGGGCCAGTGAATGCACCCCAGGCAAACCCAGGCAACCACAAAATATCATCACTGTCCTAAAGCGATCAAGCCTGTATTTAAAATGTTGAGGTTACTTGCTGCAAATAGCCTTCTCAGAGGATAACAGCAGAATCTCCCTGCTCCCGCGGTCACAACCTTCCATGTCCAACCTAAATTTATCTTCAGCTACTTTATAGCCAGTTTGCTAACACTTCTTCTGTCTTCACTGTTTCATCAACCGTGTGACTGGAAAACAAACACAACTTTCTCAGCTCTCATTTTGCCAAGTCAGATAAATCAGTGTTAGGGGGTCCCCTCTTGGAAGGCAGCTTCTGTTTTTCCTGATCCTCCATCTCGTGTCAGGTCCTCCTGTTTGGATGATCAGGAGTCTCCAGCACTCATTGCACGGTCTCCTCATACCCACAAGAAAGGCACCGAGACTCCCTCATTGCTGTTGGAAGTACTTTGCTTGATACGTCCCTCCTGAATAACTGAATTTTGCTAAAAAGGCATCGCTTTTTCGAAATTAATTAGTATGCAGAGGCTTTTTTTTTGCACCACGTCCAACTGAAAAAGCAGAAATTCTGGCTATAAATACCAAATCGCAGGGCTTTACATTCCTGTTTTCATTTTTCAATAGCCAAGGCCAGGTGTTTCTTACCTCCTATCCAATGCTGCAGACTTTCTCAGTAACGAAAGTGCTTCCCACCTCTCTCTCAGTGGCAGATTTGATCAGAGCACACCCGCTTTTCTGAAGGGGGTTATATTAAGTAAATTTGGTTCCAAAAATTATCCTCAGACTGCTCTATTATACTAACCTCTTTCAAGTCTTACAGTGTCTTTTGACAGTACCTATTCTTTTTCCCTTTTTAGACAGTTTTGATGTTATTTCCATTTACCATTTAAATCTGTCTTCTTAACTGAAGACATTCATGTGGCACCTTTTCAAAGTCTTTACTCAATAATGGACACACAAGGTCATCCTAATTTCCTTTATCTATAAAATATTTCACTTTTGTCTTGCTGAGATAAGAATAGTAGACACTTAAATTTCCCAGAAAATTAGTTTTCCTATTTTTTAAGCTAGGAGTCTCCTTTGCTATGGTGCAGTCAAACAATTCTAGCTCTGCCTTGATAAAGGTTTCTAAAATCCATGTTATCAGGTTTGCAGAATCACGTACCAGTTCCTTTTGTGTCCAGGGCTGGAGAACATCCATTCTCCTTTCTTCCCTTCTCCAGCTCTAATAGCTTCCTAGATCTTGCTTCACATCCACCTCATACTCTACCTTCACTGAATCTCACAATGATCAAGTTTGGAAGGGACCTCTCGAAATCATCTCAATCAAGTCCCCCACACAAAACAGGGTCAGCTAGAGCAGGTTACTCAAGACATAGTCCCTTAGGGTTTGAATATCTTGGAGTATGGTAAGTCACAGAATCATAGAATGGACTGGGTTGGAAAATCCCTCAGAGATCATCCAGTCCAACCCTTGGTCCAATTCCAGTCCATTGACTAGATCATGGCACTAAGTGCCATGTCCAGTCCCAGTTGAAAAACCTCCAGGGCCGGTGAGTCCAGCACCTCCCTGGGCAGCCATTCCAATGCCTGACCACTCTCTCTGCACAGAATTGCTTTCTCATCTCCAGCCTAAATGTCCCCTGGCAGAGTTTAAGCCTATGCCCCCTTGTCCTATTGCTGATGCCTGGGAGAAGAGCCCAATCCCCCCCTGGCTAGAACTGCCCTTCAGGTAGTTCTAGAGAGTGCTGAGCTCAGCTCTGAGCCTCCTCTTCTCCAGACTAAACAAGCCCAGCTCCCTCAGCCTCTCCCCATAGGGCTTGTGCTCAAGTCCCTTCCCCAGTCTTGTTGCTCTTCTCTGGACCCGCTCCAGCACTTCAATGTCTTTCCTGAACTGAGGGGCCCAGAACTGAACACAACACTCCAGGTGTGGCCTCCCCAATGCAGAGCACAGGGGAAGGATCACTGCCCTTGGCCTGCTGACCACGCTGGTTTGGATACAGGACAGGACACCATTGGCCTTCTTGGCCACCTGGGCACACTGTTGGCTCATGTTGAGCTTCCTGTCAATTAGTACCCCCAGGTCCCTTTCTCTCTCATTCATTTCTGTGAACAGCATCACCATTTTAAATGAAAACTCAGACACTTTTCCTTCATTTTTTGTGCCATACTCAGAGCACCTTTTTTCTCTAAACTCAATGAATAGTAGCTGCATTTCTTATTCTTGTACTGTGTTTTTATAAGCATAGCTGAAAACCTTTCTGCTCTCTTTTTTAATATCTCTCATCACAGACCAGATCAACCCATTCCTGACAATGTACACTTAACCCCAAAAGCCTGCTAGTCTCCCAGGTAGAGCTTTCTAGTCTAATCAGTATACTTTATTGCTGCTATATTTTTTATATTTCTTATTATTTCAAGATTCCCTGCTTATTTCTGTTTTGTTCTGTGGGAATTTTGATCTGGTTTAAAGTTCCTTTTCCAAGAGATTCATATTTTTCACATTCAAAAAGCTGCAGTCTTCCCCATTTGTTCCTTATCTACACAGAGCACTCATTGCAGTCAGTCAAATATTTATGTACAGATGAAAAATTTGGGGAGCAAAATGGAAGACCTGGAACTATGAGTTTGGGATATTAAATGAGACACTAAAATGATAAAAGAAACCTGGTAGAAATAAAAAATAGGGAGATCCACTCCTAATAAAGGACAGAAATAAAGAAAAAGAGGGAATATTTACAAATAGACTGGAAAGAAATAAATATTGACTTTTTTTTTTCATTCAAAGTGACTTCATAGGAAGCATCACATGGGGGACAAAGCCAAGAGTCCTTTATAGACAGTGAAGTCTAAACTTGGATGAACACAGCAAACTTTACAGGACTATAAAACAGAGAAGGTCATGAAAGCATTTAGCTTCATCTCTCTCCACCTACCTACTTGCTGTATGTTCAGGAAACTCATTACTAGGTGTGATAGCCTAAAGGTTTAATCATTAAAATGTCATTGAGCATGTTGACTACTTGCAAGAGAATGCTGTACACAGGTAGCCAAGGTACACCTGAAAAAGGAGAGGGAAACTGTTGAAAAGGTTCTTCTCTCTTCCCTTGTCATGTTTAATGTATGACTTGCAGGCATATACTGATTTATGATTGCATAGTTCAATCATATGTAAATTATCCTAAAAGACAATAACGCTATTATATTCTTGCAATACATTGCTTTCAAGTGACCTCTTTACATCCCTGTTTCAATCCTAACTTGGAAATCCTTTTACTTGCTAAACATAAATTCCCAGCCCTGCGCAGCCACAAGCTCTTTGTTTAGAAGATAAAGGAATGAATCACTTTGGAAATGCTCAAGTGGTTTACAATATGCCATGAAAAATAGACATCGTGTTTAAAATAGATGGCTGTACAGTGTATTTTTTTTTTTTTATAAAATTATGTTTTGCAATTCATATCCCATAGAGGACAGCAGTCTGACAGCAACAGAAACATGAGTCCAGGGTTAGTCAGGGTCAGTTTAGTTTCAGTACGTGGATCACTCCAGCTCCTCTGAGAATAGTGTTGTTCAGGAACTTACACACCAAAAAAAACCCAACCATCCAAACTTGTGAGTATGTGTGTGTGTGTGTCTCCTCATCCACAGGACATAACAACTGATTTTTTGTCCATTGGCTCATTTGTTTATAGCACGTCCTGGATGGCTCTATCGCGTGTCTTCCTGAGTCAAGGCCACCGGGTTGGGAGGGTAAAGTCCTCTCCCTTTAGGCTGAATTCTTCCCTCTGGAGCACAGGGAGGTTCATGGTAGGGTTAGAAGAGACGTGAGCCTGGTGTCAGGTCACCATGACACAGCACCAGGCAATACAGACCTCGTCTTGTTCTGTGAATCACTCTAAAAAGCATCTCCAGCCCATGAGATTTATTGTTGGGGGTAATTAATTCTTCAGGTTGTGAAGATAGGAGATAACAGACAGATCCTGGCATGCTTTATTATTTTTTTTTCTCTCTCTTTCCTATTAATGTGCTTCATCAGCTTGAGAAAAAGGTTAGAAACATGAATCCTAAGTTTCTAGAAGCTTTGGAAGTCAGAGATAGTTGTGTGTGCAGACTGGGTCACGGGAGAGCTGTCTTCAGTGTCTTGTCCATAAACTCTGTGTGTGGTCTCAGCAAAGCCACTGAAAATCCGGATTTTTCCTCCTAGATGTACTGCCTAAGTTAAGAGCCAAAGATGAGAGTTGCGACAACTCTTCTGAGCTGTCAAAAAATGAGATGACTAGGCAGGATGGTTGGCTAGATTCTTCGTGTGATCATCGGAGAGGGACTGAGAGGCTCCAAAGATAGACTCGGATATACGGTGGTGTAAATCACACTTTGGTGCTCACCCTCCCTAAGCGGGGGTGGAAGTTACGTGTTGTTCTTTCCCCATGGAGAACTAATTTGGAGTAAACTACCTACTGTAGGATCTCATAGTTAGGGGGGAATTTATCTAGGTCAGTGTCAGGGTATAGAACCAAGATTCTTGGACTATCTCCAGGAGCAAACTAATAAATCCCCATGGCACACTGCTCAGCTCTGGTGTTTCCAGTCTCCTTGCTATGACAGAGCTGTCTCTGATGCAACAGGATGAACAAAAACCTCAGCATCCTCCTGGCATTGAGCAAGAGGTTTACACACTTATAGGAACAAACTGGCTCTTAAAGTTCTGATAAAGCTCAAAAGACAACAGTGAATCCATTTGCCTCAGCAGGTTTGCTGTGGCTCAGTAGAAAATCTATCTGACAGTCCAAGGAACACCTTCACACTGTCACTTGAAGATGCAAAAACATCTCATAGATCCCAGCTCTTTGGAGGATTCACTTTTGGTTTCAGTGCAGCAACTGCCCAAAGGTGTTAGAGATTTAACAGCAATCTACATTTGTATTGGTTATCCCATCCTCTTATCCTGGCACGATGCTAGCAAGTGTAACTTTGAAGGCTCCTCCTCAGTAAGATCATACTTTATCTTATCCTTTTCCTGCAGAACCAGCTCTTGGACTACCCCATTTCTAAATGCACGTCATGCATGGATGAGATGATACCTTCAGCCCAGGTGATTCTAGGGAGCAAAGTTTCTAGTAAAAATGAAATCCGATTAACCAATTTCAGTAATATGACAGATTTATTTGCTTAAAATTCGCAACACTACTGAATCTCTTCAGTGGCAGCCAGGTGTGGTGTATCTAAGAAACAACACAACCTCGTGTGTTTTGCTATGTACGTGTACATATAGTCCTACCACGCCGGAAGGCAATAGCATGCTCTGTAATTTGTGCTTAGGTAAAGTCTAGAATAAATACTTAGGAACATTTAAAGGGAAAGACTAAAACGGTCTTGTGCAGTGCATCACATGGAGAAGTCTTTCTCAGATTCTATTCGTTATGGCTTGCAAAGTCTTGGAGTGAGAAACTCACCCTCTTTGTCTGGCACTTCTTATCATGCCAATTTAAATGGAGTCACCGTAGTCCTCTCTGAATATTCATGCAGCTCCTGGAAACTGCCAAGCACAGCAGAAAATGTGAGACATTATAGAAAGAAAAATAACCATGAAAAGAGAGCTCTCTGATATCCCCAAATGACACAAGACAAATCACGTTTATGAACTGAACTAAGGAGGTAAATGAGGGAGGGAACAGCGCCATTTGCTGGACCTAAAACCCAGGCTGAATCCTGACGAAACCCCCTTTGAGTTATGAAAACACTGAGTAGACATTTATTCTGGTGGTGTTTCTTCCTCCACCCTCTCCATTTTCACATGCTCTGGTATTACTGCAGTCTTCTAGGATCAGACACAGAGTCACCACATCTCCGGAGAGCACTTGGCTTTCCATTTGTCTTGAGCCAGCCATTATGGATTGTGAGTTTTGGAACCTGAGATCTCGCCTAAAGGGCTCTGAATAAGTGCCACGCTGAACCCTTTTGCCTAATAACATTTTTACTTTGTTGAAACCAGACATGATGGAACCAGCCTTCCACAGTCTGCTTTGGACCATTTTGATCATGTCTACAGAGAAGCGGTGCACCAAAGGCCCCAAGACGGCAGCAAGCCTTGTTGGTGCATCCAGATTTACTCTTGTTCCAGGGGGGTTATTGGTGCTCTGTGCCACCTATGCCACATGCGGATCTCATCCTAGCTCTTGTTGCAAAAGTAGAAATCTCTCAAGTATGTAGAGATGCCTTTGTCCTTCTTCTCCCTGAGGACCATAACTGGGCTGACAGGTCGTTTGAGCAAAAACAGAAGTCCTGCCTTCTTCTATCTTCAAACAGTTGTTATCCATGCTATTGATGGAGTAACAAAAGTGGTTTAGCTGCTTTGCAGGCTTATAGACAGAAAAGACTGTCCCTGCCGCAGGGAAGGAACAGCCCGTTGACCCAACATAAAGAGGAACCACAGGGAGAGGGCTGGGAAATTGCACACAGACTCGGTCGTGATGCTTCACACATGCCTGCCTGGTTAAAGTAATATATTTTCAAAGGAATTGTTCTGGACACATTTGTGGTATTCCTTCTATAGCTGCGAAGTGCTTCTTCAGAAGGCAAAAGTATATGTGCTGGGGTAACAGCTACTAACTTCTGACTCAACTTTCTTAGAGCAAGTGAGTACTTTTTTCCCAGCAAACTGGGGTCTGTATGACCTTTTTTTTCCCTGAAACAGCAGGCCAGTGCTGTCAGCATTTTCTTTGAACAGCAGAACAGTGCAGGGAACGTTTGATTTTCTTAGTTATTTCCAGCTTTGCTGACCTTTTGAACACCATTTTTTTTTAATAAACATGTTGCAAATAAGTCTCAGTGTAGCAATATTATCACAGCACTGGAAAATTATGAATGGCAAAAAAAGAAACTTGAGATATTTCAGGTGTCCTGAAAGGGGTTCATACACTCAGGAAAAGAGAAATGTGACCTTCTTGTATCATCTCTGTATCTTTGTACAGCTGAAATAGAAGAGTATACTGTATGCCTCTTGTTTCAGGGATTTTTGACTGTTACAATGTCTCCAACCCCTTCCTCCTCATTTTTGCACATTTTAGATATTGACACAGAAGCTCCTTGTTGGAGTTGTTATCTCTCTCCTGTTCCAAATCAGCATCACATAGCAGTGGTGCTATGAAGTGGTGAGTGATGAGGAATGGTGAGACCCAAATAAACCATCCCTCTTTTTGCTGTGTAGTCCTAGAGCTTGTTTTTTTTCCTTCTTTTCTTCTGAAAACACAGAGTTTCTTGTTCATCGTGCTGTAGACGAGGTCAGCTTGAGCTCAAGACAAAGCCGACATCAATATTGTGGGCATGGTGTCTCACAGACTTGCCGTTGGGAGTGGGAAAAGCAACCATAACATTGCAAAACAAAGATCTGTTCCTACCCATCTTTTAACTGCAAACACAACAGACGTGCTGTGGCCGAGCACGCTGACCAAATGTCCTGTTTTGTAATGGCTACTGAAGTAAGTAGGGCCTGGGCACTGGACTGTTTAATTGTTTGTGCATTCCCTGAAGTAGTTTTGGGTGCATTTATAGCAGTGCCCAACTGTGGGTCTAGAGTTAGCTCAAACCAGCTCTGCTGCTGAAAGAAATGAAATGAAAGAAATGAACCAAAAATGTAACCACACGGATGCAACCCATCATGTGTCCCTTCCCTTCATGGCTCATGAATGTCGTCGACCGTTTCATTTATGAGGAAAGTTGTAGCCCCTCTGTTTCAAGGCCTCCTCTTCTTGGTCCAACTTTTCTTTAGGTGACAAGGTAAAGAAAACCGTTCATCTGGTGAAAGCAACATTTTGATAATAAAACACATTTGAAAACAACACCACCTTTGTTCACCTTCAGAACAATTGTCAGTGCTTTTAAAAATCATGGAATCATAGAATCATTTTGTTTGGAAGAGACCCTCAAGATCATCGAGTCCAAACATTAACCTAAAACTGGTACTATTCCATGACCCTGAGAACCTCATCTCTGCATCCTTTTAATAATGGTGATACCAGGCTATTTCCAGATCTGCAGTAGAGAGAGTGTAATATAAATATCGCTGCACAAGGTAGAGGTGAAAACCCTTCAACGAGGTGACCACAGTTCTATGGTGCAGAGGTATGATGAGCCACATCCAAAATGATGGAATCCAAATGGAGTCACACAAAAATATGAGTATTAGAGTGCTGGGAAATGGCTCATTGGTAACAGCTGGAGGAAAAGGGTGTCTGTTTCAGCCTAGCAAACCAGAATCTGAGGACCGAATTTCTCTTTATGACAAAATTTAGGGGTAAATAGCAAGGAAGGAAAAGACCTGTTTATGCTGAGGGGGATGTTGTGCATAAGAACATGGGAATAACTCAACGTGAATCAGCGTGGGGTGGAAGGGAACAGCACATCCCTGCTCGTCGGAGCAACAAGAGCCTGAAATGGCCTCGGTGAGGAAAAGAAGGACAATGAGCCTCGGCAAGTGGGAAAGCAGCGTGTGAAGGCGGATGTTTGCAAAGCAAGGTATCAGCTCAGTGATTCGGGAGGGGCTGCCTGCCCTTCAGCTCCTAACTCAGGGCTTCTGTGTCTTGGTTTATTGCCCTGACTTTGTCATCCACCTGACGTGCAAGTTACATTCATAGGCACAAAAAGAACATGCTGCTAAAGCCAGTCAGAGCCATTTTATTAATCAAATTTTAACTAGCTGACTGCTTCAGAGAAAAAAAGATATTCCCTTTGTCCACTCTGATTGAAAATATGGGAGATTTCCTCTAAAAGCAACTAAAAGTCTAGTATTTTTCTCTTCTTTATTCCTCCACCCCCTACTTGTGTGCTGAAAAGCATTTTACTTGGAGTCCCAATTTTTCTGTAGGAGCCCCCATTTTTTTTTCTACTTGGTACCAAAAGTGAAAGGAAACAATTAAAGCCTTAAATAATAGCAGTTTAAAAAAAGAACAAACAACGAAACAACAAAAAAAACCCAAAAACTACTCCAAAATGTTTTGAGAAGGCAGTAACAATTTCCCAGCCGAGCCTGTTACAGTTATAAAGACCAAGATTTGTGAGGCAGCACGTGCTGCCTGTAAATTTACCTTGATAAAGGGATTTCGTGCCTCCTCCCCTCCCACACTGACCCCACATGCTGCTGAAGGGCTCTAGGCAATGAAATGGATGGGGAAGGTGCTTGAGGATTTGTGCCAGGTTTTAATGATGACTTCGAATTCGGAATTTAGAATTTAGAGAGAATTCTCTCCCAGCTTCACCTTTCTGAACTGCAAAGTGGCCGAGCTGGCAGGAGTGTCGGCGGAGTTAAGACAACGTGCGTAAAAGGCTTTGACCGCTAATAAGTGCTTGTTACTATTAGATAAACATTCTGAGAAGTTCATTCATATAAACATCTGCATTGCTACTTAGGAAATTCCTTTGAACTGAATAGAACTTAGCCATTCAATATGACAAACATTGTCATGCTGAATGACCTCCTTTTGCCCCCAGAAAGTAATCAGACCCTGCAGAGGAGCACTCACCAAACTCCAGCTCTTTAGTGAGGGTCCAGCATCATTGGGTTTTATTTCCCTGGGGCTCAGACTCTCTGTCTTGCAGAGAGAAGGAAACTGAGGCACCAAGTAGCTGTAGCAAGTGACATAGTTGAGGATCTAGTTGCATCCTCCTCAGCCTGAATATATATACCTGTGCCCAGTAACTAAAGCTAGTTTAGGTAGCATCTCCAAGAGGCTTATCTGTTTGTTAAAAATCAAAACTTTTCCTTGGGTGGCTGCTTTCCAGTTCTGGAGTTTTGTTGGAAGACTCCTTAAAAGAATTAAATAAATAGATGTATAAAGTAACTCTTCTGAGGCCTTTTCTCCTCTACCCTCCAAACGCCCCTGATGAGTGGAAGCTTTACAGCTCACACACTGGAGGTTTTTGCCCACGTGAGTTTCCCTTTGTTTGGATTATTCTGATTATCGTTTACTTTTACTCCTGGATTTCTTCCTGCTAGGAGCATGTGTCATTTCCTCATCTGCTCTTCTGACCTAACCCAGGGACATCATGCCCCACTTATCCTTGCAGAGGGGCAGCACAGTTCTTTGTAAAAAATGGTGCTGACCTGCTTTTGGCTGTTCATAGTGAAGCACAGAGTCCTGTAAATAATCTCTTGTTTCAAGATGACCTGAAGGATTTCATTATTTAGCTGAGACAGCAGGAAAAAAACATCAACTTCCAGAAATACACTCTAAAAAGATCTGGCAGGGATGCTTTAAGGTGAATTGACATGGGAGGTGTGTGGGGAGAGAACTAGATCTCTGAATTTCAACCTGTGAGCCATGGACACCTGGCGTTGGTGGTTTATTTCTAAGAAGGCTGTGAAGCAAACTTCATTCTGGGAGGAACAAGTTTGACTGTGCTACTCAGCGACTATCATGTGCAAAATTCCTGTAGGGAGTCAAACCTCCACTGGAACGTCCTTGGGGATCCACCAGGTGAAAAAGGATTGAAAAGCCCTGAGAACCTCCGCTGGTCCTATTAGTCCAGGGTTTTCATTACCCTTAACCTACCACAAACCTCACTGAGATGCTCCATGTGCTAGAGAGCTTCACGATGGACATGAGGAGACCTGGACCAGCTGAGGGAGGACCCCTGCACTCACCCCCCGGTTCGTGATGTGCAGCTGATAACTTCTAATTCCCTGCAGTAGAGGGCAGCAATGACACACACACAATAGCCACTTAATTACAATTGGATTTGGAAAAAATACATAGATGCAATGTGCTTGGGGAAAAAAAAAAAAAAAAGTGAAAAGGGAACAAAATGAATGAAATAAACCCTCACTCCACTATAATAAGATCTAAGATCAGGCCTTTTCTTTAATTTTGCGGTGATTGATTTCATTAACATCTAAAACAGTGGTAGTGGAGCAAGAAGAGAGACTGCGGGGAAAGGGGACTAGGCACTGGGGTCATTGCAACTGAGCAAGGACCCACAGCCATCGGTTGCAACTAGAATCCTGGAGGCCTTGTTGCTTCCCTGGAGGGCTTAACATTAAATACATTCCAGGGAAAGATTTAATAGCTCAGATGAAATCAGAATCAAACCAGCTCCTTGCTACCAGGCTTTGGAGAAGCTGGATTGTGTTCAGGCTCTCCATCCCAAGTGTCCTGGCAAAGCTGTGGTCTCGAGGGCTTAGGAATCCAGCCCAAGGCTGCCACAGAGCGTACAGCTTCGCATGGTATATTGCTTGGGAAGGCATCATGCTGTTGGCATCCAGACAGGGCTTTGGAGCTAATTCTTTATAATACAGCAAGTTGGGCTGTTGTGCAAAGTGCTGAAGGCATCAATTTAAATGACTTCACAGAGTGCAATGCGATAGGAAACCAAATTGGGAAAGCAAGTCCACCTTTTCCCATGAGAACTGCATGGGGGAAAAGCCAGAGATAACACTCTGGATGGATTATTTTAATTTACAGGTGTTGTCAGGACAGACTTCCGTGTGGACATTCTTCTCTGGGCCATCTGATAGCCTCTATCCGTCTCTTTTTACCCCACTTTTGGGATAGGAAAAAACACTTGTGACATCATATTACAGTCATCATGGTGTGTTCAGCTTGTGCTACTCTCTGGAGTGGCGCCAGGCAGCCTGGACAGGTGGGTCAGTGCTGGTTTAGCTCCACTTGGATTGAATGGCTGCTGCAGAAGATGACATTTCCTTCTGACAAATGGTCCAGGGACATCTGTAAAGCACAGACCAGTCCGCTCGTGCTGTGCAGAAGTCACATTGTTCTGTGGCTGCTCCTGGCACGTGTGCAGCGTGGAAGGGGAACAGCACAGGGTCCCTTCCAGCAGGTCCTGGCAACAGGCATGGGTCTGAAATTGGGATGTCAGTGCCATGGAGATGCCTGAGCTCTGTCCTAAGGACAGCAGCAAGGGTGCTGAGATTTTGCTGAGAAAGCGTGGGATGTTGGGTAAGGTCAGGAAGGAGCGAGATCACTATGTGCCAGCTGTCAAAGAGATGGTGGATTTTTTTGTCAGGCACACCCTACAGCTGCCCAAACACCATCAGAATGCACATTTTTACCCATTTTTCTCGCAGCACAGGCACTGCCAGGTGCTCCCCTTTCTTTGCATTGCAATTCTTTCTGCCTGTAGCTGAGATCTGAAGAAGTCAGAAAATAATGGAAATGCATCCCAGTCCTGCAGTGAACCTTCTTCTCCCTTCTCTGTCTGCAGATGTGAGACCAGAGAATAGGTTCAGTGCCCTGGTAGCAGAAAAGGGGTTGGGAGCTCTGCCCAAAACAGCATCTGAGCTGCTAGCCTGGGGCACACAGGAGCACTGGGGGATGTGAGAATGGTGAGACTCCCTTCTGTAGGGGATGGAGGTCCCTATTTCCCCCCAAAACCAGTTGTCTAGGGATGTAAGGAAGAAATTTTTTACATTGAGGGTGGTGAGAGCCTGGCCCAGGTTGGCCAGAGAGGTGGTGGTTGAACCATCCCTGAGACATCCCAGGCCAGGCTGAACGGGGCTCTGAGCAACCTGAGCTGGTGAAGATGTCCCTGCTCTGAATGAACTAATTCCATGGTTCTGTACGAGTCTGTAGGACCTGACTTCTCTAAAGTTATTCAGTTGTCTCCTCCTAGCAGAAGTCATAAGGTAGTAGTTTTAGCTCCTGACTGCTGCATTCAGGAGAAATCTCTTCATTTATCTTTTCTGTGATGAAGCAGAGAACAAGAGGAGCTCAGCTACTTCACAGGTTCCCTAAGTCTGAGCTGAGGAGTGGGCATTGGTCTGGCATGAAGATTGGTGGTACCAGTATCTGGGCTGGAGGAGACTGACCCTAAGCCTAACTTCCACTGTAGATGCAGGCTTAGATGGATGTTCTAAGTCTGTGCTTTTCAGCATCTTGCCAGCTCAGTTTTGTATGAACACTCCCACAGAAATGTGAAGCAGTTGAGGATGTAGAAAACACAACATCACTCTGACACACCTTCTGGAGACACCGTGTGGCTGGATTGCCTTTTCTTAGTTGCTTTTCACAGATCAAGTAGGAAAAGTCCATGAATCACCAGAAGTCTTTAAACTAAACTTTAGTCTTTAAACTAAAGTTGAAAGCCAAGTATTCGAGTCATCTGTTCTTCAAGCTCCACGAAGAATATTGAGGAGTTAAATTCCCTTGTTTATCCTCTACTTAAAGATACCTGAGGTAATCCTTATTCTTTCCTCAACCCTGGAAGTGATGAAAGGGACATCTTCAAATCCATCTCAGGACAAAAGTGACTATTTCCATATCTCAAAGACTTCCCTGAAACACTGTGGACAGAAATACTAGTAATAAAACCAATAGTAATGGAGAGTACCTGCCAGACTAGGCTGCATTTATGGAGGTTATTGCAAACTCCAAGTTTTCCGCAAATACATTTTCTTTACCTCATGTTATTCACGAGGACACTGTGTAGATAAAAAATATATGGATGAAGTTGAAGTCAACATGGAAAGTATTTTGTGAGGAGCTACCTGACTGTGGGAACAGAAAACACACCGGAGCAAGTTATGATTGTCTTACTGATTCCACGACACAGCATTTCCCTAGCAGACATTTCATCTGCCTGCAGCTTTCTGTACAGACAGATTTATTGAGCTCTCCTCCTCCCTTTGGTTCTACCCAGCTGTTCTTCTAGCCAGAGCATCCATCTCACCTTGATGTGTAAGCTTCTATTCATCTAATCACGAAGTCATTCATGCCTTCACAACATTTATGTAACATTCTATCTGTCCATTGGCCTTTGCATTAGTCAAATCTTACAGAGGTTTGACCATTTTCTCAGCCTTAGGTATCCAGTTCCATAAGATTGGCTTTTTAAACGGAGCACCACAATTCTGTTTGAAATCAAGAAGAAAAAGAAGGAAATTTCACCACGCAGAGAAGTGGCATCTAAGCCATACCCTGTAAACGTATTAATGGAGGAAGTATTACAACCTTTGAAAAGGTTGCCAGACAATCTGACCTAAGCTGGGACTACCAAGCAGAAGAATCTGAGGCGGTCTATCAATGCTGCTTTTTCACATACATGTTTTATTGTATTGTCGACACATTTCTGATGCCTTTCAAGATGAATGCATATTTTCCAGATTTGATTTCCTCTCTGCTTCTTTTGTGGCTTATTAGTTCAACTGTGCAAGGAAAAGGAAACTAAATTAAATTTAAGCAGCTCGAAGTTCTGCAAGGGATGGTGTGGGGAGTGTGTTGGCTCTCATTCGCATCTGGACAGGCACTGCTGATTCATACATATGAACAAGGAGGTGACAATCATTTATTTCAGAAGCCCAGCCGTTCATTTCAGAAGGTCCATGCCCCCCGCCTGTTCCCCCCACTGCCTCCCCCTCCCAGAATAATAATACATGATTGAGGGAATCATATTCTCAGCGAAGAGGATCGGAAATGGTTGTGTTTCTCTTCGGCAAACTCTCAAATAAAATAAGAACTTTCTATTATTAACCCTCATTATGGTATGGAATTTTCCCACACTGAGCAGAGAAAATAGCTCAAGTAGGATTCAGTTCCAGAGAGTGTCACCAGAGGCCATACAGCCCAACAGGTTAGGAACTGTGGAAGCTTGGGAAAACCAGCATCTACTCCTGATCACTCCAGTGATCACCTTCTTGATGTTCAAATCACCCTCTAGGATGACTCCCAGCTCCTGGACCGTTTGGGTCTGAAGGTACCTCCAAAGCAAGTGGCAGCTCTCTTGACTATGTCCCAGTAATGTTCCTCTGCAGTTTTAAAAAGGTTGTAAGGAGGCAGCTGAAAGTGAGGTTCTTCTAGGATTCTCATAAAGAAAGGAGGTGGAGGTGCCTCCTTGTCACTTTCCTCCACCTGCAAGTGCATAAATGTATATTGGACCCCTCTTGAGCAACATAACTTCCCTCAGCTTAGTAGGGACAAGTGCTGACCAACCCTGTCAGAGATGATCATAGAACCACAGAATGGTTTGGATTGGAAGGGACCTTAAAGATCATCTAGTTCCAACCCTCTGCCATGGGCAGGGACACCTTCCACTACATCAGGTCACTCATGGTCCCATCCAACATGGTCTTGAAAGCTTCCAGGGATGGGGCATCCACAACTCCTCTGGACAACCTGTTCTGGTATCTCACCACCCTCATAGCAAAGAATTTCTTCTTATGGATGGATGAATGGATGGATGAAAGGAAAGACACATGTAGAGCTAAAATGAGAGAAGATGGAGACATTTCTGTGGGAGCCTCTTGTTAAAACTTTGGCAGTGCTTCGTTGAGTTTAGGACAGGAAGTGATGAATATTTCACTCAATGGAAACCACACAGGGGATTTGAGCTGCTATGAATATATTTGCCATACCTCCTACCAGTTCTCTAGACATAACAGGAAACTGAACGTTTTATGAATGTGCAAACCTACCTGTCTATAAATAATACAGAATAAATTAAGCACAGAGTTAAAAGGGGCAAAGTAGGTTGAAAATGTTACTGATCTCTGTCCAGAGCAATAAACCATCATGCATTGTCTACTAGGATATTGCTTTGTGTCCTACCAGTTGTACCCCTCTGGCTCATGATCATCCTTGGTGGTTAAGCCAAGCACTGGCCTGGCTGGCTGGAGGGTGATGTGGAAACAGCTAGAGTTCTTCTAGAAATGGTGCCATGTGGGCATCTCCATTGCCTTTGTGAGAAGCAAATCCATTCCCAAGATCTCTGACTGGGAGGAAAGGCAATCAGCTTGGGTAAAGGACAGAGATGACATCCCAGCCTGGAGTGTCTGCCAGGAAAAGTAGAGATGCAATTTCAGGTCAAGGTCTTTTCTTGATGTCAGGGAATTGGCTTCAGAACTCATGGTCAGCTCTGGATGAGGCGGAAGGGGAAAGAAGAGATGGTTTGGGAAGGGGGTAGAGGTAGACTGAGGCAGGGATTCAGGCATCCAGGCAACCTAGGGACATGGTTTAGTGCTAGATTTAGCTTATGGTTGGACTTGATCTTGATGGTCTCTTCCAGCCAAAATGATTCTATGGTTCTATGAACTAGGGCAAAATCAGAGCTCCTGTTTCAGGGTGCTGGTGGGCTCTGGTGGGAATCAAAACATCTCACCTGCTGGCAGAGGGGTCTCAGACACCATGGCGAACAGCTCTCCGTGTGCCTGTACCCTGGGCACCGATGCTATAGCCAGGGTGGTAAGATGAGGCGTTGCCTTAGGAGGGCATGAATTTATGTTGGACCAGAGCTGTCATCTCCAGGATGGGTCAGGCAGGTGGTATCACGGTGACACATTCCTGTGGCCTGCAAGAAGAAGCAAGGCAAGCAGGAGCCTGAGGCCAGCGGGCTTTTCTCAAAAATACTGAGTACATCAAGAGGCCCCTCAGTATCCTGGAGCGATACAGCTTGTTCCTGGGGCATGGTGCCTGCTCCCATGTCCTGAGGTTTCACAGGACCACAGGGGATTTCTCCCCTTGGCTGTAGCAAGAGTTTCAGTAGCTCTCTGCACTGTCAGCTGGGCCTTTTGTTGTACCTTCACAAAGTAGACCAACACAGGAATCAAAGATGCCATCCTTATTTTCCTTTTAGAAAGATGTTCCTTGAAATTTATAGGTTAGATGTGCTTAAACTCGGGGTTGTGGATTAAAGGAACGGTTACTATTAAAGAAGGAAATGCTGTCTTTGCTCATGGAGCCTAATTCCGCTCAACTGCAATTCTTCTTCCGTTAGTGGGTTATGGAGTTCCATGCTGTTTTATCTTCTAAATAAATATACAATGTTAGAGCAGGATGCTTGACAACTACTGTGTTCCCATTGGTCCTGGCTGCCTTCAAGAGGTGAATAACATCTGTCTCTCTTCACCAGTCTCTAGAACATTTTGGAAATCTCCCGGGTGAGGGCAAAGTCTGAATTATTTTCAAAACAATGACTGAGCTCAAATCACCTCTTACGCCTCCACATCGTAGAGTGTACTTTTGCAAAACCCTCTTCTGGATGTAAAAAACAAAAGAAAGGCATGCAAGGAAAAAACACTGCTGGATTTCACCTCAAGAAGGATAAGAAAGCCCTCATGCTAGGTGGTTTCCATACAGTAGAAGTGTTTCCACTTTGATTCTGTTTCTGGAAATCTTGATGTGCGTGTTTGACCTTTTCCTTTAGGAATAACCTCACTGAAATGAACAGATCAAGTCTGGAGTTGCAGGTTTTCTAGCATGGTCACTATATTGCTGAATTTTTGCAGGGCAGCACATCTGCTCTGTGTGCTGCCTCTTCTAACAGAGAGACTCACCAAAGATACAGTTAGATGGAGAACTCTGTATTTGAGGCCTCAAGTTGTGACAGGGGAGGTTTAGATCGGATATTAGGAAAAATGTCATAATGGAAAGGGTTTTGGGGCATTGGAACAGGCTGCCCAGGGCAGTGCTGGAGTCACCATCCCTGGAGGGTTGAACAGACACGAGATGAGGTTCTCAGGGACATGGGTCAGTGCCAGGGGTAGGGTAATGGTTGGACTTGATGATCTTGAGGGTTTCTCCCAGCCAAAATGATTCTATGATGATTATCCCAGGAGATTTCTAAATTTGCAAGGCAAATAGTGAGACTGTGAAGTGGAAATAAGGTTCTGATTCTTCTTTAACTGGTAGAAGAACTTGAGTTTAAGAGCAGAAATATGGTTATACCGGATGTGTACCAACCACTCATCTATCCCAGCATCCTCTCTCTGACACTAACCATCAGTGCCTGTCAAAGAAAGAGCCTAAGAGCGGGACTCTAATGATAATTGCTTGAAAATACCCTGTGCATCTCTGAGTTCCTTTCAGAAGAAACCCTACATTCAGAACTGGGAGGCAATTGGGTGTCCCTGTGTGAGGTCCCTGCCCTGGGGTCCCCATGGTGGATGAACTGGCCATCACTGATGTTTGAAGAGCAAGACCATAACTCCCAGCAGAGGCAGCAGCTCCCCCTGCCATTGGGTGACCAACCCAAAATTCATTCATCCTCTCGGCACGTTTAGTCCTTGGCCTCTCAACCACACTCACTGCCACATGGACTTGGTTTCACAAAACCTTTCAGAGATCTTCAAGAACCAGAGCATCTAAAGCCCTCCCCATTGCTAAATCTTTGGAGCAGTTCCTAGATGTTCCGGCACCTGAATCTCAGTGGTGAGATCTGATCTCGTTCTCTGTTGCTCCTTTAATGACACCAGGACTTTTACCCCTAAATCTGATGGTGCTCGTTAAGAACCCACCATTAGCATCATGCATTGCAAGCTTGTTCCAGGCATGAAAAGCAAAGGACCGCTTTGGATTGAGAGAATGTGCATTCACTCAGAAGATTGCGAGTCACCCACATGTAGCAGGGATGTTGGTCTGCTTAAAGTTAAGCATCTGCCTGACATCTTGGCTGGGTTTTGGTCACATTTATGATGAACGGTTTATTTCATGAATTCCACTCTCTCAGTTGGCTGTTAACAAAGGGCACATATATTCGGATACAAATATAAATATATTTTAAGATTTGTATAACTGAGCACATACCCCCAAATATTCATTATTTAAAAGCATTTACTAATGTATTTTCAGATTAAATCCTGGTATTTGTATCACTGCCAATATTAATACTGGGCTGCCTTCAAGTTTAATACTAGAATTATATTTTAAAATATATGTGCACTGAAGCTGATTTAATGTTTTCTTAATGTTGAGATTTCTTTACAATTGCTTTAAAAATGACCTTTTGACCAAATAGAAAACGCTACAATAATTCTTTCTTTTCATTTGTGGGCAAAACTTTATAATGTTTAAAAGAGAAAAATAAAAGAATCCCCCCCCACCTCGCCAAATTAAAATCTTTCAGTATATATATTTTTCCTTGTTTTCAGCAAGAATTTTTAATTTGGATGTGTTGAAACACCACATTCCTTATTCAAAAGACTATTTTTTTAAACAGTTTTTGATGTGTGACATAGCTGTTATTTTACGAGAAACCT
Source organism: Nesoenas mayeri (assembly GCF_963082525.1). Lineage (NCBI taxonomy): Eukaryota > Metazoa > Chordata > Aves > Columbiformes > Columbidae > Nesoenas > Nesoenas mayeri. The sequence continues at coordinate 76,980,229 of NC_137540.1, read as the reverse complement.
GAAACATTTCGCTGGAAATTTTTACTGGAGAAAAAACAAAGTTCGGTTTTCAAGCTCTCGCGCTCACATGCACAAATGGTATTTTTCATTCATCCGGCTCTGGTCTTCACTCTGGACCTCGCGCTGGAAGTGAACAACGTAGGGGCAAAGAGAATTAGCTGAACTAATTAGGCAATTCAGATAAATGCAGGAGGAAAAGTTCCTTTTTTATCATTTGTCAGCTCCTACTTGAGACAGCCCATGTTAACATTAACCTCTAACATTTTTGGAAGCAGGGTATGAACATCATCCAGTTATGTGGATGAGAGAAATAAATCTGGGGGGGATTAGATGCTCTGCTATCAAAGACCATCACCTTCCCAGCTTGGCCTAAATTCAAACCTGTGGTGAATCCAGCCCCTTGGGACCGGGCTCTTAAATTCTCCCCACAAACTATTCTGCTCGGACTCTTCCCACCTCAATGGTGCCTGCCAGTCCAATCTGACAGTGATGCTAAAAGGAAGAGGCGTCGGGGACATCTCCCTGACATGTATTTATGGCGATACACGAGCTGGGCTGTGGTCACTCCATGATGACAGTAAGGAAGGAATGCGTCCAGGAGAAAACGCTGGTTCACAAAGAGATGGAGGCAGCCCACAGGTCCAAAATCCAGCAACACTCGGCAAAAAAGAAAAGACATTACCACACGAGGCAAGGCTTTGTCTCCCCCCTCGCCTCGTCACTGCTCACATTCCTAATGTACAAGGTGCTATTGTTTCCCAGCCCTTGATTTACTCTTCCTGAGAGTCTTGCTGTCTGGAGTTAGACGTCAAGAAAATGCAGCTTCTATTCTTACTGTCCCCTCACAAATCACCCCTTGCTTTCTGAAAGCATCTCTCCCCAAATCCGATCCCCCTCCAGGAGCCCCACCAGATGCTTATATTTCTGTTCCCCTTCTTTTGTGCCCCCAAATACAGCTCTTCTGAGACACTTGATAGATTTGCATCTTCTATCAAAAATGTTAAATTTTGTATTGTCGGAGATGTTACATTTGACAATAATAGTGTAGGATGATTTCAGAGCAAGAGATTTTTGGGGCGTGAAAAGGGAAAGAAGGAACAGAAAGACACAGATTTGGTTCTAAATTCTGAGCAAGCACCCTGTGCTGAGGGGAAGGCACATCTTCTGCATTATAGTGTGTGGTGAGTGACAAGGACCCAAATCTGTATCTGTCTCAGCCACCCAGGAGCCCTTGAGCCAACACCTCAGCTCTCCAGGTCTCCGTTCTCCTCTTGACAGAATGGGAAAATTACAGATTTCCAGCTTCAACCTATATCTCAAATTTTTGCTACACAAAAGGGTTTATACCATTACAAAGCACATAAGTGGTTTTGTTCTGGATTGCAGCACCCAAAATAATGGTGGATTTGTTTCAGTTGTTATTCTGACCCATCTCGCAAACTATGGGCGGGAAAGATGTGTTTTATTTCCACTTTGCACAGATGCAAACAATAACATGCCCAATGCTGGTGACTTAGGTTGTTTGGCTCATTGCTCCTGGAAGATGCCTCCAGCGTTAACTGTGGTCCGATGAAGATGTCTTATACCCAAAGAGGCAAAGAATTGTGGTTTGCAGGTGAATGAATGACACTGTAAATTTGGAGGTAGACTTCACTTCTTGCTGTGGATGCTCTGAGAGCCAATAGGTGAATCGTTAATGCTCTTCTTGCAAACTCTGACTGTCATAATAATGAAACATGGAACCAGGGCAGAACTGGAAGAGACTGTAGAAAGTCCACCCTAAGAGGCTGATGGTTTCTCAAGCTAGACATGAAGAATAAATTTCTTACACTGGCCCAGGTTGGCCAGAGAGGTGGTGGATGAACCATCCCTGAGACATCCCAGGCCAGGCTGGACGGGGCTCTGAGCACCCTGAGCTGGTGAAGATGTCCTTGTCATGGCAGGGGGGCACTGGGGGAGCTGGGAAGGTCCCTCCAACCCAAACTGTTCTGTGATGCTAAGATCCTACGATTTCAGTGCCCAGGTCTAGACAACAAGATGATACTGCGTTTTTCCAGAGCATTATTTCTCATGTATCATCAAACTTAATGCCACAGAAAAGGTGGCATATGCCTTGAGAAGCAATTTTAAATGATTAATTATTCTCTCCGTGAAAAACCTCCAAAAGATTTTTGGATTCTGAATATAGCTGAAGTAACAGAGTTTTTAAAATGAAATGCAAATAAAAAATGTCCAGTTGTTGACTTGCTACCTAGCGGAAGGGGAATCATTCATTTCTATGAAGAGATTCCTTTTTGTTGTTACTGGCCTGTTAAACATGTTAAGTAGACACATTCTGGAAATATGCGTTTGATCAGAATAGTGATGATATAAGATAAACCTTTCTTACAGAGCAGTTGAACTGGTTGGGACATGTCTTTTATCCCATGTCATTAAAAGCAAAGAATTTAAGTTTTCATCAAAATATTTAGTTTATGTCAAAACTTCAAGTGTTCGAGATGTTTTGGTGAAAAAAAGAAAAAAAAACCTTTCCCATTTTTGGCATCAGAAAAACGTTAGGAAGAAGAAAACCAAAACTCTCAGTAACTGTAAAAAATTCAGCTTTTTTCATCTATAATTTTTCAATGGAAAATTAAAAAATCTGTCAAAGTTTAATGTGTTGGTGGAACTTTTTGCTGTGATGAAAATCACTGCTTTGTCAAAACAGATGTCTGAAGACAACATTTGAACCAACTGCTTTTAGTCATTTGGTGCCTCTCATTATCTGATCCGCTCACTTTTCTGAGGGGTTTTCCACCTCATAATTGAAGGTTTCCAGAAAGAAATCAGTGCTCGGATGACTTGGGGTGCACGTACGCATGTGTGGGTCCTCAGTGGTCCCATGCAGGTCCAAATGCAAACCTTGCAAACCTGTAATTTAGAGCCACTTCTCCCCCAGCCTTTAACCAGATCTGACAGAACAGGTAGGGAGCCTAAAAAAGAACGAGTGCAGCTCAGTGAGGGGTCAGATGGGTTCACAGCTTGTTTTTGGAGATGGCATTGACCACACAACGCCTGTACCATGAGGGAAGGGACTGCAGGAAGAGGAGGATAAGGAGGAAGGTTAAGGCAGTGGGAAAGGGCTATTTCTCTGTCTCCTGTATTGGTATTGAAGCATAAATGGTGGGAGGGTTAAATGCCTCTGTGTGCAAGGATAAGTCGTAACACCAGGTGGATGTACACATAGGCATCTGAGAGCACCTTTCTCTTTACTCCTTAATTCTATATATTCCCTAATAACTTCCTTGTGTATTAACCAATGTCACTCTGACTTCCAAAGGGAGAAGAGATCTCAAAAACTTACATGAGTTTATGAAATGTTGCGCAAAGAGGCAGCCAGATGGAGGCCAAGTATGCTTGAAGAAAGGGCTGCAGTGTAAACATGTCCCTTAATTCGTCACCGGAGAGTCCACAGAGGAGTTCACCCTCCACGTGTAAATCCATTGAAAACTGAGCTATAGGGCTGTGTATTGCTTATAAATAGCGACTCTTGTTACAGCAGTAATTTGAGCAGCGGGAAAGCAGAGGCATGCTGACTGCACTTGTTCTCTGCAGAGAAGACATAAATCCACATCTTCTGGTCTGCATAACAGCACAACACAGAGTGAGCGCTAGGAATGGCTCCAGCGGTAAATCATGGCTGGCTTCTAGCTGCTGTTGCTTTCATGGTCTTTGCTGGACAGTTTGTGTGTAACAGCATTGTCCCAAGAGGCTGGAGGTGTGAAGAATCCATCCCTATTTTTGCGGGGAGGCAGAGGGGAAGGATGGTCACCCATCACATCCTGTGCAGGAGCCCAGGTCTAGACCTGACACTGGGATGGGATGTTTTTGTGAAAATGTTCCCATTACAGTGTGATTGGTCATTGCCTTGTGACCCATTTTCCTTCAAATGAATGTTGCAGACAGTTGAAGTGCCCCAAAGCCTTGGAGATACCTACAGACAGCTGGCAGAGAGAAGACCTGCAGGGCAACCATGCCTTTCTGGAGGTCACACTGAATGCCCGGGATATCAGCAATAATGCTCATTGCCTGTGTTTTGGGAATCAAGTCACATTTGTGTTACTCTGAGAGCTAAACAACACCACCAGACAGTTTCTATGTGTTCTTACAATGGCCCTTAACTATGTGAAATCGAATTGCTCATTCATCTTCAAAATAATGTGGGATTTTGACCAAGAGGAAGGGAATATATTTTTCTCACTACTAGGGACAGGTCAGGAGGTTGTGGGTTGGACTACTGTGAAGAGTGATCAGGCTGGACATTAAGAAACATTAAGAAAACACAGAGAAAAGGAAAGAAAAAGGAAAGAAAAAGGAAAGGAAAGGAAAGGAAAGGAAAGGAAAGGAAAGGAAAGGAAAGGAAAGGAAAGGAAAGGAAAGGAAAGGAAAGGAAAGGAAAGGAAAGGAAAGGAAAGGAAAGGAAAGGAGAGAAGAGGAGCAGAGTGGAGAGAAAAGAGAAGAGGAGAAAAGAGGAAAAGAGAAAGGAAGGGGAAGGGGAAGGGGAAGGGGAAGGGGAAGGGGAAGGGGAAGGGGAAGGGGAAGGGGAAGGGGAAGGGGAAGGGGAAGGGGAAGGGGAAGGAGAAGGGGAAGGGGAAGGGAGGAGAGGAGAGGGAGAAGGAGAAGGAGAAGGAGAAGGAGAAGGAGAAGGAGAAGGAGGAGGAGAAGGAGGAGGAGAAGGAGGAGGAGAAGGAGAAGGAGAAGGAGACGGAGAAGAAGGAGAAGGAGAAGGAGAAGAGAAAGAAGAAGAGAGAGAAGACTTCTGTCTTTCTTGACTAGCAGTATTATAATAATCCCACTGCACTACATGATGGTGCAATAGTAGGCAGCAGTAACCACTGCAGAACAGCCGCCATCAGTATTTGGTGGAAAACCTTGGGAAAACTGACCAAACTTCTCCTCTCCCTGATAATCTCCTTGGGGATAAAAGGACGGAAAATCAAGCGATGGAACATTTATAGTTTAATTTCTATAGTCTGGAAGACATCCAGTTAGGAGAACGTGATACACAGCATTGTAAAAACAGAAGGTGAGAGGAGGAAAAAGAAAGGAGCAAGGCACTGTATTGAAAAAAAAAAAGGAAGAAAAAAAAAGGAGAAAAAAATAAATACCAAGCAACCTGGCAGGATTTCAGCATGGTAAGTTTGCAAAATATAGCAATAATCAACTGCAAGAAAACAGTTTGGCATAGGACGAAATCTACCAAGGAAAAAGTGCTAGATGGTGATGTGGTAATGAGGACTGATTGTGGTAAAATCCATTCTTGAGGAGGCACAGGGGGCGATTTTCCTGAGGCTGAAGTAGCTGACAGGGCACCTAAAGGTGATACCAGAACATTACAGGTCAAGGAGGAAAAATAAGGCGGGAAGCAGTGTAAGTGAGAAGCAACCAAATAAAAACACTCAGAGGAAGCTGAGGCTTTGAGGGCAAAGATAAGGGCAGCCAAAAACCAGTCTGAATTAATGGATAAACAGCATAAAAATGTGCTTTTACCAATGTATCAGGAGAAAGGGATGGACAGGGCACAAGTGACTCAGACAGCTGAAATACTACGTCCTTTTTATAACCTTCCGTCAGCAAGGAAAATAGGCAAACAAAAACAAGAATTAAAAAAAAAATAAAATAAAAAGGAAAATATGTTTGAACAATTGAGAATCAGCCTGTAAAAATAGCTCTTGACAGAAAAGAAGTAGAGAAATATGTGGAAAATTGGATAAGAAACAAACTGGCCAGTGCCAGGTGATATGAATCTGGGAATACTATAGCTAAAAGTGAGCAAATTTTATCTACCACCTTGCAGAAACAGGTTGAGAGCAGAAGACCTGGAAAAAGTGAAGGTTGTGCCAGACCTTCAAATAATCAAAAGAATTGCACTCCTGGTAATTACCATTCTGGAAATGTAACCTCTGACTCAAGTACGATAATTGAGTAAGTATGAAGGGAAAGGACTTGGGACTGAGCCTGAAACTGGAGCCTGAAAACTGAGGCTGAACATCAAGAAAATCTTCCTGGAAATAAGAAATGTTAACCTATGGAATAACCATTTCCTAAAGAAGATGTGAGAGCTCCTTGGCCAAGAATATTTACACCAAATTAGGTGGAGAGCAGAAATACAAGGAAAAGGCCTGAACAAGCAAGGAGACAGACTGGATGTCTTTGCACTCCTTCTAGATAGCAAAGATACATTATTGGTATCTTGAAGGAATGCACACTTAGAAAACAAGAACATTTCAGGTTGGGGTGCTGATGTATCTCTAGGCCATCCAGATAGTTCCTGCATTTTGAGGTTGTTTAAAATGGTAAACTCATTTTTTCTTTTTTCTTTCAATTTTTTTTTCTCCCTTGCAACAAGCTTTCTAGAGGAACAAAGTCTGGAGATTTTTATTGTATTCCTTCATTTTGATACTTGTCTCTCCATCTTTCTGTGCTCTGGTAGAGATTATGAGGGTCAGAATCTCAGACTCTGCTCCCTCATGTCCTTCCCCAGCTCAACCAACTCTTTTCTCTAACATAAGCCAAATTTTGGTTGGGAAATAAAGCTGAGAAACAGGTCTCAGAGTGAGAAAGGAAATTCCTAAGGGCATAGCCGTGGCTTAGCTACAGGGAAGGGTATGGTACATCATGGGAGGGGAAATCCCACAAACAAGCAGAGCTATTGAGGAAAAGGGAACTCTGGGAGACAGAGAGGGAGGTGAAGGTTGTCTTTGATCCTGGTCAGAGAAGAAGACAATGTTGGTCCATCATGGTCAGCAATCAGACCAGAAATGATGCCCATACCTTGTCAAGAATGCAATTCTCACATGCCAGACCCTCGGATGCTCCTCCACATTACATGTACAACCCTGATTCCAAAAGATCTGCACCCTCACAAGGTAAAATGTGAAACAGGTAGGACAGAGATGGCATCCAGAGCAATGCCAGAGCTGTGGGGAATTCGTTAGGTCAAAAATCCAGAGGGAAAAATTCCATTAAAAAAAAAATAATAATAATCCTCCTTCTCCAAGAGGGAGATATTTTGCTCGAAGCCGTGCAGCCAGCCCTGGCAGTGAACTTGGCCGGAGAATGACATTCTCTTTCGATGGATGCATCAGTCACAGTTTTTTGCCCATTCCTCAAGTTCCTGCTCCCTGCTAACCAGCGTCACTCCTGCCTTCTCCGGGCTGAGTCGCAGCAGGTTCCTTCTCATCCAGCTCCCTGCAGCGGCCTGGCCTGGGGAAAGCATGGGGACGGCTCTGTTTGGAGTGTTTTTTTAAGCATTGTTTATAGTTTATTCCTCCTGAGCACTTGTATATTTTTGTTTCAGCCCACTCACATGCACAGCTAGCAAACACACAGGCCGGGGCTCCACGCAGTCCCTCAGCACCCCAGGATTCTGCATCGTTATCCGAAAACCGCGGGAGATGACTTTTATTTGAAAAGAAAACAGCCGTGTCAGGCTATTCCACACTCCCCTGCCCCAGCCTGAAAGTCCCCACTCTGTGTCCCGAGTCATTCTTGGAGAGCAATTTTGCATACTGTAGCTAAGATTCCTCTCAAAGATGCCAAAGGAATTTAGTTCCTCACCTCCCAAGGAAATACTTTCAAATTAGGTGTACACATACCTCCGATGCCTCTGAAAATCTCCACTGATAACATTTTCCAATAGACTCTTCCTCTCCCAGCCCTGCCAATGAAGGTATTGCTCTCCTAACAACCCACTGGAAACAGTATGATGTTTGATATGTGTTTGAGCTAAGATGTTTCTTCATCCCAGCATATCCAGACAGCAGCAATCCCTTTCCTGCAGAGTCTAGTGGGAAGAGGTATCAGGGTAATTACCATCAGCATCATTTTACCACAAGGAAATGAAGCACAGAGAGAAATGCAGGTTGCTAATGCCATGCTAGAAGCGTGTAGGGTAGTTAAAGGTTAAATTCAGATTATGCAAAGCCAACACAATGTCACCACTGTAAGGTACTTCCCACCATGTCCTGGGTTTTATGCCCTTTCTGGCCATAGGGCTTTGCTGAACAAAGGGGGAATAGGACAGTGGTCTCTTTTGGAGACCATACCACTCATGTGGACACCAGTTCCGAAGAGCCCTTCTTCTTCCTGGAGACCAATGCTTCTAGTAATTTTGGCCAGTTCTCAATAGGAGTTGCAAGCTATCTTGTAGGGAAATAAGTCCCTCTGCACCTTTTGGCTGCACCGTAATCGTTGATCATGAAGAGTGTGATGAAACCATATATAGACATTCACACATATATATCCATATTCAGTGTTCAAGCCAATGGAGGAGGGAGCAGAATGACTTTCAGGAGGAGGGTCACGAGATGAAATGAAGTGAGGAAACATTTGGATGTGCTCTCAGGAAAATATTTGTGAGTATGTGTTGAGCTGTGGAATGGTCTCCCAGTGGAGTGGTGGAAGGGTGGAAGCCCCTTCATTTGAGTCATTGCAAAGTGGACAGAATAAAGCCCTTGGGACTACACAGTATGGAAAATCCTGTGGTGTCTAGGGTCAGCGGATGGACAAAATGACCCAGTATAATAGGTCTTTTCCATCCCTGATTCCAGTGAGTCTCTGAGAACCCTTAAGACTCAGTGGGAACCACAAAACCAAAGATCCATGAATACAGCTCACATACCAGGATGTTAATGTCACTGCCAGACCTTTGGTCCCTTTGGCAGAACTAACCAGTGGACCTGGGATTCCCTCCAGCATCTTCTTTGGTGGCTTTAAGTGCTCTAAATTTAAGTCCTAATCCAGACATTTCTGCTATTGTGCTAGCATAGAACAAACTGTCAAGTGTGAAGAGAAACAGTAATAAAAACTCCACGAATTGTTCTTATCTCTTTCATTTCATATCTGAATGCAGAATGGTCTCCATCCCCACCTCCTCCTCCCCACCATGGAGACAAGTCCACTTGGCTACTTGGACATATTTATGTCACGCTTCCTGCAACAACAGCAGGACTTCAGTGCAATGGGTGTGAAAAACTAACTTATTTTGCCTTCTGTTTTCCAGTTCTTTTTAGTGGATCCTTGGGCAAATTCCTGTGGAAATTGAAAAGTATTTAGCTAAGCAAAGGTGTGAAAATAGCTGAGGATTCGGTGCTGGAAAAGTACTATTCATAACAGCGTTTGTTTGCTGTTCTCATGAGGAAACCTAAGTGCAATAGGACTGAAATGACAAGTGGATACAGCTTTGATTTTACATCCCATCCACATAATGATAATTCCAGAAGGCACAAAGCTCATTTAAAGCAGACAGAGGCCTGATATAAAGTAAGTCTGATCTGCTAAGGTTACAGTTTTTTAAGGTTTCTTGTTGTTGATCACTTTGTGTCAATCTTAGTCGATGTTTTGAAAAGTTTCTAGCGATTTAGATGGTGTAATTTTGGGGAGACAAACTGTGTAGAAAAGGCCATGAGCTTTCACGTGTGAGTGTTCGAGACAAACCTCTTACACTGAAGGGACCTGGGTATTTGTAAGCAGAAACACCTAAAAACTGTTGATGACTTCTGAGTATCTTGGTCAGCCCTGCATGTCACTCCCACAAAAAACTCTCCCTGGAAATGAACACAGTGGCAAATTGCTTCAGGGACAGCTTGGCTGTTTGAGACATCTGCTTCTGCACAATTCACTTCGCTCAGAAGATGTGTCAAGATTCATAGAAGATGGAATAATTGCCCAGACAGAAATGAGCCCTGGATGCGTCAAACAAATGGTCGTATATACAGAGTTTTGAAACACTCTCAGGATGGAATTTCTTAGTATGGTCCAAGGAGGTTAAACCCAGGATTAGAAGGATTAAACTGTGTAATGGAAAGACGAGAAAATAGTTCAATGCTACTAGGCAATAGAATATATTTTGTGAGAAAACGATGGGTGATCTACTGCATGGTTTTGTTAAGAGCACACTATCCAGACCTGCATCATTCATGGGAAATAATTGTCCCCAGAACTAGTTTTGGGCTGGCACCAGCAACGATGATCTGCCAAACTTTGGAGCATGAGACATCCACAGAATACACCATCATTATCCTCCATTGGAGGTCACTAACACTGCTCGTGGGATGGAGAAATGGGTCAATCTACTCAGTCATCTGATTTTGCACGCTTTTTCAGAACAAATTATGTTGCTATTTGCTGTTACGACATGACAACTGTCTGTGTAGCCTTTCTGCACCGTGTTTTTCCTCTCTTGACATCCTATTGTGAAGAGGTAGTTGCATAGAGTAATTGCATATAACCTAAAAGAGCAGTAGCAATTGGTGAGGAGTCCAAAGAGATGGAAGGTCTTCCAAGCTAAGATGAAACAAATTCACTCCTTGAAATATTTTACCTGAAAATAATGACTACCAGAGACATCATTTATTGCTCTTATTTCAGAGGAATTAAGTAAAGGAATAATGAATGGGTGGTATTTTAGGGTGGGAACCATCTAAGCGCAAATTAAATTTTCCAGAAAGTGGTGTAAGTGATGCAATAAAAACTTCTCTGCTGGTACTAAATTTGTTTGCCAGAATTAATTTGATGGTCTTTCTTTTGGTAAGACATAAACCAAAATCCCAGTGGCCAATCCCAGTCATCCAAGTTCTCCAAAGTCTCACTTCTCTTAAGTAAAAGTAGGTGTAAGCTGGTTTCCAGGCCAAATTCTGATTCACATTCTGCCTACCCACACTTATTTTTACTGTAATTTTAACTGGACACAGTTCTCCTGTTGGATACAATCATCCTCTTCTCTTCCTGTGCTAAACTGATGTTTGGTTATGGTTGTGCACTTTCCAGCTTAGAGGCAGCGGCATTTTAGAGCGGGGGATATGCTTCAAGTTCAGAAACAACGGCATGGAAAACACAACATGCAGGAAATTTGTAGAGCTAACATGCAGGACTAAGCAACAATCACCTCTGAAAAATCCATTAGTCTTCTTCTTCTTTATGGGACATGCTCAAAGGAGGCAACACTCATTTGAACTTCTGTTAAGAAATTAAATCAGGAGGCTTCTGTGAGGCTAACTCGACTATTCCTTCCCTAAACTGTGTGCTGGCTCTAATAAGCTGAGTCTCCAGAAGCTGAGCTCAGCTGATGGTGAGAGACAAAAATCTTGAACGCAAACTGTGTTTTCTGGGAAGCAGAGGAAGTTGGTTTTGAAAGAGCGAGTACTGATGAGAAAGGGCCGTTTGATGGGGTGGAGTGGGTAGGTGGAAGCAGTGAGTCACAGACGATCAGGGATGTGAAGACAAGTAGGAGGAAAGACTCTGCCATGCTTCAATGGGCTCTGTTCCAGTCCTGGACCTCCTTACATGGATTTGGGCAAGTCATCTGGAGTCACATCTCTCAGTGGCTTGACTTTAACAATGAGGATCAAAAGTGGCCACTACTGGGATCTCTAAGAAATTCTAGGACTTGAGTTCCTCGTTCTAAACATGGCATATTGAGAAGCACTCCTAATTGTTTCCTTCTTTTCCACCATCTCCTTGCCATCTTCTTTTCTTTAACAGTAGTATCAAGTTAGAGGTTTGTTGAGCGTTAGGGTCATTAGGAGAAACTCAACCTCTTGGAGTTTGCCTGAACCTGCAGCAGACTGGGTATGATGATAGAAGCTGCCACCAGATTGCTTAGCAGTTCTTAGTACTAAGCAGAAGAAGGCTGGATTGCTGTGATGAAAGAAATTGCAAGCTAATCAGGAATAGGCAGTGGTTTATATCAGGCTAGGGTACTTTCTCCTAAGAAAAATGCAAGAACATTCTCTGATATGAGGCATAATTTTGTTCCTGGAGAAGTGGTAAGACAACAGCTGTCATTTCCTAGCCTTGTATGGTATCCCATGGGGCAGACCACAGATATTTGTGGCCCTTTAATGTCCAGTGGTAGGCCTTTTTGATGACTCCAGTTGTGAAAGGCAGCTCCAGGGGTGTGAAGACACCCAACACAAAGTTATCTTTGGTCCCATCAAGGGCAGAACCAGAAGGCCAGATTCTTTATTTCATTTATCTGTGTGTAGATCCCTCCTCTGGCCCTTGCTCTCTGCTAATTCAGCAGAATGGATCATCCCCTTGGAGTGGTCACCTCCTTGGTGGGTCGTAACTGCTCAATTTTGAGGGGATTAACACAGCGGAGCCTGATTGCTGTGTAGCAAACTTCCCGAAGAGAGGGGAAAACCTTTGTTACTTGGAGACATGAAAGTCTTCACATACATGGAAGCAGTTCTCCACTTCCACTCCATCAGAGCTGATATTTTGCTGTCTCTGACTTCAACAGAAATGGGATCCAGCTTTTCTATTTGTATTTTTCACATGGTCTTCCTTGTTTGCAAGGCTTTAATCAAGGAAGATCGAAATAAAGCTTCTCCCGATCAGAACTCAGAAAGCCCCTCTGAAGAAGGGAGCAGTTGGAGTCAGCAGACATATCAGCGAAAGAATGAAGGTCATACTTTGCATAATATATTTATCTTGGAAAACATAATTTTATTCAGGCTATCCAAGAATTCAAGTGCTGAAACTAACACTAAGTCAACAGCACTTATAGTAATGAAATAAATTCTTTATAACAATCCAGCAGAAGGAGTTGACAAGGGTTTTGAATGGCTTGTTTTTATTAAAATTCTTTCATTCTTGCAAACCAGCATTGTCTGTATTTCTTGGATATGGCCAATGTAGAGACACCGTGCAAAGTCTAAGCTGGAGTTTATTTAGTCTGCCTGCCTGCAGCAAAGAAAAATAAAATGCTTAATAAAAGATTTCCTTCTGTGGGAGACCCTGCAATTTGCAGATTGTAAGATAAGGGGGCTGTTTAGAGGAAGGTATAATTCTACATCTAAACAGAGATGGCATTCCCAGTAGAAGTTAATAGGAATATATCTTCAGCATTTGGTTAACCACAGACCTGAGTGAGAGCCACTAGAACTGAAAACTTAAACTGTTCTTAATTGTACTGTAAAGCTCAAATGAAAATATTTTTTATGCTCAGACTTCTTTAATCTAAACATGATTTAAATTCATCTGTACTATTTACCTACTGACAGTAGTATATCAAACCTTTATTTCATGACTTCTCAGATGTACTTGCTCTGTGCATTTGAAGCTTAATTTGCAGTGGCACTAAAACTTTGAAATTCAAGCATGTTACAGCTACACATTCGCCTGGGCAGCCAAATATAGCTTCTACTTCTAATCTTTTGAGCTTTTCCTGGAGATACGTTTCATCGTGTTGTTTAAGAGATATTGTGTGGGGGTAATTGTTGTTTCTGGGCAAGACAGTTATTGAATGTGTGATAAATACTCTGGGAGGGGGAAGGTCCTGAAGGAGTTTTTGCAGATCCTGTTGTGTGATCTTGGAAATGGGAAACTTTCTCAGCTTCAGTGTCTTCCCTTTCAGAACTCCAGCCCACCTCTCCAAGTGGTCACCACACAGCCCAGGGACCAATAATTCCATACGACTTCTCCCCATTCATCCCACCAACCAGAAAATCTTCAAGATTTTGCAGTCCAAATGTCCTAACACCCCAGTCATAGAACAGCAAAGAGGATAAAAATCAACAGACCCTTTGCCACCTGCTTTTACAGCACTGAGATAAAAGTAGATATAGTATTCTTCTCTCACAGATGTTCTGCAAGAGGAAAGAACCAATCAAAGGCTTTGCAGCAACCCTGCAGTGGAACTAAGAAGACAACTCAAGTCACATGCATCCCTCAATCCCATTTGGACCACAAAACCATGATGCATTTGCTTCCTCATGCTCAAAATGCACAAGCTGTCAATGCCTCATGATGTCAAGATCAAGTTTGGATTTGCATACCAGTTAAACTTCCAAGGGCCATAATGCCAAAAATCTTTGGAACTTTAAAATGGAAGAAAGCAGCCCATATGTCTCAACAAAATTTGGATGAAATCTAACCCAAAATCTCAGGCCCTATGAATCACTGAAGTTGCTACAGTACTTTGTCTATGGTCATCAATTCTGGTTTAACAGCTGTATAGAGATGCTTATATTTTCTCTGTATCTCTCTCCTCTCCTCTTTGTTCCACTTGGGAAGCAATTTAGCTTATGTGTTCCGACTTCAAACCCACCATGCTATTGATGTGGATTTGTTGGATGGAGCATGCTTTCCAGAAAATCCCATTCATACTCTGTCCCTCTTTTTCATACGCTATCTTCTTTAAGAACAGCATTTCTGCATCATTACATCTCTATAAATAGGGCCATTTGGAATTAATACTTCTGTGCTACCTCTTCTTAGGGACAAATTTTACTCTACAAGCCTAGATTGAGCACACACAATCCACAAGTGGCCTTATTGTGCCAGACCCTCTGTGTGTATAAATGGCCATAATCCCTATTTTCAGACTTCATACACCACCATAATGTCTTTCAGTGCATCTACACCAGTTTGCACTAGCTGAGGTTCCAGTTTACTGACTGTAGTGCAACTGCTCCTGGAATATGAGGTGATACCATGTTTGGATCGTTTCCCTACCCTAGCCCTGGAAAAAGAGTTATGTTCATGAAACCACTACGTTAAAATGCCACCTTCTTATACAATACTGTTCCCTTGATAACCTTAGCTTCCAACCGCTTACTTCATGAAAAAAGCACATTTTTATTTTCCTTAAAGTTTTTGACTTTGTCCGGTTAGAAGAACTTCAGGTCTCCAAACCAAGCTGAGAGATGTAACTCTGAGCACATTATCTTCATGACCACCACAGGCTGCATGAACACAACATAATTCTCAGACCCCAGGTTGGGTTCCACATTGATGGGTGATCAAAAATTACTGGAAATAAATCAGGTCTTGACTTCTGAAGGGGACAAACCCTTTAAGGGTTGCAACAACTCTCTATACTCTATCTTTTTTAGAAGTGCCTGGGTTTTTTTGGCCATGTGTAGGCAGGGGCCAGCCTGGGGTAGGAGGATCATGCCTTGTTCTTGCACTTTCAAGCCAGGGCACACTGCTGGATCAGTGGTTAAAACAAACACAGGCTTCTGTAGTAGGAAAGAATGATGGAGTACGGCATTCGCTGAAGTACAAACTGTTGTACTGAAGTGTTGCTTGGACCACAGAGCCCAGGGATCCAGCATGAAGCATTAAAGCTGGGGGAAAACCAGAGGAAATTAATGATTGAATAATGGATTCCAAATGTTGCAGTTCAAAGTTAAATCCTAATAATACAGCCACTTTAGGGTACACTGAGCTCCAAAACAGATTGTTTTTCAAGGCAGATCTGCAGCAAGGAGGATTCTGGGTAATACTATCCAAATTCCCAGTAAGGTAATAAGGTGAAGATTTAGCTACACTGAACACTGCTCTGATTCTGTTCGCTTCCATGCGTGCAGGAACAATCACGGAGCGCTCTTCCCAAGGCTTCGCATTCTGCGTTGACTGTTAATCCTGGTGGCAGGTGGCTGCCTGCCATCTGGAACATCTTTGCCCATTAAGATTCTCCCAGAAAGAAAGAAAATAGCTTACTTAGTAGCTGGGCCAGGTTTTCAGGAGAGTGCTTCTGTACAGCAGCCCTGGGTCAGTGCTCACTGTTAGATGGATTGGCTCAGACCACTGGCTTAGCACATGGGACTACTCATTCCCCTCTTCCAGGGAGGATGAAACAGCAAGTTAACCTAGATGCTTGTTCTTCTCCCACATCCTCATTTCACCTCCTTGCTGTACTTTTCATGAAGTTACCAGGGGAGACAAGCCTATCTTCATTCAGAGTTCAAACATACAACTTTCTCTGATGTATTACCACAGGTTGTGTGTCTTTATGGAAGACATGCTCCTCAAGAGAGCAGGAACTTCCAGAACTTATGTGTCTAAGAAAATGTGTGAGGTTTCTTAGAATCATAAAATCATTTTGGTTGGAAGAAACTGTCCAGATCATCAAGTTCAACCATAACCTAACTCTAGCACTAAACCACGTCCCTAAGAGCCTCATCTATACATCTTCTAAACCCCTCCAGGGATGGTGACTCCACCACTTCCCTGGGCAGCCTGTTCCAGTGCTTTACAGCCCTTTCCATGAAGAAATTTTTCTGAATATCCATTCTGAAACTTCCCTATTTTTTGATTCCTTTTGCTTTCCTTTGGTTATACTAATTTAAAGTGGGTTTGCATACAGAAGGGACTAACAATAACACACAGAAACACAAACAGCTCTAAGACTTGCAGACGTTTTGCTGACACTTTGCAAGAAGCAGAAAGTACCTCAAAAGGTGCCCAAGAAGTGAGTAACCAGGCTTGCTAATCTGAAACTTGACTTAGGTTTCTCTGCCTTAGCTCAGCACTGTGAGTACTCTGTAGCTTGTTCAGTGTGTTTGTACAACACCTAGCACAGAGGAATCCCAAACACATCCTACCAATGCCATAATAATAATAATTATTCCAAAAAGGGCAGTTCTCAGGCCATGGCAATGGTGGACTCCTTTGCAATTGCTGCGGGAAGCACCAAACTAACACCGTGATTGCAGAGGGGCTGACCCACTGCAAAGTCACCCCATAATGACCCTACAGCCCCAGTGAGCTTGGGGAGACCCTAACCTGTGGGAGGTAACATCTTTGTCCCCTCAATATGCCTGTCCTACCAACATGGTTTGCATGTAGCCTTGGAACACCCAAACTTGTATCCCCCATGTTAACTTCTACATGTCACTGCTGACTTGTCCTGCTGACTCTAAGGGAATCTAAGCTGGTTTTGGAGGGGCCAGAAGAGAGGAATGTGTTTTAATCTCCTGCTTTAACTAATTCCTGCTTAAAACCTTAAAACCTTTTTCCGGCTTCTTGGAATGCAAGTCGCACTCATTTGTACTCCCATACCTGCAAGTGGGTAGAAAGGCAGCCCAGGATGAGAGAGATTAAAGGCATTCCCTGAAATGTTCTCTGTTCCTTCGACTCAGTCCAATGCACAGAGTTACTCCAGTGGTCAGCGCATCACAACGGTCAGTTCTTACGTCAACATGAGCAAAATAATCTTCCCTCCCTACTCAGGCTGTAGTCCTGGGAGCTTGGATCAGATGGAGAAGAACATAAAAGCATCCGAAACTCTAGATGTTTATCTGGATTGAACACAAACTGCGGATCTTTTTGAAGATGGCCTATCCCTATCAAAAGCAGCCTGTGGAAAAGATTTGGACCAAAATCAGGAGTCTTAGAAGGATCATGAGCATTATGCTCTAGCTACAATAATTTGAAAAAAAAAAGAAAAAAAGAGTGCCAGATGGAAAAATAAAATATGCCAGCTTCCCCCTACAACGTGTAAGCTATATTTGTGCTGCCTGGACATAGCTCTACTTCCTCGCACCATTCTTTTATATCCGGTTGACGGATATTTTTCCATAGAGTGGTAATGCTAATCTTGGCAGGGGCTGTGAGCAAATATAGAAGCTTCAATGCGTGCCCGGAGATTTCCAAGCCATTGGGAAGCATGCCTAAGAGCGGCTCAAGAGCAGCATGATATATAAAAGAGTCGGAGAACTGGAGAGAGCTTGTTTCACATTCACAAATCCCCCAGTGCCATTAGATTTTAGAAGGTGAGGGGAACCCCGCCATCTTAAATGATAGGTTACTGCAGAGCTGGCTGCCAAGACATACGCTGGCAAGGTTCCTCGTCAATTATTATCTTATTTCTTTTTACTTCTGCTTCTGCTACAAATATCTGGCCTCAGTCGTTACAATATCAAGCACCCCACTGCCTTTAATATATTTATCTTTACCACATCCTCTAAGGCAGGCAAGTGTGCTGATCCTCAGATTACAGAAGCAGAAAAGGACCAGAGTGGCCCAGGCTCACATAAGGACTTAGACATTTATATTTCATTTAAGATAGACTTTGGACCCCTAAAGAAACAGTTCATAAAATCCCCATCTAACTACTTAAGGCACATTCATACGTGCCTAAGTTTTGGATACACAGCTTTGACTGGTTTCCACTATTGTGACTCTCCAGAGCAGCCACCATCTCAGTAGACTGAACCACCACTTCAATCCATGTCCCCTCCTGCTCCTGTTCATGCTCAGGGAGATCCCACCAGGGAATTGCAGTCCTGAGCCAGGAGACTGGTGTTCAGATACCACCTAAACTCCTTACCCCATACTCTCAACTCTATTTATAAACTTATCCTGTCACTCATTAGTGCAAAATGAGCTGGAATCGAGAACCAGCATCCAGCATGAGCTTACAAAATAAATAAATAGGTTGAATTCAGTTGCCTGTGCATTGCTATCCCACTCAGACTCCCGCTCCCATAGGTCCAATGCCATACTGCTACGTTCAGGCAGGTATCTCCGATACCACCATATATCCCAAATGTCTCTGGGCACCCATTTCTTTGCAACTAAATTGAGTTCAGTAAATAGCAAAGCTTGAATGCCTGAGGGCACCAGGAGTCTGTGCAAGAGTTAAAAAGATTCCCAAGTGCTTTCAATCGACCCTTCCACCTTAGGGAAAACACAGATCTCCTACCAAGTCCTCTGCTGGGGTACACAGGGAAATGGAAGTAAATAGAGGTTATACCCCTAAGAATAAGAGAAAAATCACAGAATCATAGAAACATTTTGGTTGGAAGAGACTCTTAAGATCATCGAGTCCAACCATAAAGATCATGAAGTACAACCATAACCTAAATCTAGCACTAAACCATGTCCCTATGAGCCTCATCTCTACATGTTTTAAACCCCTCCAGGGATGGTGACTCCACCACTGTCCTGGGCAGCCTTCCTGGACTCCTTTGTCCTTCAGAACTGTCTCCCAAGTGACTCTACTAACCAGCCTCCTAAACAGACTGAATTCTGCCTTTTGGAAGTCCAAAGTAGCAGTTCTGCTGACTACCCTCCTTGTTCTCCCAGAACAGAAAACTCAATCATTTCATGATCACTATGAGACCAATACAGACACTGAAGTGTGGCATGAAATGGGTAAATGATGCTGCAGCTGAGCAATCCTTTTCTACCAGCGTCTTTTTGCTTTTCTGAGGACGGTGAGACGTAGACATGTCAGTCTTGATAATGTGGCCTCAGCTTTTATAAACAGAGCTGTAGCAGGAGTGGGCAGGAACCCACCAAGAAATGCCTTTTAGGTTGTAATCTTCCTTTAAAGCCGCAGCTAAATCACTGTTGCATCGTGGTTTGGGTTCGGTATGAAAGTGGTGTAATTTGGTATCACTCAGCTGCCCTTGAAAGAAACAGGTTCCCTTTGTGCTCACCAAAATGACTGGTCTTGCCCATGCAGCCAGCACCTCAGCTGATCTTGGCCTTCAGAGGGTCCTCACCATTGCTGGCAAGACTGTTGAGCCCCAGCAAAAATTCCTAACTTGTGTAATCACTTACACTCTGTCTATGTGAAAATTCCCCCCTGTAGTTTTATTTGAATGTCACATTCCTTCCCCCTGCTCCTAAAAAAAAAATATATAAAATAAAAGTTTTTAGGACTTTGACCCTCACACGGGTGGTGTCACCCTGGTAGCAGGAGGGTTATCTGTTGACATGGGACAGCATCCAAGTGACTGACAGTGTAAAACAGTGCGCTTTTTTGGTGGATAGCCCTGCAGAAGAAATGGGGGTGTACGTTTATTACACTCCTGGTGGCTAGTGAGGACAGCTTTTTCCAGATCACTTGCTGCTAATATTAACAGCCAAGAGTGAGACTGAAGTCTGCATGAAACAGATGCTGGCAAAGTTGCTGTTTTGTGCTTTTGAAAGGAGAAAGGCTGCCTTGCTTGGGAATAAACCTCACTGGTGCTTCCACAACCCCTCAATGGCTGGGCTTTCGATCCTCAACCGGTACTATAGACTCACCTATAATCAAGTCAGTTATTCACCTTGAAACATGACTGCTCAATAATGCAGAGAAGTGCATGGAATCACAGAAGCATAGAAAAGAGTTGGAAAAGCGCTTGAAAATCATGAAGTTCAACTGCTAACTCAACCCTGTCCCTGCCCCATGTCCTGAGAACCTCATGTCCGTCTCTCCAGCCCTCCAGGGATGGTGACTCCAGCGCTGCCCTGGGCAGCCTGTTCAATGCCCCACAGCCCTTTGGGGAAGAAATTGTTCCCAGATCCAACCTCAATCTCCCCTGGCGCAACTTGAGGCCATTTCCTCTGCTCCTGGCGCTTGTTCCTGGGGAGCAGAGCCCGACCCCCCTGGCTCCAAGCTCCTTTCAGGCAGTTCAGAGATCAGAAGGTCTCCCCTCAGCTCCTGTTCTCCAGGCTAAAAGGTTTATTGCAGAAGTGACCTCTAGAGGCATTTAAAGAGACAGGGTCCTGTTGGATAAGCTTGAATTCAAACAACAAAGACTCAGGTTGAACACAGCGAAAAGGGTCATCAAGCAAGAGCAATGGTATCCCAGAAGGGATCACTTGCAGAATCTGCATTGCTGAGGGGATTTAAGCTCTGAGATCTGTTTGAGTTGATCTCCACTGATTCTGTAGGATGAACTCTTTGACCATTGGAGAGCCTCTTGCTATTCAACTGCAGTATGACTGCAAAAGAGCTCTACGGGCCCAGTGAGAGAAGTTCTGCTCTACTGCTCCTATTCCCACAACACGGAAATCAGTGGGAGAAATGAAATAATCTGAATTTTCAGCTACGGGGCCAAAGCATCAGGAGAATGAATGATCCACAAGCAGTTCTGCAGGGCACAGCTGGAGCAAAGCTCTCCACTTTCTTGCAGGCAGATAGATCGTCCTGCCCAACGGCTTTTCCAGGGGGATCTTTCTAAGTGACACATGCTGAGACCACCTGATCAACTGGCCACCAGCAGCCATTTGTAGCCACTACTGAGCCGTGCTAGATAAAGTTATGATGTCAAGGTGAAAGGTTCTGTATCTCATTACCAGTCTCTAGTGTCATCTAGTCTTCCATCTGTATTTCAAAATGAGTATGCTTGGACAAAGAAGGACTTTGTTTTTATTGTTGGGTTTTTGTTTGGTTTTGTGTGTTTGTTTTTTGTTTGTTTTGGTTTTGTTTCTGTTTTTGTTTGTTTGTTTGTTTTTTGTTAACGGGAACTGCCAGAACTCTGATGTTGAAAGGTAACGGGGGACTGGAGGAGAAACAAAAATAATTTAAAAAAAACCCCAAGTTCTGGATATTCAAATCTTTCATTTCTGGAGTCAAGAGAAAAATGTTAGTTTTACTTTTTTTTTTTTTTTAGGTATCTATTTCTGTAAAAAAAAAGAAGTGGGATGGAACTGTTGATTTGTTTCTGCCAAAAAAATGTAATTCATTTGTAATTCATTTCTCCTTCATTGTTTCCAGAGTCCTTTGCCATTTCAAGAGGTTCTCACACCCACACAGGAGTCTCTTATATAGCCAGGCTGCAGACTCTTTCTGCGTGACCCTTCGGCTGTTGTTGATTTATGAATTATTATTATTAATAGCATGCAGAAAACCTCCAAAACTTCAGGACTTTCCCCTCTTGCTTTTTCTGTACAAATCCAAATGTCTCCACGGAGCTTCCCTCATGTGCTGTGAGAAGTCCAAGAACTTTTCCATGCTTAATAAGACGAGTGGATTTAGGGAGGAATGACAAAGTGTGTGCCTCTTGTTATCCCTGTTTGTTATTGATTTATAAGCTGCTGTTACCATGTGTAGAGTTCTTGAATGAGGTTCAGATCAAAAGACCAGTGATGTGATCACCCATCATTCTGAGGTGATCAAGTAGTCTAGACTTAAATCCACTTCTGGATGACAAACAGTCGTAGGTTCAGGACTGAGCAGATCTTGAATTTCACACAGCCCAAACAGAGGCATCCTGCTTTACTAAATTCATCCCAGACTCAAGTTTGGATCACCTCTCTTAGATTGCTCCAAATAAGCAGTTCCTTTGAAAGATAAACAGTCTGAACTTTAAAAAGAGTGTCCTCAAGCTGGCGTTTTAGGACGATGAGCATTGTCAGCCAGACAAACATCTCTTGATGGAACTAACAGGTGTCTTGGGCAACAATGAAAAGTCCTGATGGAAAAACACAGAGAAATTTTTAGCAGATCTCAGAGTGCTAGACGTGATGGCCACGTAGATCATCTTGTTTAAATTAGCAGTTGAGGAAGGGAGTGTCCATAAAGAGGATGTGTGCTCTTGGATGAATAAGGAATAGCTCACATCACCCACAAAAATGAAGTGCGATGAGTTTGAAAGAAGAGGCAATATGCAAAAGTGATATCTTCTTTGGATATGGTATTAACCAGGTATGAGCGGCATCGTACAGAGGTGAGGGTAGAATGAGCCATATGTTATAATGAAAAGTATGGGAGGAAATACTGGGAAAGGGAGAGAAAGTGGGGAATCAGGAGAAAACAAGAGCAATTTGGATCTCCAGGATGGGTGCGTTTGTCTGTGGAGTCACCTCTGTACATATGCACCTATGCAGGTGCACCTGGAGGTGTATATGTATATATAAGCCTGTGTTGCAGCCTTTCAGTACTTAAAAGGGACCGATAAGAAAGATGGGGACAGACTTTTGAGCAGAGCCTGTTGTGATAGGACAAGGGGTGATGGTTTTGAACTGAAGGAGGGAAGAATCAGGCTGGTCATGAGGAAGGAATTGTTGTCCCTGAGGGTGGTGAGAGCCTTTCAAGGTGAATTGTATTTACCAGTTGTGTTTAGGTTATACTGTTGCCATCCAAACTTAGAGTAGCAGGGAAGACATCAAAACCAATGGAGAGCAAAGTTTTGGCCAGCATACAGTCTGTCCCAAGGAGAAATGTTTAGTGTGAGATCCATTCACCACTCTGTCTTTTGTGTAGAGCAACTGGAGCTTTCCTGCATCCACTTGGATACCAAAGAACACAATGAGATGTCTCAGGTCCCCCTGTTAGGACCATCTGTGGTCCTCCACCTTCAGCAGTGCTCTGTTCTTTATGGCTTTCTATGGAAAGTGATGCTTGGGGGAAGAAGTATGAGGGACGGGTGGATATGTGGATGTGTTTTGTGCTACAGTCAAGCACATCACCTCCAGAGGTGACAGAAAAGAGAAATCCTGGTCCTCACTCTAGCCTTGCACCCTGAGTCTTCTTCTATTCTTATGCCCTTTGTGTGCCTCCCCAGTGCTGATAACAATGTCTGGAATTACCTCTCCATCTCTTTTTTGTGTGTGTAAGATACATGTCTTCTCTCAAAATCTTCCTCAAAGCCAAGTCCTTTCAGCATCTGACACTAACCCCCCTTTTGTCAGGCAAAGAATAAGTCAGGGGATGGATGGTGAGTGAATACGGGGTAGCAGAGGACAGGAAAATTGCAGGTTGCACTATCTGTCACCCAGACTAATGCTGGCCTAATCCAGCCAAACACAAAAAAGTTCACAGCCTGAAAGAAGGATGTTCAAATATAGTTAACCAGATTGGCTCTTCCCTGCTTTGCCAAAGAATTTGAGGGAATAAATCCTATTTTCTGTGGAGCTGTGGCCTCTTCTCTAAAGTGGAAATAATGTCCATCTTCTGCAGAGGCAGGATAAGCACAGGAATCAAAGTCTTGTTGCAAACCAAGGGGGTGGATTGCTGGCAAAATCCTGTTTTGAATCACGGTTTCTGTGCTGTTGCTGTTGTACAGCGAGTGATCAGGGAGACAGGTTAATGTTTCTGTGCTCATTTTTGTCCCTTTTATACTGAAATTGGGGAAGTGAAGCCAAGCAAGAGGAGAAGGTCCTGGCCAGTTTGTCTTGAAGAGCAATGCTTCTGCCTCCTCTGAGTTTGCGCTATGTAAAATCAACGACGGGAAAAACAGACACAGAAGATGTTCCTGTACCTGTTCTTTGTTTCTTTGGGCTGGAAAGCAGCATGATGGATTACATGAGCATTTCCCAGAAGTTCACCCTTTAACCTTTCCTCCTTCTTCTGCCACTTGACCTCTGTAACACATCAAGCACACAGATGTCTACTTGAGACGTCTCCCAGCACTGCCTCCTCATCCCAGCTCTGTGCATCACAATGGTGAGACAAGGAAGGAAAAACCTTACTTGAAGATACAAAATTGCAATGATTACAACAATAATTTTCTGGAGGTCAACAGCATCATATTTCCCAGACACACAGATCGAGATTTGACATCACGTAGAAAACCCAGAGTGTGTCCACTGGGATGTGCTCCCACTCCAGCACCTCTTCCCCAGGACCAGGCTCTGACATCTGTTTCTCTTGATTCCTCTGAATCAGGAAAAAGGTTTGGTCTGTGCTTTCTGCAGGACCAACATTTCAGCAAATCCACTGGCAAGACCTGTACCAGAGGGTCGTCTGCACAGAAAATGTGTCTCTCTGCTCAACTTTAATTCCCACCCACGGGTTTGACAGTGGGACAGTTCACACTACACATGTGCCTCATGAATTTGATATAATTGCTGCCTACTGAAGGTTTTTTTAAACTTTTCTTTTCAGCATCTATTGCAAATTATACTTGTCTTTTTCCTCTTGAAGAACACTTGTTTTCCCCTGAATCATGTAGGGCTTGTCAATTTGGAGGATAAGCAAAAACATCCAAGTTCATTGTCCAAATGGATTATCCAAGGTCCAGGAGATCTCAGTGGAGAGGATCTTAATCAGGATTGCACGCATCTTAGTCTACATTAATTTTATTCCTTTTGGTGCCTGATGAAAATTTCCACACTCCCGTCTTCATTTACATCTTTAGTTAAACTGAATTCCTTCCCTCTCATATTTTTTTTGGTGCATATAAACCCCCATTTTATTTACTGGCTTGAAATCAGCATCTATTCATATTTCCCTGTGTGGCATTGCTGTTTCCCATAGTAAACACCGTTACCCTATCTCTGCTGGGTGTTCTTTAAGGCATGTGAACATCCTCCTTTAAATGATGTAGCCTATGGAAAAGACCCCCGACTAGGTGTAGCCTCTTTCATTTTCTAAGTTTCTCACTGATTCTTACTACTTTCTGGAAAGCTAAGACCAAAAATATGCAAAGCTGAGTCCCCATGGAGACTTCATATGAGAGCAGCTCATGTCTTCTCACCATGAGCTGGGCATAGACCACCAAGCCTGGGCATCATGGCTTTGTGCAAAAGATACTGTAGAAAATGAACTTGCACTCGGGCTAACAAAAGAATTGTGGTAGAATGAGACCACACTGAAGAAACAGTAACAAATTTCAGAAAACAATATTCTGGAATTCACACTGTTAATTTTTTTAAGAGTGAGGAGAAAATGATATTTTGATGGGGTTTTTCTAAGTGGAAAATTCCAAGCAGACCTTCAGCTAGCAAAACAGAGAGATAGCTTTTAATAATTGCATAAGCCTTTTAAAATTCTTCATATTATTTGAACTGTTAATTCAATTTTATTTTAAATGAAACAAATTCCATCAAGTTCTAATAAATGTTTTGTTTCCAAAAGAGACGTATTATCATTTATTACTTGTCTGGCGATCTTATCTAGCACAAATATCTAAGTGCTACACAAACATAGCAAAAGCTGGTGTCCTTACCCTGGATGTCTCAATAGACCTTGGGTTTTTTAGTCCTGTTTCACCAACTTTCATAGACTTTTGCCGTAGATAACTTGATGAAAGCTAGATAGCTTTATTTTTTTGTAAATGAGGAGGTTGTGGAACTCAAAGAGATCAGGGTGGTATTAGGGTTGATAATACAGGGTAATGGGATGAAACTGAGCTAAGGAAAATGTGATTAGGAAGGCAAGAATTTTATAACCATCTTAGTAGGACAGTGTTTTCAAAGGATGCTCTATAGGTGAGCTATTCAAGGATACCTTGGGCAAGGCAGCTAGCACTTATTTTGGAGTCACCTGGAGCTGGAGGAAGCCATTTGACGACATTGAAGGTTGCTAAGATTTATCTATGGATGGTAGATTTTTCAGATCTCTTCATTTAATGGAAAGAAGAAGGAACTGAGCTGAGGTTCATCTGTAAGGAGCATCACCAGAGCATCTGGCTGCTTTGTTTGTCCTGGACATGCTGAAAGAGAAAGTGTCACTGAACTAC
The DNA here is from genome assembly GCF_963082525.1 of Nesoenas mayeri. NCBI lineage: Eukaryota > Metazoa > Chordata > Aves > Columbiformes > Columbidae > Nesoenas > Nesoenas mayeri. The sequence goes on along the minus strand of NC_137540.1, from coordinate 76,954,277 downwards.
ATGGACAATGTCATGTCTTAGGATGTTTTCTGAATTAAAGTGGTGACACCATGATGAGCGCAGTGATCAGACAACAGGCATGGGCTTTTATCAGTTTTACAGAGCAACCTGAGTGTCTCACAATGAGATTTACAGACTAATAATCAGTTCTTTATGATGGGCTCTAGTTATAACCTTTATTCTTTCACTCTTTGTATGCAAACACTGGCAAACACTTCTCTTCTGAGTAATTTCTCCTGCTTCTGTTTCTTCCTGATGTCTAATCGAATCTTATGCTCTGCAGTTCTTTTCCTCCAATCTCCTTTGGTGTCCCTAGAGTTGCCCATGGACACGAGCAATTCCTCGCCACAGTCAGTTTTTCATTTGATGGCCTCATATGGGAGGTCTTCCAGGCTGAAGACATGTTGCCAGGGAATGGCTGTTCCATTTTTCCCTTGTGATGGTGAACTTCCACTGAATGCCCAAGATGCCCTTGGGCATCTATTCACAAGCATACTAATTTTCCACAAGATGCTCTGCAAGCTCTCCCACTCTGGTGAGTTACCACTGAGATCAAATCTGACCTGGATGCATTTCCTCATGTATATCTGATGCTCTTGCAATTTGTGAATGGTGGGGTTGCTCCTCCCAGCCCTGTTGTCATCTTTCTTCATTGTCATCAAGCTGGGCAGGTAACTGCCTTCATCTTCATTTCCTGATGTGACTTTGTGACTAGGTAGTTGTATTTCTCAGAGCTACCAGGAATTGTTGCTCTGCATCAATTTACTTGAATTTTGGTTTCCTTTATATTCACTAAAACCAGGAAAAAGCTCCAGTGAATGCAGTGGGCAACCAGTGAGCTAACTCCTGTTATTTGGTTGTTATGGTTGTAGACATAATCAGGCAAGTGGATCCTAACCTTCGAAACTGCTTTTGAGAGTGTTTTTGAATTCTAACAGTACTGCAGCCACTCAGGCACTTAATCTGTTTATATCTTAAGCTATGTAGGGAAAAAAAATGGCCATCATTATGTATTTATATCAATCCAATATACTAAAATCTCATTTTCGGGTAGAACTTCTTGGTGTTACCCTAATTTGTGTAGTAACAGAGTAAGGAACTAAATTTAAAAGAGCAAAGACTGCTGGTTTCCTTGGCTCTCTGTTTACTCTGTGGGAAGCCTGTTTATCAGGACAGCTAGGTGCGGATCTAGTGATTTTCCCAAGATACGATGTGTTCAGGTCCTGGTTAAGAAATATGTACTTTCCATTTAGGCTGGTCTTAGTTTGGCCCTTATCCAGTGGCCACCATAGCCCTTTCTGAATTTGTTTGATCCTGCTTATAGAGTCATAGAGCCATAGAATGTTGAGAGTTGGAAGGGACCCACAAGGATCATAGAGTCCAACTCCTGTCCCTGCATATGACAACCCCACAGTTCACACCATGTGGCTGAGGGTGTTGTCCATATCCAAGTCTGGAGCAGGACAACTGTTGCTCCAAAGCAAAAAGGCCCCTCACCTGTTGTTTCTTATCATCTACCACCTAATGCCAAAATTTCTGAAGAAGGGAAGGAAAATGATCCTGCATGTCTGCTCCTTGCTACAACTCTGCCTTAGATGGAGGGGCTGGGATACAACAAGACTATCCCATAATCCAGAGGCTAAAGTTATTCAGACTATCAATCTGCTTATTTATAAGGCCCTTGGTATAAATACACAAGAAAAGCTGGACAACCTTAAGCCTGGGTGTAACAGAAATAGAATGAATGCTCATAATACAAAGTCAAGCACTTGGAAACTGATAACAAGAATAACTGCTTTAAGCTGTGGGCTCATCCACTGGAAACAACAAAGTTGCAGGAGAAGGATGTGGATGCACGTGTTCATGATGCAGTTATGGAAAAGTAGAATGCAATAGCTGTACGTAGTACAAAAGCTATTTACAGTTAAGTTAGTGAAGTGCTAATAGCATGGGAGAACATGTCTCTTGGCATACCATAGACTGTTCCTGTGTTACATGTCCAAAAAAGGTGAATTTGAACTGCGGTAGACATGGTAAATTGCTCCTGCAGTGATCAGGTGGACAAAAAGCCAATCAAGTGTGAGGACACTAGAAGAGCTTGGTATATTTAGCCTAGCACAAAGATGTGTTGTGGCCTATAAATATATTGGGGAGGTAAAAATCATAGAGAAGAACTATTTAAGTTAAAGGACAATGTTGGAACAAGAACAAATGGGTATAAGCAATCTGGGAATAAATTTATTCTGGAGATTAATATAAGGTTTCTCAAACTCTCAGCATCTTGGATATGCTTACTGCATCTTTCTTCTTGTCTTTGACCCCTACAAAATTCCTCTCTTGCTCCTATAAGGTCATTCGCCTCACCTGTCTCTGTAAGTCTTTCTCCTGGTATTTCTTTTTCTGTTGCATCAGTTGTGTTGCTCAATTTATTTGTTCGTAGCCTCCAAGTCCTTCCTCCTAACTCTCCTGTCGCCTCCAGCATAGCACCAGAGTCAAATCTTTCCTCTGTTTTTAAGCCAGCTTTTGAGCTGCATCATCACCAATTGTTAATTTTTCTAAGTGTCTAGGAGGAAAGCTTCCAAATCCTCTGGAAATACAGGGAAGAGGCCACAAACTGTGGGTCAAGACATCCAGCCTGGAAGTAAAGAATAATCAGCACTGGAACACATTCCTCAGAAAGGTGAGGAAGGTGGTGGCATCTCCGTCCTTGGCGGTTTCCAAGTTTTGGCTAAACGTTCTCAGCTAATCTGATGTAGTGTTGCCAAACATCCTGCTTCAAGCATAGGCTGGACTAGATTATATCTGGATCCCTTCCAACTGAAATTTCCATGCTGCTATGAAATTAGAGGGACCTGGATGAGTTCTGCCCACAGCCCAATTCCCTTCATGTCGTCACCAGCTCAAGGAGAGTGATTGTGTTATAACTGGGCTTTCTGAGTCAGTTATAACATAACCAGGGGGCTGTTTGTGAAACGGCTGTATCATCTCTGGCCTTGTCCTGTGACTGAGCAAAAATCATGCAGTTTTCAGCTTCTTGGCCATCAACACAGTGAATTATAGAAAGTATAGAATTTCATCCTCACCTGGAGACATCAGTGAGATTGACCTCACAGAGCCTTGGGCATCTTGAGAGTTATGATGGCCAAGATTAGCCATTGACAGGGGAATAGCTAGAGAAGAAATTAGGTGAAGAGATAATGTTCCTACCAAAAAAAAACAGAAAAGGAGAAACCGGAAACTGAAGAAGGTGGATGGAGAAATACCCACCAAAAGAGCTGCATTCAAAAACAAACAAACAAAAAAACCCCAACCAACCAACAAAACAAAACTCTTTCAAGGTTTAGCTGACAGAGATCACAGAAGATCTCTTAGATAGGGGATCTGGAGGCAGAGTAGTAATGTCTCTACTAAGCTAAGCAGGCTGGGGCATGGATTTGGCCACCAGCCTTGGTCATCCAGATTGCTTAGTTGTCAGGATTTTTCTCGGCATGGTTTTGGCCCTTGCCAACAACACTATCCCAGAAAATAAATATCAATGAAAGGAAAAGGAAAAGGAAAAGGAAAAGGAAAAGGAAAAGGGAGAAAGAGAAAGAGAAACAAAGAGAAAGAAAAAAGAAAGAAAGAGGAGAAAGAGGAGAAAGAGAGAAAGAGAGAGAGAGAGAGAGAAAGAGAGAAAAAAAGAGAGAAAGAGAGAGAGAGAAAGAAGAGAGAAAGAGAGAGAGAGAGAGAGAGAGAGAGAGAAAGAGAGAAAGAGAGAAAGAGAGAAAGAGAGAAAGAGAGAAAGAGAGAAAGAAAGAAAGAGAAAGAAAGAAAGAAAGAAAGAAAGAAAGAAAGAAAGAAAGAAAGAAAGAAAGAAAGAAAGAGAAAGAAAGAAATAGAGAAAGGAAGTAAGGGGGGAAGGGAGGAAGGAAGTAAGGAAGGAAGGGAGAAAGGAAGAAAGGAAGACAGGAAGGAAGGAAGGAAGAAAGGAAGAAAGGAAGACAGGAAGGAAGGAGTTCACCCTGTGATGTTCATCAACTCAGGCCCCATCTCCCCTGCTCAAAATGAGCAGCAAAGTTCAAGCCATGTGATAAATGTCAGTGAGAGCTGTTGTCCTCAGCATCAATGCTATAATTAAATGGGGAAACATGAGTTTCACAGGCTCTCAGACATGATCTTAGCTTGCTGTGAAAATGAGCAAATGATGATGTGCTCATTTGCATCTACCCCCCTACCTCAAAGCTCCGTTCCAGCCCCACACAAGAACAACAGCAGCTGTGTTGGTTTTTATATTCACTCCAGCCTGAAAAATCACCGCCAACACAGAGCCAGGCCCTGTCTTTGCACAGATCAGCTGCCAACTGTTGATGCTTGCAGCTCCCAACACAACCTTTCCCTTTGGTTTCATGGGCTCCAAGCCCAGGTCCCAACAGCTTTCCTCTGATGATGGTGGATGATGGTTGTGCAGACCCAGCACATCCTACCTATGGCCCACGGGTGAGATATGGAACGCTGGAAAAATTACACAGCCCACAATCTGGGCTCATGTTCATCTTTCCTTAGAGCTGTGGTTAGACTGGGTCATAGAGGAGACAGTTTGTCCCTCTTGCCCACCCACACAGGCAGAGCATGAGAGCCACTTGGTGCTTATTGCTTTACATGAAAGGAGTGCAGAGACACCTTGGGTCAATTAACAGGCAAGCTGTGTAAGTACAGAACTGAATACATACCCATCACAAGGGGTATACATGTCACTACCTGAGTTACCTCCATTCCCCACTGGAGAAAAAAAAACAAGCACTCTGAATAGACTTTTGCAGAACAGCTTATAAGACATTGCATGGAGATAGCGGCTGTGCCAAGACATTTACTCTCTCTTATGTATAGTTTTTCAGGCATTCTCTGATATGTCTGACAGAAATGTACGCCACAAATATATATATATGTATTTTAGAGGGTTACGATAATCTGCAGTGAAAACTAGATCACAAGAAGGTAGTGGAATTAATTGTTAATTAGGGTTTGTGACCACACCAGTAACTGAATACAGAAAAATGGTTAAAAGCAGCTATTGACACAATCCTATGAGCACTTACAACAATCTCACCACCCTGGAGTTATTCCTCGCCCTGTTTTCAGTATCATCCAGGTCCTCCCTCCCCATATAAACCAAGTTTCTCCCTGGGCAGCTCCAGCCAGTTTGGCCCATTGCTGCTCCAGCCCCATCTGCTCCTGCCGTCCTGAGTCTGCACCAGCCAGGAGGTTCTGAGTAGAGACCTGTGAGTATCCCAGCAGGGAATTGTGGGCTGCTCTATGGCAAGGAGAACAAGCTACAATAGGATTTGTCCCCAAGAGAAGGAAATGAGCAATCAACTTTAAAAATTATATTAAAAAAAAAAAATAGGAAGTCCCACTATATTTGCCAGGCTGACCACAGATAGCAGGACCAAGTGCACCCAGCGATGCTAAGTAAGCAGATGTCTGGTCCAGATTTTGGGGATGCAGACTCCCAGGTGGTATGAGTCTTGGGTGATGGGACTGCCAGCCTTCCATTGGAAAACATGGGAATGAGAGTCCACGAGACCTCTGCCCCCTCATGGCAATGGCTGCCCTTACTATTTTGATGTCAACCAAGGACAAAACCTCAGCCCCACAATGGCCAGAGCACGTGATGTCACGTCTCGCTGAATGCACCCGGGCAGTTGTCCTCAGAAAGGAGTCAAGCCGGTCTCATCATCAACAACAAAGCTGCCCTACAAAGACTGGGGGCATGTACGTGACGAACTTGCCGCACCGTCCCCTTCCTTTCTTCCATACCAGCCATGTTTGCGTGAAGCTGGGGCAGCAGTAGGGTGGGAAGCTAACAGTTATTATTTTTTTAATGAATTCTTGGCAGATAGAAACCTCTGTTAATCACAGCTCCCTGGTTCAGCCTTGTTTACTGGCTATGACTTCAGAAAGCGTGGGGAGAAGGAGCCAGCATTTCTCACCCAGGTCTTGCAGACGGGCTCATCAGCAGGGATAGTTGATCTGGTCTGCCCAGGCTCTGACTTGAAACTCAATGGCTCCGTTAGCTGAAGGACAGGGAGGCTACAAAGTCTTGTCTGCACCCTTAAAATCTTCCTGATGGATCAGGCAGGGCCAAAGATCAAGAGCCAAAGGCAAAACTGCAGTCAATAGGCTGCAAAAACAAACAAACACAACCCAAACAAAACTAACCAAGCAACCAAAAATAACCAAAACCAAACAAGCAAGCAAAAAAACCCAAATGAAATAAACAAAAAAAAAGGAGCTTTTCATCTTAACAGAGGCCAATGGGGAGAAAAGGAGGACTTGAAGGCACAGCGTGACTCACCCAGTGTCATGCAAAAGTTCAAGCCTAGTCCTCTGAATAGAATCAAAGCTTGTGAGTCCTACAGCAGCACTTTATCCATTAGGACACGTTGCCCAGCTGTGGTTGTAACTTGGTAGGTGGAAATGCACTTTGTTAACAGCCACTGAATCATTGGCCTGGCAGAGCTGCAGGCTCAACTTTGTTGTCCAGATGCCAAAACATCCTCTTGTTCTCCTTCTTCCTCTGAACTTACCCTGTAATTTCTTTCACGCAGAAGATCTTGCTCCAGTTTGTCTCTCTTGGCATCATAAAGTATTGGCTTTGCACATGACCTGTTAAAGGTGGCTCCAGGTTACCCGTGTTTCATGTATCACCTGTGTCCTTTAAAGCACTTCAGGAGGTTTTGAGATAACAGCGTAGCAACATTTAGATAAACTATGCTTCATATACCAAGATGATTCACAATTGTCTATAAAGCGCAATTAAAATACAAGAAAAATAGAATGTTTTTTAGCCCAAAGTGTCCTTTTTTTTTCAACATCAAAACTTGACCTGAGAAACTGTCAATTTTGACACCTTATTTGCAGACAAAAGAAAATCAGAACAAAATATTTGACCTTGTTCAAATGGCATGCATTAGCTTCTGCTTACTCACTTTAAAAATATTCCTATCAAATTTGAAAAGGTCACAGACAGGATGAAATGGCTCAGTTTTTCAAAGAACAGATATTTTTTATTGTGATTTGCAGGAAACTTTGGGCATGAAATCATGTTGTGATTGTTTGTGTGTTCTTCCACTTCAGAACAAAACCAGATTTCAGAATCATGGCATTTCCTACCAAATAAAACTGTGCGTTTCCCACACAGCCACCCTGTCCAGGAAGGCCAAGCAAGGGTTTGTTGAGTCATTGGCAAGAACAAGAGTTATTAAAAATATATATACATATGAGCCAGAAGAAGGTTTGGTGAAAGTCTTAACTCCAGTCCTGGAGGTCAGGGTAGACCTGAATCTCTCTGTAAGTGTGAGCTGCACTAAGAACATCCCAAAGCTCAAGCAAGAACCTCACCATTTCCACTCCAAAAAAGCTATACCTTAAAAATTAGCTTTCCTTCCATTTGCCTTGGGTAGAACCATCCTGCAGATGCTCTTACAGTGGTGGAAAGGGGCTGAGGTTTCCCTCAACACCTTGGCTGCACCCTCTCCAGGAGTTTAGCCTTTCCAACCATGCATATTCCCTGTTTTGCCTTCTTTAGCCTAAGTGTTTTGAAGCTTCACAAGGGAGAAAAAATATGCAGAGAGATCACTCCTCCCCGCACCTCCCGTCATCCCTCATGTTTACTGTGGGAGTTCAATGCAAACCTACACAACTGCCTTGGATGCTGGCGGTTGTGCTCAGGTCAAGGGCAGAACATGCTGATTCCAGCTCTCATTTTCCATGCCAGTCTGTTCTGTAGCCTCTTGCTGCCTCCAGCCTCCCCCACAGAGACAATTATCTCTGCTAGCTTTGGCAATCTTTACTTAAGTATGAGTTCAACCTGTGCTCCCCAACATGGTCTTAAGATCTCCTTGTTTAGCAAATAACTATTAGCATCTCCTGAGAACAGTACAAATGTGATTTTTTTTAAAAGAGAAATATATAGGCTGGGGAAATTGTGCATCTGTGTTTGCATAATATGTCAAAGCCTGAAATGAAGGTAGTTTTCTCTCTCCTTTGCTGATAAACATCTCAAGTCCAGGAGCACTAAGAGAACTAGACATGTGTCTGTTCATCCTGCCCTTGAAACCTAAGCAGGAAGAACCAAAAACTGAATTTCACGTCCGTGACTCATTGATCAGCCTAGCTGAACTAGAAAAGGTAAAAAATCCATTTTCACCTGGTCTAGGTGAAATACCAGCTATAAATACTTATTGCAGATAGACTTGGATGAGAAAGGCGGATGGCACGTGTCCCTCTGAGGCATACTACATTTGGCTATCCTCTGGGAGATGTGCCGTGGACACCATTCCCTCTCGGTGCCGCAGAAAACCTTCAGTTTTCATGGCTCCCCAGGGTGCGTGCCCTCAAACAGCGCTCACTAGATCCTGACCCAGGTCACAAATCCTCAAGTTCCGGAGTAACGTAAAATACACATCATAAATAGACATGTCCCTGGCCTCAGCTCGCTCTCAGCTTTGCTTCTGTTTTCTTGAGCCTAGCCTGCCTGATTTTCTCCAGTAGTTCAATCATATTCATTAGGAATTTATAGTTCTCTGTAGGGTTTTTATATTTAGCTGCCTACACTGGAAAACCGCATTTTTATAGATGTTGGATACCGCACCTTTCTCTGTGGCTCCTCAGGGCTGCTTTTTTTCCCTTCTTATGCTTTAGATTCAATTTCTGTAGCTTAGCCCCATTTTGTCTCTACCCTTTGTTCCCATTCACCAATGCTGGAAGTTGCTTATCAACAAAGCAAACACCAGGTCATGTCTAAATGGCTGCAGTTCATCTAGGATTGGATCATCTTTGGCTATTGCAGCTCCTTGGCTCCGTGACTGATACAGAGAAGTAGGAAAAAGAACAAATTTACAGCATTTGTAATATACCAGCCATGCTGCTCAGTTTTGTAGAGGTGGAGATATGAACTGTCTAATTACAGTCTTTAATGTATAAGCTTAATGCATAACGTATAAAGTTTGGCCTGCTCCATATGCCAGTAGACTTTGTTCTAGGCTGATCAGGGTCAATGCTCTTCCCAAAGCTGTCAATCCAAACCCAGAGTAAACCACTTCTAGTCAATTATTATCTCCATTATGCAGTTATTTAAAGCCTGGTTCTCCATGAGCAAACAGAAGTAGGAGAGGCCAAGACCTTGGTGACCCTGCTGTTTGCGTGGCAGCAGGTAAATGGGAAAGTGAAGGATACCCATAGTTTCTGTGCCAAGGGCACCAAAGCTGTAAATCTGAGAGAAAAATCCCATTGGTCTGTCAGTTTCTGAAGGACTCACTGCAAATATAAAACAAAAGGGAATGGCAGTGACCTCATTCTGAGCAGAAGTTCAGTCCATTTAGACCCTTTAAAAGTCATTAAAGTGGTTAATATCACTCGCAGTGCAAACGATAGAGCTTGAGACAGCCTACCTGAAGATGGCGAAGAGGGTTTCTACTATAAAACCCAATGGTACATGCAATTTATTTTCTCAGAGAATGAGTTAAAAAGGTCGGTGAAAAGTCAGCATCAACCCAGACACACAAGAAAAGACTTTATCTCCCTCTCTATGTCTACCTTTTCTATAGATCCTTCTAGGACTCCAAAACAGCAAAACTCTGTGAAAAGCTTTTCAGGGATGTCTTTTTACCTGGTTCCTCCAATAGAGAATTTGCTTTTGAATGGCTTGATGGTTTGGATATTGCCACAACCTTCCCTCCCATCATGAGTGTCATCGGTGAGGAGAAAATGCAGGCAGGATAGATAAGTTGTACAAAAGGGCAGAAGTCTACATCTTTCACCCAAAATTAAGCTTTTACGAAATTAAGCTTTTAAGCTAAAAACAACAACAACAAAAAAAAAACCTGTGAAGGACCAGGGGACCCCACAGTGACTTGTGGAACTAGAGGGGAGTGGAGCTGCCTATATATAAAACTTATTAAGGATTAAACCAGAAAACTGGAAGGCAGCTGTGATTTTGCATTCCTACCACTCTGTATCTTTGTGAAGTCTTTTGTACTGTTGTTACTTATTCGTACACACAAAATCTCTGCCAAGATAGGGAGCTGGCAGAACACTTATTAAAAATCTTTGTGGTTCCAGGATGGAGCTTGGTGCTTTGGTGACCAGGACTGAATGGTTACATATAGACATACTTGTAATTGCAGAAGGATTAAGGTTGGAAGGTATTTCTGGTAGTTCTGGAGATCTCCAGTCACATCCCCAACTCAAAGTTGTTCTAGCTTTGCAGCCAGATCCAAATTCAAAATTGGTTTGAAGACTGACTTTTTCTCATTCTGCATTTCCAAAAGAGCCCCCTTGTTGGTAAATTGTTTAATAAATTCATCAAATTGTTGTGGACACTCCGGAGAAATGGCAAAGCAGAAATTTTAAGAGACTGAAGGTCACACTATAACCTTTTTACACAGAGGGAGGACAAGGCTTGGGATGATGAAATTGTGTTTTCAAGGCTATACATGGATCCGATGAAACTTGGAAATAAATCTAAGTGATCAGAGTAAAAAGTGACACAATTACTCCTGGTAATCTAATTCCCTATCTATTTTGGCACTATCCAGTTCCCCTTTTTCTACTCAAGCCTATACCACTATCCAGAAGAGGAAAAATAGCTCGAGTAAAACTACTGAGAAAACAGAATTTTGCTCTGGATAGTCAAAAAACAAACCAGGCTGCTCCAGAGATGCAGCTGAGTGTAGGAAATCGTAACACCGACAAGAGCTCATAGCTACACAACAGCCCCAACGGCAATGGCGTCACTGCTCTGCGCTGGAAGATTTTAGGCATGACCTGTCTAATAATGCATCACTTCTTTTTACTAAGAATCTGGAACCTAGTAAAGACTTCATGTTCCCTTAATGGCCTTGCCCTAAATTAAAGAAACCACCAACAGCTCATTAATACCTCATTAGGAGGTGTGAATACAAGATATAAAGGGAAGGTACTGTAAAGCAACCTTTAGGAAAAAGAATTGAAAAATCAAATTCCTCCCAGGTAATCTTCCTTAGCAATTTATCAGCAAGGGACAGATCTCATCATTTTTGGCTTGCATACACTAGCTCCTTTATTTACTGTGAGTCAGACTGTTGAAATTGTATTTATTCTGTAGTTCTGGCACAACTGCAGACACCCGAGTTAGGAAATTATATCAGCCAGATTTCAGGATTTCTAATTCATGGGAAATTTTGGCATTTGGAAATTTGCTTTTATTCTGACTAAGAAAATAAAATTATTTCCTTCATTATTGCCCATGACTGGAAATTCTGACTGAAAAAAACTGCTTTGGAAGAATTGAGCCAATGGCTACTGTGGAAATCTGCAGTATTTGGAAGGTGATTTTCTTTTTAATATTAGAAGTAGGTTCTCCTTCAGATGCAGTATTCATCTTTTTTGTTGCTCAGAATTGTTTTTTGTATTATAAGAGAAAACAAACACGGATTTCAAACACATAGGCTGAATGCAAACATGCTCATGAGCAATGGCAAGAGGAGCAACAATAGGGATAGCTATTATAATTCAGCTGATGAACTGTTGCTTTTTACAGCTTCCAAGAAAAAGGGTTCCACCAGATATATGGTTATGATGACTTGTGGGTTTCTACAGTGGGTCCGTGGATTCCCTGACAGAGGGCATGAGAACAGAAATTAGCCTTGAAGATATGAAGGCCTACCCGTGAGAAAGATGGGAGTAAAGGAGTATCTGGAGATGTTAAGGATGTACCTGTGAGAGAGAAGGGAGTAGAAGAGTAACATTGATGATAGCAGAATTAGCCAATGAGATGTTACTGCTGTAACTTGTAACCAATACTGAAGAGACACATGAATTGGTAAAACTGTATAAAAATGCACTTGTGGCAATAAATAGCATCTACTACTTTCATCCAGGAAGAACTTGGTCTATGTCGTTTGTCAGTCTCAACCACGACAATGACTCCCTGGTGTCTTCCTTTTTGCTGGCTGGAAGGAACAGATTGGTTCTCTACAGGGCAGGGAAAATTTCATCTTAAATTCCAATAAATTAGAACGTGGCATTGAAAAAGTGCCCTGATTTAAGGTTCAAGTTTAAGATTAAAAAGAAGTCTGTCATCTGAGTGCAGAAGTCACAGTACATATAATCCTAGAAGTTATCCATGAGAGCAAAACCTGAATAAAGTCAACTGCTGAGAGAACAGCTCAATAGGAGACTGAAGCCATATTTGCAAAATGATGTACTAATAGGTCACATCCTTATGCCTTAAACAGAAGTCTTTTTAGTCAAATAGTGCTGGGATAGTTAACTAAAGATCCTCGTTTTCATATAGCACATAGGACACCAAGACACAAAGATGAGATAGGTAATGTCATTTTTTTTACCAAAACCAGGTATTTAACTTCTGAGTTGTTTTTTTTTTCAGATTCCCCAATGCCAATGGAGATAAATGGACTCTCTAGCATATAACTCATCTCCTTGTAAAACAGATATTCCTGTTTGGTCAATGATTCACCCCTGGAAGTGCCTCACACCCTTGTGAAGAAAACTTGGGATGGCTAGACTGAATGTATCTGTCTACATTGCGGTTATCTAAGGGAAATGAATCTCATTAAGCTGAGGGGGTGATGTTCACATCCAAATTAAAACTACAACATATATGAAGGCTCGATGCCACCCCTGTGCTGCAAACATTTCCATTTAGTGAGACAAAAAAAACCCAAACCAGTCTTAAAGATGGGAGAAATATCTAAAAATCGGTATTTTGATGTAGAGAAACTAACTTGCTTTAGATTGTAAGGTGGTTGCTGGGAGAGATCGATCCTTGATGAAGAGCGAGCCAGTGCATCCCATTGGAGGAGGGCTGTAATCCTCACCACAATTCTTTCCTCAGTGGAAAGACATGATAAAACGGCTTCTTCTTATAATGAAGAAAGAGAAGCAAATGACGAGCAGGTTTTCTGGCTGCCACACTGCACCCCACAAGCTCCAGAGGTTCCTCAAGACACTTTCCTCATATCAGTGTTGACCAACACTCCTACCCCCGCAACTGTAAATGTCTGAATACACTCACCCAGAGATGCTGGAAAATGCAGAGGAAGGTATCCACCTGGGGAAAAAAAATAAAATAAAACAAAACAAAACCAAGCAAACAGCTTGGGACCCATCCATCTACCAGAATGGTGCTGTTTGTGATGCCCTGTTGAAACCTTTTCAGCAGCACTGCTTCTCAGCTAGCGTGGGAAGACCATGATCTAAAGCCTGTTGAAGTTAGCAAAAAGACTCCCATTGACCTCAGTGGGCTCAGCTTTATCCTCTGAGCCCAGGAGAACTCCAGCTGTGGTTTAGAAACTGCTGGTGGTCCATGTGCCTGTGGTGAGTGGGCTGCATCTGGGCCATAGAAGCACATTAAGCCTAAAGACATATGAGCTACCAAGTCTGCATTTCCTAAGCTTGATTGGGTGTGCAGTGGTTTGCAAGAAAATTTGAGGGTTGGCAGGGTTCTTCCAAAAAGGTTTAAGAATTAGTGATCTGGTACCTTCTATAAAGGCTTTTTACATACAGCATGTGCCAGGACTATTTAGTGGATTCTGACAATGATTCCTCTGAGGCTGGGCATAGCTACTTGACCTTGTTCCAGTGTCTGCTTTCCTAGAAATCCTTTATTTAGCCCTAGGGAATAGATAAAACTGAGACCTGTAGTCTAAACCAGTATGTCTCTTTCCACCAAGTGATAGCCCAGAGCATTGGTTGTTCTCTCTTACCTTCCATGGGGTGTGCAAGACATAGGTAAATATTCTGCAAACTGTTTTAACTTTCCTTTCTCTCTACATAATTAGAAGTGAATGAACTCCTAGTCACCCTTCACTTGGTTGAGGGAAAATTACCTCATGCCCAGTCGTTTCTGAGTGAAAATCCCCTGCTGTTACAACATCTCCCTTTTACAGGAATCCCAGTTAAAACTAAGAATTTCCTCTAATAATCTTCGCACCAAACTTCCCCTGTTTGGCTCAAAGCGACTTTAGAGGAAAAGATTTCAGCCCACAAGTTCACCCTGGGACAAAAATCAATCCATTTCGGTTTTTAACATCTCAAGTGTGGACATCACAACTGTGGTCCAATATTTTAGCAGCGGTCTCAGAAATACCGGAGAGAATAGGGAGTGCTGTATCCATCAGGTCTGCGCTCACACGTCCAAGTGCTGCAGAACTGTTCCAACACCACAATCCCAAACTGGTCAGCGCTGCTGCTTTCCAGGACGCTGTCTCCAGCCTCTTGTGACTTGCATTCTTCGTTTCCCAATTATTGGCCATGACTTTGGCTGCATTAAAATCACAGGCTGTGCAAACGAGCTGCACAAGCAAGCGATCCAGACCGCTTGGGTGTAACTGACCTGTTTCTGAAGATTTTCATCGCTTTACTGTAGTCTGCGACATTTGCGGATTGTGCCAGCAATAATTTTCCGCTTTTTTTGGATCAATAAAAGATGTTGATAAAGGTGTTGGATAACATTGGACCAGGGTGGGTTGCTGTGGGACCTCTTCTAGGTGTATTTTGGGCACATTATGGGTCCCCGTGCACAGATAATTTCTGACATCTATCAAGTAGCCGGGTCTAATCCATTCAAGACAAAGATTTAAAGTTCTGTAAGCACAACCAGCAATCTTTTTGAAAATTATTCCATTTTTTTCCCATTTCCCTACCGCACCAGCAACACAAAGAAATGATTTAGCGTTTAGGGTAACAGGGAGGGACAGAGACCTTCATCAGGAGATGGGAACCAACAGTGGCTACCGGGAATGTGCTCTTCCATCAATGAGATGGTTGATCTCCCTTGGCATCTCACCTGTTTTTGGAAGTGCCAGATTCTGACTGTTTTTGTCTTCCCTCTGCCCCGTTTCCTGCTGGATTTTGTAATAAATGTCAAATTAACTATTCAAAGAGCCGTGCTGTAATGGAGGGGGTGGAGGAATGTCTCTGGCAAGACTGAGCATCTTTTTAAGGGAATTCAATCATTTTTCTTTAGTGTAAATGAGCGCCAGGGAGATAGACCCCATTTAGCAACCCTTGTACAGCATGGCTTCCATTTATTTTGCATGGCCCAAATGACTTGGCTGCATCATTCTCTCCTACCCCCATGTCTCTCCTCCCCCTACCCATCTTCAGTTTCTCAGGGAGAGTTTTCCTCCCCAATTCCAAAAGTGCATCATAAGGCAGTCTGGTGAAAAGTCACTTGGCAACCCCTTAGCAGTCCCATAGCTTAAGCATACTGGGTTTTGAGGTCCTGCTGGCCACATTTTCCACTAGAATTAACTTTTTTTGTCTCCTTTTCCTGCATGCACGTATTTGTCTATCTACCCATATACACACCTATTTGGAAAAGCTGTTTCACTCCTTACATTTCATCCTAATCTGAATTATCCTATGATCCCGCATTGCTGTGATAGACAGATATTGACTTTCTTTCAGTTTGTCTGCTTGGCTATCTTTAAATAGTGGCATGTAGCACTTCCTCCTCTTGTCACTCAAAAATCAGACAGTACACAGAAACCTTAGATTTTTCCTCCTGATACTCCCATTGACATTTTCACTCTGTGTTAAACACTCCTCTGTGAGGCATTTTTTAACCAAAACACGTTGACACCTAGAGAGACAGAAAGTTAAATAAAATAAATGAAATTTTAAAAAGCTCAAGCCCTTTCTTACACAGGGAAAAATATTCCAAATATTCCAAAGCCCTGTGAGGTCGTGGATGGGATGGGAGGGCATGGGGCAAGGATAAAGGTCTATGGGGTTCTACTTCCAGCAGAAGGGCTCTTGGGAGTGGGGCAGGAGGGAGGGAGCTTCATGTCAAGCCCCTGAAGAGCTCTTCCCACTGAAGTTAATGAATCAGTCTCTCTAGCAAAGTACAGCCTGTGAGCAGCATCCCACTTGTTTGCTTCTGCTTCCATGAAATCCAGGTAAAATTCACTCATGATATGCATCAGAGTCCACCATTTGAGAACGAGGCTATTAATGATCTTTTTCTGGTCTCAAAACAGAATAATACTGTTCTGTGATGATGAGCTGTATAAATGACAAAGTGATCAGAAAATAAATGTATAAACAGTGTAATTCTTGTCTAAACTGTCACCCAAAGGTCATTTAGGGCAGTCAGCTGGAGTTACAGTCAGACCTGACTGCTAAGAGCACCTGTCTGCAACAGCCTTGTTTGTCATACACCCAGACAGATGATGACCAATTAAAAATATCAGTTTGCCAGAGTTGTCTCCTTGTACCATCAAGGAAGAGAGGTGCTCATGACCCCAGGTTGCCCACCTCGAGTATATGGTTTGAACACTGTCTCATCCTTTTCTTTGACCTTGAGCATCACAGCAATAACAACTAAGATAAGCACTGAGAGCAAGTGTGTGCAATATTGGCATCCTAAAAAACATCTGTAAATGATCAGGGCAGATTCCTACCACATCAACAGGGGACTAGTGGCTGAATCCTTTTCTTCCAACATATTTGAAGTCACTGTATGAGTGCTGGTATTTACGCACAGGGTTATTCTCAGGGCAACAATCAAACACAGAAGAGAATGCAAGCAGATTGTCTTGTTTACTCATAGTAATTAGATTTCAAGAACTGTCCAAAGATAACCCAAGTCTAAGTTACATTCTTGGCACATAGTGCAACCAATATGAGTGTTGCCAACTTCAACCAGGAATGGAGCACCAAGCACAAATAGAGTTTGAATGTGAACTACCTGTCCTGGAAAAAATGGGAAGAGATGGAAACAATGCGTGACTTGTCAGATACTGTGACTTCAGGAATGTGACACTCGCAAGTACACAGAACACTGTTTAAGCTATTTCTGTTGATTCATGTCCTTCTACTAACTACTCACAGTTCATTTTGGCTGAAAAACGGGAGCTGTTCATTTTTGCTGGGAAAGCTTGAAGGGAGAAGGGCTGAAATTATTCCAAAAGAGCCATAGGAAAGGAATAATATTGACTATATCTTTATTGTACTGAAAGAGTAAGTCTTTAGAGATGTCATCATCTGACGGTTATCCTTGCCAATGCGTGCATATAGCTCTCTTGTAGCTTGGCTATGTGAACACCTCTGGCAACATCCTAATGCATCAGGGATGCTCGTCAAGTCCCAGCCTTCTGACATGGTGTTAGCTGACTTGCAAAACACAGGTAGAAGACTCCGGTCCTGAGGGGACTTCAAAGATAACAATTATCATCCCTATGTGATCTTAGTTTTCAGAGCAGATGGATTTGCTGTTCACTTTAGGTGCATCCCAAGAAAGCTTTGCGGAACAGAGGGAATAATTTAGAGACCAGCCAGAGAAAGCACTAGCAGAATGAAAGATAAGTAAAGAGAAAATACAGCAGATGACAGATGCACTTGTTCAGAACAAGAAGACCTCAGAAATAAACCTGACATGAGGAGCAATCATCCTTATAAGGGGACTCTCATCAGCAGAGAAGAGGCTTTTAGTGCAGGTAGGAAGTCTGTTGACTGCAACCCAATTCCCCTACATGTTGGAGTTTGGGATTCAGTTGTGCTCACAAAATCTGCACAGCTCTCTGAACAAGGAATAACAGAGTTAAGCTAGGCACGAAAATCAGACAAGATTCCCTGAAAAACATAATTAAAATTAAATCCCCACATTCTTATTCTGCCATCAAAATGGACAGTCTGATTTCCTGAAAGCCTGGGCTTGCAATTTGTTGACTTCAAGGACGAATGCTATGGCAATCAGGATATATTAGAAAAACCTGGTCTCAGCCATTCTTTATCTCCAATCCCTATTTGCAGCTCCCACTGAAATGCCTTGCTGAATTTGCGTAGATCCAGAGTGTGGGTAATTAACTGTTATGGGAGGAGTCACTAGATGGCAATGTTACCCATGCTCACCAGGGCAAGATATTTTGGCCAGTCAGCACACACAGGTTGGGTTTTGGTTTTATGGTGAAGAAATACTGTTTCGCACCAGAGTTTATTGTGTAGCAGTCTTTAGAGAGATGTTATAGCAGGGAGCACAGAATTTCTTACCCATTTTAGCTGGTGAAAGTAAATTATTGAAAAGAACAAGTTTGGTGTGTAGGCTGGGCACTTCCAGAGCAGCAGGCTAATCAAGACCATCACTTTTTCAAGACCGGGGTTCAAGTATAAGACCTAAATGGAACCAGATTACCCTGAACTCCCTCTCATGTAATTATTTCTTCACTGGGAGGACAAAGCTTCATTTTGCTGTACTCCTTATGCTGCATGTATTATAGTAAATTAAACAAGTCCAGGACATGAGAACATTTGGTCTCTTACAAAGCCCAAGGAGACCCAGTCACCTCCAGCCCAAGCCAACCAGCTCATCCCCAGACTGTTCTTGGTCACTTTTTGGAAGCCACCACAGACCAGGGGCTGTGCCTGTCGAGCAATCTGGAGGCAGCCACCCTGCCTTGGAAAGTAAGAGAGTTTAATCACACAGATGTGATCATTCTGTGACAGTGGATCCAGGCCAGGGAATGGTCCCAGCTACATTTAATTTATTGGCATTGACTTAGCGTTTAGTGCCTGAAATGGAGCAAAGAAAAAGGAGGCAACCTTATGGTGGACACATAGAATATATTGTGAATATAGAGTGAGACAGAAGGTTATTGCGTGATATATACTGAGGCTCTGACTGTCTATCTCCCTTTCCTATCTGTTTTAAATTATGAAGTTTATCCAAGGTAGATTGAAGAGATGTTGTGCTGCCGTCCCAGTTGCTGTCATCAGATGAAGCTTGATATATCCCAGGAGCGGTTTGGTGGCAGGCTTATGTTCCTGACAGAAGAAATTATTCCATAATGAAATTAGATGAGGAATTTAGCTTTACATGGGGACCGCTGGTATCTGCGTCTCTACACAATGTAAATCTAAACTCCTGCTAATTTCTCCAAGTCCTGCTCTCATGAGGGGGAAAGGGCCTCTCTCGTCCTGTTTACATTTTCCTAATTACCTCATTTGTTCTGTGTTTACTGAGGGATTGGGTTCTTAAGAGGCCAGCAAGAGACATCACAATACTACCAGGATGGCCCTTGATTGAAGAGGCCCTGAGCGGACCTAAGGAGAGGATCAGATGGCAGAGATGGGATATGCTAATTATCCACAAGAATGTGAAGGTTTTAAACACCAGCGAAGCAGCTCTCTTGAAGGATATGGAAAGACACGCATTATCATGGAAAGAAAACACAGCCCAGACAAAAAGTGGGAAATATTCCCTACCTGTGCAAGCACATCAACAGAGGAAGAGCCTCCACAGAGCCCAGCCTGGAGGCCTTTCCCTTTGGATTAGGGACCCTCACACAGTACAAGGAGTGGTGGAGTCTCCTGATCTGGCAAAGACAAGAAACATGGTGCAAAAACATGAGTCTAGGAAGAGCAAAGCTTGCTGAGAGGGTGCAGCACAGTCGGTGTGTGGCCATCTGCTTCCAAGGCTGATCTGTGTTAGGAGGCCATATTGGTTTTCTGAGGACCTTGCGCACCAACATTGCTGGTGCTATGGCTGATTCCTGACAGCTTGGCCACTGTGTTCTGGACTCTCTTTGAATGACATAAGCCACCCCAGAAACAGCTTCTCTGTGGCGCTCTGGCCACTTTCTTTCACTGAAGTTGCCTCACCTTCGTTTCACCTTTCATAACAAGTATGAGATTCATTGGTCCAGCTGTGAAATAGCCGAGGATGACTAGTTGCAAGAGGAAATCTGGTCAAGCCATCTGTATGATGGTTTGGGGGATGGATACCTTGGATTCAAGCCAAAGACTTGCCACAGGCTTATTGAGCAGTTGTATCTTTGTAAGAGGGACAAGATTCACCAGGAGAAATGAGGTCTCACTGCACTCAGTGGTGGTCTTAGTAGTGACTGGCTCTGGGAGTGAAAGCCAAAATTTGGGCTGGGCCTTTGTGAGTTTCAAGAGGGGAAGAAGACTCATCCCTGGACTGTCTGGTGCAGACTGGCCCATAACCACCATGGACCAATAGTATCTGCACAGCAAAGACCTTGGTCTGGGTCTTTGCTGGAATGTAGTGACCTTGACTCATAACTTGTGGTTTTCCTGGAGGGAGGGGGACAACTTGGTTCAAAGAACCCGAAATAACGACAAGCCCATCTTGCACCCTACCAAATAGAGTTTCTGTAGCATTTTGAGTGTTGCATGTCCTCGAACAAGGTAAAAGCATACAGTTGAGCAAGTTGAGACACGTCCACGCTGTCTGTCTGGTGTGGGTCCATGATTGAATTACTTAATTTCTTCTTTTAGTGAAATAACTACCTTCCTTCAGAAGGAAGCCTGGGAATCAGCGAGTTGCCTGCAGTCTTGACAATCAGTGGACCAAAGCTCCAGAGCAAAACAGGAGTTAAATGGCAAATACAAACTTATGTTGTCTATGTAATGAAAGAAGAATCAACACACCTCCCTCACATTATAACCTCTACCTCATTACACCCAAAAAATAAAAAATGTGGATTCAAGACTTTTCTTGACCTGAAGGAGATGAAACCCACAGCCACCCATTTTTAGAAGCTTATTATATTTTCGGTACTGCCTGGGAGAGATGGGCCACTTACACTGCCCTGAGTACCAGATGACAGGTATATGTGAATAGCTGTTATGAGCTCTGTGGGTAGGACATATCACCCTCATTACCTGTACAAGAAATTTTGGTACCTAACTCTAGATCATGAATCACAAGAGCCCAGCTCTTTCTGGGAATCCAATCTTTCCTCGCTTTCCTGCTTGTTTTCCAAGTCTTACGGAGCTGAATAAGCTATAGTTTCACTGACCAACTTGGCACAGGAAATATTGCTCTGCTCTCAGCCACTGCAGTATAGCCAGGATTCCTGGTCCTGTTGTCCTCATGCATCTTGAAGAAAAAAACCTCTGTGCTTCCATTCCTCCACTTGTGGAAGAGAAGTGATCTACACCAGAAGGGAACAGAAACTTACTTCATGAAGATCCTGGAATGAAGGGTGATATTTTCATTTTTGTATATTTTTAACTGGATTGTTTTTCTGTCATTTTGGTTTCAGAAGTCAGTCCTACCAAATGCCCCTAGTAAAGTATAGGACATTAGTATCTTCAAGCCTGTTGAAGCCAATAGCTGAGCTCTTCTGTGAGTCAGGATCAGAGTCCTCAGCAAGTTCAGGACTATGTTCCAAGAGAAAGATTTACAGCTATACTATCTAATAAAGCAATCCAGGGACCACTGTCTGGACCTAAAGAAACATGGCACAGCATGGATCCTGTCCATCCAGCTAAGCAGGCTTTCCTCCAAAACAAGTTTCATTGTGTAGAGTGAACCAAATTCTGTTTTACAGTGTACCAGCTATCCACAGTGAATTGTGTCTGCATGTTCTTACCTTGCTGTATATGTGAGTTCCCTTTACTGCAAGAAGACCAATTATCCTGATGCTATTTACCATCAGATACCACAGGTAGGAGTGACCACAGAAACTAGTCCCCTGGAGAATTTGTCATGTCTGCATGCACATTCCCAGTGCTTACAGCATTCATAGGCAAATTACACCAGTTTTACAAAACTAGGACTAGGATTAGTTTAAATCCATTTAGCTTAATGGTGTCTATATAAACGAAAGCGATCAATTCTTCTGTCAAACCAAATCATCCTCTGTATAACACTCTTATTACTAAATCTCTTTAAATATTAAAAACTTTTAAAAATCACAGCTACATTTAAGGTCAGGCACCTGTCTTTTGGAGTCAAGACCTACATCTGCTAGCTCCTACAGTAGAAGTATTAATAACAATTTTCTTTGTGCATGTTACATCTATGTGTGCAGGAACATCAAGCATACATCTGCCTTACTGAAGAAAGAAAGCCATCTTCATATCTTCGCTGGAGGAGAGGAGTTTTTTCCATATCCCCATGCTTTCCAGTAAGTCAGTTTTCTTTCCTAAGCAAACAGTGCACTATTTGCTGCTAACATCATCAGGAATCCCTCAAAATGCAAGCAGAGTGGAGCAGAATGGGAACATCAGTAAGAAAACACAGGACAATAGCCTAAAGGTCTGGGTGGGCCATTCATTCCAGCGATGGTAATTTTAGTCTAGGATCTTCAAGGCCAGCTCTCTGCTGTTGCAGTCACCACCTCATAAACTTAGCAAGTTCCAGGAATTCGTTTATTTGCTCCCCTTGGAAGACTGGTCCAGAATCATATTGCTCCAGCGGTTAAAAAACATCTACCACTTTCCAACCTAAATTTATTCATGACCAGTTTATCCCCATCTGTTCTGATGCCAATACTGTCTTTAAGTTTAAATAGCTTTTCTCCCTCTCTGGTGTTTAGCTCCCGTTCTATTTATAGAATATGATCGTATCTTCTCCAAGCCTGTGTTTTGCTGAGCTAAACAAGTTGAGCTCTCTGAATCTCCTAAACAGGGCGCTCCCTTCCTCTGGTGCTCATCGTTGCCCTTCTCTGCACCTGTTCCAGGTTGAATTCATCTTCTTAAAACACAATGAACTAAAGTTGAACCTTGGAGTCCAGCTGCTTTGTACGATGCTACTAATAGGAACACAAGGCTAGAGACTCCCTTCATGCAGATAACTCCCTTTAAAAATTATCATACTCCATTTCAGGCTAGTTGTAACCCTTTCCTTGCTGTCTCTATTGGAAAACTGCAACCTGGTCTCCACCATTATCTTACACATAGACTTTTGAGTCACTTTTTTTCTTGTGCCAAAATAGGCCCATTTTTTTCCTAAAACCATGGGAAGTCCTTCACTTTAAGCAAGCACGGTTTGGTCATGCTAGAGTCTCACTGGTGGGTGACTTTATTTGACAACAGGGATGCACAATATTATCCCAGAGTTCCCTTCAGTACCAGAAGACATATCACATCATGCTGAAAATGGGTAGAATTCAGAGATGCCATTTCCTCCTCCTAGTAAAACTGAAACCAAGTCAAATAATCATGGAGAAGTTCATGGCACAAGTCCCAGGGATGGGGAGAAATTGCCATGGTTGTTACAGCTGAACCATGTACCATGACCCACTCTAGTGACTCATCGGAGCAAAGCTGAGTACGGGCATAAAGAAGAATGAGTTGCCACCTTCTCCCGCTCCTTTTCCCTCAGTCTGGTCCTCAGAGCTGTGTTGAACAGTCTCAGGATTTATTATCAGGAAGTGGCATATAAAGGACATCACAGGTGTTATTTCAAGACACTGCGAGGAATTTCCTTCCACTTAAATGGCAGGAACTTCTCTATCCTGTCTGCTGCCAACGTCAAATCCCAAAAGATCAGGGTCTGTGGCACAGCAAGAATGCATATGGTTTTAGAATCATAGAATTACAGAATCATAGAATATTTGGAGTTGGAAGGGATCTTCCCAGCCCCCAGTGCCCCCCCTGCCATGACAGGGACATCTTCACCAGCTCAGGCTGCTCAGAGCCCCGTCCAGCCTGGCCTGGGATGTCTCCAGGGATGGTTCATCCACCACCTCTCTGGCCAACCTGGGCCAGGCTCTCACCACCCTCAGGGACAACAATTTCTCCCCCATGTCCAGCCTGAATCTCCCCTCCTTCAGTTTAAAACCATCACCCCTTGTCCTGTCACAACAGGCCTTGCTCAAAAATCTGTCCCCATCTTTCTTACAGGCCTCTTTTAAGAAGGAAAGGCCGCAACAAGGTCTCTCCAGAGCTTTCTCTTCTCTAGGCTGAAGAACCCCAAGTCTGTCCTCATAGCAGAGCTGTTCCCTTCCTCTGATCATTTTTGTGGCAAAATTTATGTCTCCAGTTTAGCGACAGGCAAACTGAGGCACAGATGGGGTTGACACCGTTGCCTGCCAGTGAGCCACCAGCAAAACCAGGGAGGCCATGCAGCTCTTTCTGCCCCCCAGGGTGGTGGGGACCGACACCAAGCTCCCAGCCTCATGGCACAGGTTGCTGTTAGTCATATCTTCTCAGCAGGAAGAACCCTGGAGGAAGATGGTTAGTGCTGCTGAGTCAGAGGGTCAGTCCCAACTCCTCCCTCCCATGAATTAAATGACAACTGAACCTCCCAAGCAGCCAAATGGCACCGGGTATCCTTGTCACCCCATCTAGGAGCAATTTTCCAAGCAGAAGTCAGGATAAAGGCAAGGTGTACTCTCCGAAGGGAACATGCTCATTTGCTGTTAATTTTGCAACCCAGAATCTGACACCCAGCAGGGGATATTGTCTTTCTTTCTCTTTGGCTCAGGATGAGAAACATTTCTTTCAAATTTTTCTTTTTCTTTTTTTTTTTTAATTTTTTTAACGCTTCACTTGAGAGGCTATAGGCAATCAGGGCTATAATACAGGGAGCTCAAGGAAATTGCAAGTGACTCAAGAGGATGCAGAACATTTCATCTAAACAACTCAGCTCCTCACTGCAACATTTTCCATAGTCAGAGCCACATGGCTCTGGAAATCCCACCAAATGCTGAAAGGAATGGAAAGAAATGACAAATATCTTATGAACTTCTTATGCTAGCCTGGCACTAGAAAGAGTCACGGGCCACAGGCAGGTCATAGTGGATGCAGATAGCTCTGGTGCAGAGCAGAGCACATAGCTCACAATTGCACTTCCAAGAACACAGGACTGGTTGAGTCCTCCTTGGTTTCTCAGTTGTCTCTTGAGGAAGACTGTGTCCAAGAGGTAAAGCAGAGCGGTTGTGCTGTCTCCTATTTCTGCAGAAAGTCACAAGATCATAAGAGAAACAATTTACTCCTCTGTTTCTCCATCAGCAAAATGGAGATATGAGGCTCCACTGCTTCATGAAATGGGAAAGGGTCTGGAGACAAATGGGGTGATTAGAAGGTGTCTGCAGAGATGCAAGTGGAAAGGAGAACTTTTCTACATTGGAGTAGGGTTTGGCCTGCAGACAGCCCCACTCTCAGAGGTTGAAAGACGTGTTTGCCCATGCATAAGACATCTGAGCTCCCATTATAGTGGATACTGGAGAAACATAGAATCATAGGACGCCCTGAGTTGGAAGGGATCCACAAGGATCATTGAGTCCAACTCCTGTGCCTGCACAGGACACCCCAAAATTCATACCATGTGTCTGAGAGTGTTGTCCAATCGCTTCCTGAATACTGTCAGGCCTGTGGCCTTGACCACCTCCCTGGGGAACCTGTTCCAGTGCTCCAGCACCCTCTGGGTGAGGGACGTTTTCCTAATGTCCAACCTAAACCTCCCTTGGCACATCTTCCTGCCATTCCCTCGGGTTCTGTCGTTGGCCACCAGAGAGAAGAGCTCAGTGCCTGCCCCTCCTGCTCCCCTTGTGAAGAAGCTGTAGACCATGATGAGGTCTCCCCTGTCTCCTCCAGGCTCAACAAACCAGAGTGACCCCACCTTGCCCTAAAGCACATACCAGGTACTCTGCTTCATGCTTCATGCATCACTGGTTGAATCAACTCCAGACATCACAGCTAGTCATTGACAGCCAAGGGGAGACAGGAGTGCTGGTGGGTGACCAGGACAGACACAGTCTGGGACCTGGGAAGCAAGGTTCTCCCAGGAGCAGTGTCCGAAATGGGTTTGACAACAGAGCTGATCAGATGAGTGTGCCCTTCTTGGACTGACTGGTCAGTGATATTCATCACCGCTGCGTGGGAATCTGGATGGACAGTGACATGGGGAACCACACTGCCTGGCAGGCATTTAAGAGCCTGGGGACTTGGCTATTCCCACCTCCGAGAACTGCACGTTTCCACCAGGAGACCTTGGCAGCCAACCTCAGCACAGCCTGTCCTCACCACCCAGGGCCAGTGTGGGGATGGTATGTGGTTGCGTGACTGACAGATTCCACCAAATACATGTCAGTATGGTCCACATCTCTCCTTTTTCCTCCTTTTCCCTTCTTTATTTTTTTTTTCTTTTTAAATATAACTCAATGCATTATGCCAATAAAAACTAGTACAAAATCAGACTGTTCCCTGCAACTTCAGTAGACCTGCCCAGTGTTGGAAGCCTCCCAGCAGGGTCATGGGCTGCTTTCTATACATCCCATGCCTCTATTTTTATATGGGCAGCTGGCCCTCTGACATTCAAATTGCTCTTCCAAGAGGACATTCAGGAACAGAGAATTGCCTAAAACTTCATTACTGTCACATCGCCTCAAGAAACCTTGACAATTTATTTCCATAGGTTTTCACTTTTGCATCTTCTTCAGGAAAGGATGCTCCCTTTGTGAGAGGAACTAGCCAGTTTCTCCACCGTAGCTGAAAATGGACTGTGAACGAGCTCTATTCTCACCTCAGGGACTTGGTCCTGTTTAAACTAAAAACTCAGAGGGATGTGGAGACAAACAAAATCCTGATCTTTCCCATCCTTGCAGGCAAGAATGAATGACGAAAGGAGTCCATGGTGTCTTATGTAGAAACAACAGAAAAGCTGTGCCCAGCAACCTCGGAGACTAGAATTTGCTTCAGCATCATAGCAAAACTTCCTAACACCAGTTTCTCCTCGTGGGTATCTTGATTGAACTAAAGTATAAAGCATTTCCTTAGTCTTGAGATGCATTTGGGAACTAGACTCTTCACAATAAGGATTTTACCCCAGCCTTTTTCTTTCAAATTGTTGCAACACCTGCCATGAGTGTCACCATTTGAGAGAGACATAGATGACTTTCTGAGTAAAATCTTCATGTACTCTAAGATGCAAGCCCTAGGAACTAAGCTGAAGAAAATTTCTCTTCTGAACACACAGGGAAAACAGTCAGAAATCAGGAGTGAAGGCCCCTAGACTTGCTCAGAAAAATACATTCCAGAGAGGAAACCCTGTTACCAGAGCCCTGGAGAACAACATCTTTGGGAAAGGCAGAAGAGCTTCCAATGGCTGGCACAAGCATCCACATGCCGCGAAGTATACCCTGAGATATTTTCCCAGTAATTCTCTCCGTGGTGTTATGGGTGACTTCCCAGAGAGTAAGCAAGGGTATGCACACACATACAAACACAATAAAACCAAACAGCCTTGGAATCATATTTGTTTCCTTTCTAGGTCCCCACCCAGATTGACTCAGCCACTGCTCCATACCTTTTCCTTTCTTTCCTCCAACAGATGACACCAAATGTATTTTTCTCAGCAAACATCTGGAGCTACGTGCTGCCTGCTTCATTCTCCCAACAACTCCGCAAGCGTGCACACTCATGCACACGTGCCCTGGGACCTGCTTGAGTCATCGTGTCCCTGAACATCCTTCTTGGCTGCAGCATCTGTAGAGCCAGTTACTCAAAGGTCAGAGACCCAGAGATGCTTTCTCATGCAGCAAACAGAGCCATAGAAAACAATCCTGGGGAATGAGGGGTATCTATTAGAACTCTTCTGAGGCACTCTATGAATTTTTCCCCATTTTAGCACACTAGCCAATGCAGAAGAAGGCATGACATCCATCTTTGTGCAGGAGCAATGATAAGACATGAAGAAAAGAATAGGGGGAGTATAAACTCATTGATTGACTGGGATATGGTTTATTTTCTCAAGTCCTAACCCATACTGTTGGGGCGAATAGTAGGAGGATGAAGAAGCAAAGGAGAGATGCCTTTTTATCAGTCAAGGACTATGTAGGAAAACCAGAGACCACATGAATAGTTTTGCTGATAGCTGAAAAGACTGTGCTTTTATAAACCAGTAAAACAGTACCATTAGCAGCAAGTCACCCAAGGGCAGCTTCTCTAGGAATCACCCTGGCTGGTTGTCATCTCCCCACTTTGGGGGTGAGTTTAGCACCTCTGAGCACACAATGTCAGAAAACAGGGCTCATCCCTGCAAAATCTTCAGAGGGAAACCATCTGAGCGGTAACCATGCCTATGTGTAGTTTAGACAGTGACTGGTGCTCTTTCTTTTGTCCTTTCTTCCCAGCCTAAATGAGAAAGGGCTTGATTAATGAATCACTGTCTATGTGTTTCTGCATGGGAAGACATGTCAAGATCTGTGTGTGCCGATAATGCAGAGTGTGATACAATTGTCTGTATCATGTCAAGTGCTGGCCAAGAAGCTGTGGGACATCCCAGGTACCCACACACGCCTGGCAGGAACAATGGAAGCTCTTGGGAAGCCTAAACCCCAGTGGAAGCTGCAGACCAGCATGCAATCACAAGGGAGACCAATACTGAATTGAGACAAGGGCATTTGTTTGAGTTGCTGTTTTCCAGGCAAGTGAGACAGTGTCATTTACCATATTTTTTCCTGATGAATAAGCAGAGTGAGCTGCTTACTCAGCTGTGATAAGGGAATGTGAGGAGAGCCATTTAGAGAAAGCAGGAGCACATTCATATGCCATCTGAAGAAAACGGAGTTTGAATTGCCCTGTAATATTCTCCTAACACAGCAGCAACATCTGAAAGTGCTTTCAGCAACTCATACTCGTGTGATTCATAGAATCATAGAATTATTTGGATTGGAAGGGACCTTCCCAGCTCCCCCAGTGCCACCCCTGCCATGACAGGGACATCTTCACCAGCTCAGGGTGCTCAGAGCCCTGTCCAGCCTGGCCTGGGATGTCTCCAGAGATGGTTCATCCACCACCTCTCTGCCCAACCTGGGCTAGTGTTTCACCACCTTTTTTGTAAAAAAATTCTTCCTCATATCCAGCTTGAATCTCCCATTTTTAGTTTTAAACCATCACCCCTTGTCCTGTCACTGCTGAAAAGTCTGTCCCCATCTTTCTTATCACCCCCTTTTAAGTCTGTAAAGGCCACACTAAGGTCTCTCCAGAGCTTCTCTTCTCCAGCTGAACCCCCCAACTCTCTCAGCCTGTCCCCAGCAGAGCTGTTCCAGCCTCGGGTCATTTCTGTGGCTCCTCTGGCCCTACTCCAACAGATCCATGTCTTTTCTGACCTTTCAATAGATCTTTTCCTTTGAACAGACCAGCTGCCCACCCTCTGAAGAAGGTTTACCAGCCTGCGGCAGGGTCAGCAGAGTCGAACCTGTGCAACCTCCTTAGCTGTAGATCTCACAGAGCAGCTTCATAACTCAAACCACCATTGAGAAGGTGCTTCGCTTCTGCCAACCCTGTTAAATAATTGGTAACCTCCGGCAGCAGAGTGTGAGGTGGTAACCTCCTAAATCACCCCCATGTGAATTGCCAGAGTTTGTCTGGAGAAAACCTACAGCTACCTTTCGTTGGCAACTTGCTTTCCAGAGAGGCCAAGGACTCAAGTGGAATAAGCTGCCTTCTGTCCCTCTCAGCTGGTTTCTCCAGGTCAAAACCAAACTCCTTTGGCAGGCAACTGAAAAAAAGAAGGCTAATGCTTTGGCTGCTGGCACTTTACCTGGTCTGTGGATACACAGAGTAATTCAATCAGCGGGTCTGTCTTTCTGGCACCTCGCACAAGCCCTAAAAATTCAGTCCACGGTGAGAAAGAAAACAGAGCAGGGTTTGTTTGTTTCTTTGCCCTGTGGTAGGAAAACATGGGACAGTCACTAGGAAAGAGGACATTTTTCATGTAGGAAACAAAGATTTTGTATCGAGTAAGATAAGATGTAGATAGACCACATTTCTCCCTCTCTGTTTGCCTGACAAAACCATGTATTTGCATTAATTTTGCAGCAGGAAGAGGTCTGAAGCAGACCTTAAGAAAGCACCTGAGGGTCTGAAGCAGGCCTTTAAGAAAGTGCCTAAGGGCTGTATCTAGACTGCTTATTCCAGCATTAAATTGATTTAGAGTATGGGAGACCCAGCTCACCTAACTTCAAGATTCTGTAGTCCAGATATCTGAGCAAAGACAGTCACCGACAACTTCTGTATATAGGACATAGAGACAAATAAATATCTCTAAAGAAATGGTTCATTTCACCAAGTACAGATGACAAAATTTAGGGTCCTGTGCTGGGAATGCCTACTTTTCTCTTCAGACTGTAGTTGGAGCGCAGGCTGCCCTGTTCTGCTGTAGAGACCTACACTACAGTCACCGTCATTTCTCAGATACCTACCAGCATGTCCAAGCTCAAGAGAAGAATAAGCAATGCAGAACACCTCCTTCTCAGGTTTGCCAAAGTCTGGATGCCTGCCTGTTCAGTCAGTGGAGAGAAAGGGTCATGTTGCTTGCTTGAAATATCTGTAATAAATGAGGTGCTTTCATTCCTTACCTCTCTCCACTGGCTGTACAGAGAATTAGGCTCAGATAGTAGGTGGTCTGAATCCCTTCAGTCTGATGAATGTGGCCTCTTAAGAGGCAGGTCAAACACAGCTTCAAGTGACACAGGCATGCTAGTCAACCTGAAAGAGAGCTGTGCTCTGAAACCACTCCAGTTATATCTATGTAAATCTATATGTACATGGGAGCACTCAGAAAAAGTGAAGATCAGTCAAACAGAGGTGTGGAGCTAGTATGCATGTCCATTAGAGCAAGTTCAATCCTGGTTTGAAGTTTTCCTAAATAAATAAAGCAGATATAGGTTTAGTCACACCAAGCCTGGAAAGGAGTATCCCTCCCTAGTTGGAAATGTCAAGCTTGTTCTAAGTGAAGACCCAGACCCAAAATCTTGGCATCTGGGGCTACCTACAATCAACAAGAAAGACTAAAACAGACAGAGATGCTGTAGAAGCATAACATATTGGTACTTAGGTTTGGACTTTATTGGTTGTTGCACACCGGTGTGACAGTCTTTCTGAATTTAGTGTTCAGAATAGACTCAAGAATCTCTTCACTACTTGTTATTATCATGCCCAAAAAGTCACAGAGGTCTATGGTCAAGAGGAAACCACATATCAGTTGGAAGAGATGTAGAAGAACCATACCTTTGCTATCAGAGGCTGTCGATCTAAATTAATGATTAGTGTTAATGCATTTCCCCCACATCCTCCATGCTCTGAGCCATGAATTCTCCCAAACCCCAATAGTTATGCACCTCATCAAATATAACTTTAGCATGGAGAACATAGGGAGTTAGTGTAGCATTTTCCACAGTTGGTGTCCCATCGGGACACAGGATAGTTAACATGTCTGGCTTCCTCTGACTTTGCCTGGACACAAAAGTTTAATGGCTCCTCTCTGGCATGAGCCTGGACTTAGGTTAGGTCTCCTCCTGGGGTCTGCCAGCAGATGCTGTAAATGTTTACATTTCATTCACATTGCAGAACCTGTAAAACAATTTTGTATTTTCCCAGTGTCAAGAGCTCCATCATCCCTGGGGAAAAGGAGGGCAGGTAGTAGAGCATTTCTGAAAGTTCAGATGCTTTACCAGTCAGACCTTAAATGAAGACTAAGAGGCTCTTGCCCTTCGGCCGTAAAAATCCATGAAACTATGAAAATTCTGTCATCTTGACACCCTTGTCTGAAAACTGAGAAGAAATATGTGTAAAAATGTTGTAATGGGGTCTGACAAAACTGACTTCATTATTAATTGCTGACTGCCAGGCATTCTTTCACATAAACAGGGTTGGATGCTCCTGGTAATGACATCAAGATTAATGTCTGTTTCTCTTATTATTGCACATTGTGGTTTCAGATGAACTGGATACACCATAATAATAATAAAAAAAAACCCAACTAAATTCTGACCAGCAGCAAAACTGATTTTCTGAGCATCCCTGATGTAACTCCTGAGTGAAGTCAATCTCTGAGAAAGAGTTATTAGTAGCAATACTTCATCTTATGATATCTCTGGCTCCTTTGGCTGGAGTAGCTATTACAGTAAGTGGTACTCAGTGAAACGAATTGGTTGGCTGGTGTGATTCAAGAGAGTAACTAACTCCTGTGTCTCCCTCATTACAAGTGATTTTCAGGGAAATAGTGTGACTATTCTTCCAATTCTTTACAGGAGTCATCAGCAATAAGCTGAATTTGAGGGGATTACTTGGAATGCGAACCCGTTGACAAGGGAGGTGGCCGTTTCTCATGCTGACTGCTGTTGTCATGTGGTGGCTCGTAGGTGGCTTGACTTGGCTTCCTTCAGGAAGCCCACATCCCACTGTTCTCATCAAGGCATTCTATGGAGTCATAAAAAGAAGATCTGGAAAAGACTAATTAGATCATTTTGTCTATTCATCCTTGGCCAACATAAAGTTGTTCCCTACTATATATTCCCCCAGGTTTTTTTCTTGAATGACTCAAGTCTGAGGGCTTCCACTGCTGTCCTCCACAAGCTGTTCAGCAACTCCTTAAGTTAAGACACTTTTCCTTCTGCCTGTTTTCCATCACTCAATTTCATGCTGTGACTCTTTTTTCTAACTCCCTTTCCTAAGAAACTCGATTCTGTGCTTAGTCCTTTCCTAGTATTCCTTGTTAGACATAGGACTCAGATGTCTGGGAGGGATGTCATGAGATCTTCCAGACTGTCCTCTGCTTTCTTTTTCTCTCTGCCATTTTTGGTAGAAGTGGCTCCAGCATCCTCTTAAAGGATGGAGGGATGGAGATGCTAGCCCTTCTTCCAGTAATATATTACTGTGCTTTGCAACCCTTAACCTCAGGAACGTGGTCATCATGTCTAACCTAAATTTACATTCAACCTTTGCACATGTATTATTTCCTTTCTTCATGTATTTTCTTACATATTTCAAGTTTGTAGTTGGGTTCTTCCTTCACCCTTTTCTTTGGACTGAACTCATTTGATCTTTACTTTTAGATCACCTCTCTAATCATCCTCCTCATGTTCCAAATGGACTCTCTGGGTCATCCATCTCTTTCTTGCAATGGATTAGCCAATACTGATTGGAGCAGAACTGTTTCATTCCACTAGAAGGATATATTTCTGCTAGTAAAACCCAGTATGATACTAATCTATTTTTTAAACAGCAGGAATTTCTTGATTCATAATCAGTTTGTAATACATCATAGCTCCCACACAGGTTCTCTGCAGAACGGGGACCTGCACAGTTATTCTCCATTTGACATTTATCCAGGTAATGTATCTTGCTCAAATATAGTCTTTGCACGTGACTCCTTTAAATATCATCTGCCTTTTACATCTAAAATTTTACTGTTTGGCTATGAATTTGCTGCCTGGGCCAGGAGACTCCAGACTGCAAGCTATGATTGCAGCACACAGATTTGCCTGGCTCCATGGCTTCTCCTAAAGAAATTGATGTGTGTCGAAATGAGCTTAACAATTCAGTCACTATGAAGGACTGATACTTCAGGCAGAATAGCATCATCACTACCAAGCTTACCTTTGCTGTATCTGGATGGGTTTTGCCATAAAAACATTAATCAAACCTTGCATTTGGACTCCTGCATGTTCCATCCACCACTAACATAGCTAAATTCGTACAAGAAATCTCTGCTGCTTCAAAAAAAACCCCTACATCTACGATGACAAACTATTCTCCACTACAAACCATTAGGCTGGGTACAGGAAATAAACAAATGTGGGCAGAGAAAACCTGAAGAGAGCCCATGTATGGTGCCATGTAAGACTAGGGAATGCATGAAGTTACCAAGGGCAAAACCTGTAAGGAACTGGCCTGCACAGGGTAAGCTGGAAAAGCATTATTGCTGGTGAAGACATAGGAGAAGAAATGACCCCATTTTGACTTGTGCCTTCCCAAGATGAACTTGCAAAAGCTGTCAGCTTAGAAAGGAAACATCTTTTTCCTTTCAGACAGAGCCCTCCCAGGTACAAACAGCTCCCACTGCACCATGCTAGAAAACACAGATGCTCCCACCAGCACCACCTCCAAGCCTCTATGGTATTGTCTGTCCCCGCCTGCTTGCCAACCACCTCATATCCCGGCGGGCACAGGGATCGCTGGTCTCATCAGCAGCCGCCTTCCCTCGTCCTGGCAGCAAACGTCCAAATCACAGAGTTTCCCCATCAGGGCAGAGCAGCCAACCCTGTGCACGCTCAGACACTGGTCTGCCAAGATGTTTGTGTAGTTAAAGCAAACCAAATAGTTCACCTACCTTCCAAAGGACATCACCAAGTTAAAAACAGATGGAGAATGCTGGCGACAGAGGGATATCTCTTTTTTTTATCCTTTTTTTATTTTTTCCACTAATGATTCAGGAGGCCAGTAACAGCATTCTAGCACTGGCTTTGGACCAGCATATCCTGTTGAGTCATGGCTGATGTCTGCAGTCTAATCTTAACACATGTGGATGGGCTTGTTGGAACTTGTCATCCATCCCTGGCTACCAAAATATCCTCCTGCTTGACCTGCCCCATGTATTACAAAATATAATTTCTATATTTGTGCATGCGAGCATATGCACAAGTGTGTGAGCGTGCTTTTGAGAGTGCAAAACAGTGTGGATGGGATAGACGTGCAGAAGTACCTATAGAATCATAGAATTATTTGGGTGGGAAAGGACCTAAATGATTATCTAGTCAAATCCCCCTGCCATGGGCAAGGACACCTTCCACCAGCTCAGGTTGCTCAGAGCCCCGTCCAGCCTGGCCTGGGATGTCTCCAGGGATGGGGCATCCACCACTTCTCTGGCCAACCTGCTCCAGTGCCTCACCACACCTATGGGGAAAAATTTCTTCCTTATATCCAGCCTACATCTCCCCTCTTTCAGTTTAAAACCATCAGCCCTAGTCCTTTCACTACAGACCCTTGTAAATGTTCCTCTCCAGCTTTCCTGTAGGTCCCTTTTAGTTTGAGAAATGCTGCAATAAGGTCTCCCCGGAGCTTCACTTCTCCAGCTGAACACCCCAACTCTCTCAGCCTGTCCCCAGCAGAGCTGTTCCAGCCTCGGGTCATTCCTGTGGCTCCTCTGGCCCCTCTCCAGCAGGTCCATGTGTGTCCTGTGCTGAGGACCCAGAGCTGGACCAGCACTGCAGGGGGGGTCTCACCAGAGTGGAGCAGAGGGGCAGAATGCCCTCTCTCCACCTGCTGCCCACGGGGCTGGGGATGCAACCCAGGATATAGTTGGGTTTCTGGGCTGCAAGTGCGTGTTGCTGGATCGTGTTGAGCTTCTCATCAACCAACACTCCCAAGTCCTTCTCCTCAGGGAGAAATGTGACAAAATGTAGCTGGAAATACAATGACCTCAAGATGCAGAAAAGCAAATTGATCTTTTGTTACCCTGTCCTCTCCTCACTTCAAAAACAACAACAACAAAAACAACAACAAAACCAAACTAAACCAAAACCAAAACCAACCAACCAACCAAACAAACAAACAAAAGATAAAAAATACAGGGTTTTTTTTTCAATCAGAAAGAGAGACTTGGAAAGTTTCAGCATTTCTCAACCAGAGTCTGTCACTGCTCTTTTATACAATAGCATAGCAGTATTTTTGACCAAGCTGGTTTCTACCACTGGGTGATACTATACGCCCATGAACAAGATAGGAATTAGGGAAAGCTAGTGATGTTGACTAGTTAAAATACTATAAAATACTGGCAAAATGTTAAGGTTTTAGGCAAGCGGATTTAACCTTTATTATTATTATTTGCTGATCCTGAAAAATTTCCCAATGGAAGACAAACCCCCATATAGTGAATCCAGGACTCTGTCTAGCAAGACTTCACACTCTTAGTTACGTTTTTCAAAGTCAGCAACAGTCCACAGGCCTTTCCTTCCTCTCCCCCTGTGCAGGACCAAAGATCACTCATTTAAAACTAATGTTCGGGGCAGATAGACAGATAAGCAGCCAAACAGGAGAATGCGTTGATGAGATGAGATTAGATTAGGATTCACATTGCAAAATTTACGTGCAGACCCTCCCTGCTCCTAAAGCACCCAGATGGAGGATTTTGCTTGGCCTGTGTCATAAAGATAAAGCACATTTGCAAATGCAGATCCAGATTGAAGTTCAAACAGCCCTAACGTTCAGGAATGTTCTGATTTGTGGGTTTGGTTTCAGTCCACATCAAACTTTAAAATGAAAGATGAAGAGAGATTGGTGTCAAGATAGCAAAGAGATAGACTGATGTGACCAGGGCTCTCGTACTTTCGGCAGTAGTTGAAACTCTCAAAAATAGAATTTCCCTTTCATGTGCAAAGCTACAGAACACTTAGCACTTCAAAATTTTTTCCTGGTGAAATGCTGGGAGACTTGCCATTGACTTCAGTGGAGTTTGGATTCCCTCCTAAATATTTAATCCTCCATATGGGGTAAAGTATTTTTCGTACTTTTTCACAGATGGGGAAATGGAAAGGAATCACTTTGTAGCTGCTTGCCCAAGGCCAAAGCACGGTCAACGTGAACTCCAAATTTCCTGGTGCTGAGCCCCGTGCTTGGACCTCTTGCCATGGTCTTCCTGGAGAATAGGATGCTGGAGGCCACACACAGTGTGCGTGTTCCTACGCTCTGCTTGCTGCTTTCCTGGACTCAGGAGAACAAGCTCTGTCTCCTGTGCCTTTCTTCCACCACAGCCTGCTAACCAGGATGCAATCCAGCCATGTGGAAGGGCAGTGACACAGTCTATACACAGGGAAAAAAGGTGTCCCCAAACTCTTTCCACAGCAAAAGTTAAAGGTTTGAGTGGGATTAAATCAGGCCTGTGCTGGACTGAAGCTAAACACCCTTTGACACTGTTTCCAAGAGCATCCTCCTGGAGAAACTGGCTGTTCATGGCTTGGACAGCCCTGACTTCGCTGAGTAAAGAACTGGCTGGATGGGGAGGCCCAAAGAGTTGCGGTGACAGAGTCAAATCCAGTTGCAGCCAAGGTGCTCCCTGCATTCCAACACCAAAATTGTCCTCTGGAGGTGCCTAGCCCCTCTTCAGTCCATCAGGGGAGTTGGGGAGAACTAAGCACCAACATAAGCATTGCAGGCAAGGACTGAGAGAGGTTGGATGAATCCATAGCCTACAGAATATGATCTTGATGCAACCCAGTCCTTCTCTATTGATTTGGAAGACAGCTAAAGGCTTATCACAATAATGTCTGCATTGTTAATGGCTTCTTCAGACACATTCATCACAGAAGATCACAAAATCTGTCTTAAATACCATAACAAGAAGCCTGTAGGTCTCTATTAGGTGCTACAGTTATCGAGAAAGCAGGGAAGAAAAAGCCCTTGTAAGCCAGACTTTGTCTTAGCTGAGCCCCAGTAAATTCATGACAGCAGAAGCAGCTTGTGCAGTTTAACAAGAACACAATGATTAACCTCTGGGCCTCTCTTCCATCCCCTTCCAGTACAATGAGGTCTACATAGATACTGATAAGAGTTACAGCCATGAAGTGAGGAGATGAATACACCTGGGAGAGGAGGACAGTGCACAGAAGGACAAGGAGGACTGTTGGACCTTTGGTAAACCCCTCTCTTTTCCATGCCTCAGTTTCCCAAAGTGTAAACTGGGAGTGATTAAATAATCTGGAAACAGTTTTGAGACCCAGTGGGGAAAAGAAACCCTAGGTGTTACTTGTTGCTAATATTACACTAACAGTTTGTCTCCACAGTAGCACTAGAGGATAAAGAATAATGGGCACCATGCCAGGAAAATGCTTCTAATAACACAGAAATGCCGTGAGCTTTTCAAATAAAACTCTCACTTGGGAACCAGCATGCCCATGAGTCTGTGGCTTTGTACTGAACAGGCTCCTGGCCTCCAACCAAGTGCATTGGTAACGGGTCCCAGCTGCACGCAGAGGAACAGGTGAGGAGGGAGACTGGTGAGCAAAATAGACATTTGAGAGTGCAGGTCCATACAAACACACAGAGCAGGCCAGAGGCAAGAGCACTGAGTAGCACTGAGCACTTGACAGGAGCAACAAATATGTGAGAACATTAGAATATCTACCTGTGTAGATATTTCACAGATGCTTAGAGTTGGCCTGTTGAAGCCAAGGGATGCTGTGCAAGAATTCATAGATCATAGAACAGATTGGGTTGAATGAGCCTTCCCAGCTCCCCCAGTGCCACCCACATCTTCACCAGCTCAGGTTGCTCAGAGCCCCGTCCAGCCTGGCCTGGGATGTCTCAGGGATGGTTCATCCACCACCTCTCTGGCCAACCTGGGCCAGGCTCTCACCACCCTCAGGGGCAGCAATTTCTTCCTCATGTCCAGCCTGAATCTCCCTCCTTTAGTTTAAAACCATCACCCCTTGTCCTATCACAACAGGCCCTGCTCAAAAGTCTGTCCCCATCTTTCTTATCAGCCTGTACGGAAAGACCACAATAAGATCTCCCCAGAGCTTCTCTTCTCCAGGCTGAACACCCCAGCTCTCTCAACCTGTCAATTATAATGCGCTGAAGACATGATCCACTACATCAAAATCAGATTTACAGCAGCTTACTCATGCAAAATGACTGTGATATTGGGGAGTACCCTTTCACATCAGAATGAACTAATAGCTGGTGGCCATTTTCAGCCCACATGCTAGAATTGTCAGGTTTATCAATGTGACTCCTAACTGACATGTACAAAATTCAGTACAAATTTGGTTATAGAGGGAGCCTTTTAGAAGTTGTCAAGCGTAGCCTTAGCATTTCATCTGTGTCTTGACCACATGAGAGAGAGGTAGAGACTGTCAAGGTGCCAGATGATGTCTGTGGTCTCCAAGTGCATAAAGGCAACATACACAAAATCCGTATGGCCTGGGATGCAGCCCAGGCAATTCAACCCCTGTGGAATTGTGCTGGAGTTGTGTATTGTTTATCATCACTGCATTTTCTTCTTACTGTCCTGAACACGGCTAAAAATATACTAATCTCTTCTATTTCCTGACCTCGTTTCATTGTCAGGAAATGTCACCATATCTTTCAAAGACAGATCTTGAGGAATCACAGTCATGTCACTGCAGAGGTCAAATGCCAGTTAAAGTAATTCCAGCATCACATGCAGACATACAAGTCTCGCCGTACTCCACTCTCCCAATTTCCCATCTTTGGATAAAACATCGTTTTTATATGGAGAAGGTGTTCTGATCTGCTTTGAGATTAACTTCCTGTGGTTCATCAGTGAAGACTAAGAACTACCATTGGTATGTGGCATAAGCAGTTCAAACAGACAAAATTAAGAGATAAAGAAATGAGTTGAATCCCAACCATCTTGGCAACAAGTGAAAAGGACAAGATAACACTAGCAAGGATATGGCCTAGACAATTTAACCTAGAGTTTCTGACTTCCTACCAGATTCATTTGTCGTAAGTCCAGATATGCTTAACTAGATATCTAGTGCAGATCTTAATTCAGACACCATTTTCTCTCCAAGAAGAAAGGGAGAAGCCTACCAGCAGCTATTCAGACTTTCCACCAACTGGCAATGGAGATGAGATCATTGAGCCTCCTTATTTCAGACCCTCCACTAACTGAATATCATTATATGGGATGAATCGAGGTGAAATTAAGCCAAGCCTATATTTTTTTGGTTGTTAGAAATGTGGTCCTAGTGATGATGGCTACAGAATATCAACACCTGGCCTCAAAAGAAGGAAGGGAGATGGAGGAGCAGAAGGAAATAAGCTTTTTGAAGCCAGCGCCTTTAATAGTAATGCCTGATGATATGTGGATTAGAGGATCCCAGCTGATACAGCTGTGTATGTAATATAAAATATCAGAAGAAAATTTAATTAAATGTAGCATTTTTCAGTCTTCTTTTACATTTGTTTTAACCTAGCTGAAAATACTTCTTTGAAAGCTTTGGTGATGAATTATGGACTTTCAAAAGTTTCATTAAAAGTTTGTTTTCTTTTAAATTGTCCATATTTTTTACTGAAAGAAATTCAAAACTGAAGCCAATTGCTCCAGTATTTGACCTAGAGCAAAATGCTTGGTTGGATATTTGGTTTTAAAAAAATATGCTGAATTACATTGGTTTAATTAAAAATGTGGGTTTGAGTTACTATGGTGAGGGCAGAGATGGAATAATATTTCGGGTGGGGTGGGGTTAAGTGAAATGCAGGACATTTTCTGAATTGTTCTAACAGACAGATGAAATACTTATAGCTTATGTTGTTACGTCTAAAGCAGCCATGGGGAGCACAGCAGTAGCTTGTAGTCCAAACCTCCTTTAAATTCACCATTGCCAAAGTAGTAGAGTTTTTTAAAATGGTAGGTCAAAACAGATTAAAATCTTCAGCTCTTATTTTGAAGCTAGTTCTGCTCTGAGCAGGAGAATGGACTGGTACCTTCCAGTGTGAATGTTTATTTGATTTCTAAATAAAAGATGATGATGTAGCTCTAAAAATTCTTGATATAGTAATAGGTGTATGCCAGAAGAGGAGATACAACTTTGACCTAGAGGAGGAGACTCTTATCTGGCCAAATGGCCATGACACCTGGTATGAAACTCTTCCAAGTCCTGGTAGGAACTCAGGGAGAAAACTGACAGTCTTTTCTGTTTTGAGCAAGGTCTGTATTTGCAGGAATTGAATCTCTCTCAAACAGAAGGCAACAGATGCAAGATGAAGTAATGGTTTTCACTTGTTTGGAGGACAATTCCACTGGGTCTCAGCTGCATTCTGGTGTCATGGTTTCTATCTATCCTGGGCATGAAGCCAGATCTGAGACTAAAATGTCTGAAAACGACCACTGGTTAGAGAATAGGAGCCCAAAACCTGTAGACACAACAAGACATGCAGTAACTCACAAGGAGAACAATCTGACATTGCCAACATTTATTTAGAAAACCAAAACCCAACAAAATTAGCTGCTGTCACTTTATATTCCTACTTCTACTTTGTTGTCATGAATCTCCCTGTCTCTGCTATGTTATCTTGAATGTCCATGTCTCTGTTAACCCTGTCAGATTTATCCTCTCTTCCTTCTTGGTCTCAAAAGCACCAACTGGCAATGTTCTTCTCCACTGGCTTTGCTCCAGGAGTGAACTGAGGATGGAGAGATGGATGCAGCTGGCAGGAAATTAAAGAAACTAGATTTGTCAGCTGCTGAGTGTTTCCTATTTTGCCAGTGCATGCCCAGGTATTATGGTCCATGAGCCACTATTGTTTCCATTTGAAAGGAGACTATCTAAACCATTCAAAGACCTTCTTGTGAGGCAGGACAGAAGCTTAATTTGCTGGGAAGTACTATGACCCAAGCAAGTAAGTTCAAACTGATAATCCCAGCCAATGGTACTGAAATACTGGTCAGTCTTATCTGCATATATGTTCAAGATAATGTGTGTAAGAACCTGATTTTGAAAGCTCAGTCCCACTCTTTGCTAATTAATTACACACTATGGTCCTGTTGAGATGCCATTTACTGTTGTATTGGGGATCCAAATGACTTTATGTGCACAATCAGCAGTGACTGGCAGTGAGATCTGGGTCGCGAAGCTCTGCACCACTTTAGACTAGAGACTTGAGAAGATGAGCGCAACTACATGTTCTGGGATTCTCCTACCGCTTTTAGCTACTATTGACGTATTAGAATTGTACTAACTGCTAAAGGCTTTGTCTTCGTACCAAAGCCCCAGGATACCTGATGCTGACTGCCAAAAAATGTGTCCAATCTTGAGAAGCTCAGGTAAGTCACTCCACATTTCTAGGGCCATGTTTCTTGCTTAAAATAAAGGTGATTAATTATTAAGTTTTGTTTCAACCTGGGGACAGAACAAGGAACTCCCGCTCTGTAAGAAATTATGTTATGATGAAATTTAAACTTTTGCTCCCTCCGTATGTGAGATTACACAGAAATATGCTCCATATGCAAATATTTAACTTCTTCATGGAAAGGAGAGGAAATATGTTGGCTCTGAAATACTTCAGAGAAAAACATAATGTTTTGACATTTCTGAATCAGACAGTTTTGTTTTGCTTCATTGAACCAAAATGAAAGTTTGCACTTCAGCTTAATCCAGGGTGCATTGAAGTTCTGTAGAACAGTCTTTTGGATGTCTTTTCTTTAGGAGCCAAGGGGCAGACAGGATGCAAAAAAACCCTAAAGCAAATCCATACTCTCCCTCTTTCTACCTCCAACAAAACAAATTTTATGGTCTTGATCTTGTTCAGCAATGTGGGGGGAAGCTTGAAGGGTGCAGGGGTTTTAACATATATTTATTCTACTTTAGCTGTCCATAGAGTGTGAAAGAAATGAAGGTCATTCCAACTGAAGGAACATAAGGTATTGAAGAAATGCATCCATAACCAACACCAGAAGGAAGACAAGAAATTGGTGTGAAACCAAATAAGAGGAACCATTGAAGATGGATGATTTAGAGGAATGGGCTTATGAGAACAACGCTGAAAAGACAGCGAGCGCATTCCTGTTCTACATCATGAAGGGAGAGCAGAGCAGGTGGAGAATGCAGTCATTTGCAGAAAAGTCATCCAGTTTGAAGCATTAAGGCATGCCCACCATCACAGCATGGGTGCTTTCAGCCTTCCATAGTGGCCGGGTGGGACACCATGGTTGGGTTTCTGCCTGTGCCCCTGCTTATGCACAGGTACTGAATGCCCACAGGGCAACCTCTGCCCGGCATGGGGGGAGAGTTGCCATGCAGTACACTAGGTGCATTAGGAAAAGTGTGACCAGCAGGTCGAGGGAGGTTGTCCTTCCCTTTTGCCCTGATGAGGCTGCATCTGGAGTTCTGTGTCCAGTTCTGGGCTCCCCAGTTTAAGAAGGACAAGGAACTAGTGGAGGGAGTCCAGAGTCAGGCTACGAAGATGATGAGTCTGGAGCATCTTTCTGATGAGGAGAGACTGAGAGAGCTGGAGCTGTTCATCCTGGAGAAGAGAAGCTGAGAGGGATCTTATCAATGCTGATAAATATCTCCACGGTGGGTGTCAAGACAACAGACCAGACTCTGTTCAGTGGTGCTCAGTGACAGGATGAGGGGCAACGGGCACAGACTGAAACACAGGAGGTTCCATCTGAACATGAGCAGAAACTTCTTTGCTGGGAGGTGCCAGAGCCTGGCCCAGGCTGCCCAGAGTGGGTGTGGAGTCTCCTGCTCTGAGACATTCAAACCTGCCTGGACATGATCTTGTGTAATCTACTCTAGGTGAATCTGCTTTAGCAGGTGGGTTGGACTGGTTGATCTGTAGAGGTCACAAACATTCTGTGATTCTGTGATCATACGACTAGCGAGTATCCTGAAGCATCACTTCTACCGCATGGAAAGGCTGGATAGTGCTCTTCCTGGTTCTGATCCTAATGGAGACCATTTAGGGTGAAGATATCCAAGGGACACCTCAGGAAAGTGCTCCCAGATAAGCAACATCTGATCAACAAAGGGCATGAAAATGGGTTTGATCACAGTCCCTGCAGAGCTGGGAATGACCCACAACATGTCTTTGAGCACCCCAGTGCCTGTGTGACTCTTACGCACTCTGCAGAGCACACAGATCTACAGATATTCACCCTTTACACCTCCCTTCCTTCAGTTCAGCATGTGCCTTCAACATCAGGCTGGCAACTTGGCTATAGCTCTTTTCCTGGGGTCAGTTAACTTCCATCCAACTTCATTCTTTCGATGTTAATAGTGTAGAAAGGCTACACCGGAATAAAAAGTCCATAAATAATCCCAAATTAAAGTAGTGACAATGTTGTGAAATACCTTTCAAATTATGGGAAATGGCCTTCTATTGGTCTTTTTCCTTGGATCAATGTTACATTTTACCCCAGTAATTCCTGTGGGACATAGACACTTCTATTTTACTTCTTGGTCTAGATTCCTGCACAGGGTTAGCAGAGCACAGCTGCTTCACTCCAGCAGCAAGCAAGGCATAAGCACATCCATTTTTTTAAGGATTTATTTTCTTGCTTTGTAGAAGGGGTGCTGAGGTCCTTTAGGTCTATAACTTTCCTCTGACATAGCAGGAAGGGAGGGGGTCTTTCTACAGGATCTCAGCACTATTCAGAGGCACTCACCCTGCTGGTCAGGTGGGATTTTAATGCTCCAAAACTATATATAAATGTGAGATTGTTATCTAGGAGGAACAAGCTGAAAAGAAGCAGAGGAAACTTTCAGCGGAATTATCAGGAAATGTTTCTCAATGGTGAGACAAACTGTCAGTCTGCAAAGGAGCCTCCTGGGGACAAGTGGTGATTTTCCCCTCATGAGTCATGTTTTGTTGAACTGGAAAAAAAGAAGTCAACAATATACAAGAGGGGAGGTCTCGTAATGGTTGTCAGGTTCATGGATTGGAAAGGGGTCTTAGCAGCAGATGCCACCACCCATTCTGCCACCTTAATATGTCAACAGCAAGGATGAATTCAAGACCCTCAGCATTAGTCTTGTGTTACCCCCTAACCTAGGCAAAAGTAACTGAAAGCAGTTCTGTTTTCATGTGAGGATCTGGGGATTGCAGGCAAATAGAACACACCTCACATCGAAGGTTGGATGGATAAAGGACAACCTACTTTACACATAAACTATTTATTTCCCACTGCAATAAAAGAAAGCATGTAATGCAAACAAAAATTAAATTATTAGATTGTATTGCAGACAAATACACAAACATATCAAGTGGAATTTTTTTAATGAAAGCCATAATTAGCCTTGAGCAAGGGATCTAAATGAACAAATGTTAAGTAAGATGCAGAATAGTCTTGCATGGGATGCAACAACCAGTATAATTTTGTTGATTAAGAGGTTTAGGGGCCAATGCACTGATGAACTTCCCAAGATGTCTGGCTCAATTAAAAGCCTGGCTTACCTTTTCTCCACAAAGGTTTCTCTAGTTCTTACATCAGTCATCGGTACAGAGCAGTCTGCTGAGAGCAAATTTTGGCTCTGAGTCCTCAGTGCTTCTCCAGGTGCCACTTTTGCCAAACTCTTCTACAGGAACTCCTGTCACAAAACAAGCGAAAAGTCCATCAGTAGCAATCTCCCCCAGCAATGGAAGCTTAGGGAAAGAGATATGGTGACAGTAACCAGTCAACCAGGAAGGAAGGTAGGGAGAGAGAGAGAGAAAGGGAGGGAAGAAAAGAAAGAAAGAAGGAAAGAAGAAAAGAAAGAGAAAGAGAGAGAAAGAGAGAAATAGAGCAGGAGAGAGAGAAAGAGAAAGAAAGAGAGAAAGAAAAGAGAGAAAGAGAGAGAGAAAGAGAGAGAGAGATAAAGAGAGAGAGAGAAGGAGAGAAGAGAAGGAGTGAAAGAGAGAAGGAAAGAAAGAGAGAGAGAAAGAGAGAGAAGGAGAGAAGAGAAGGAGAGACAGAAAGA
The DNA here is from genome assembly GCF_963082525.1 of Nesoenas mayeri. NCBI lineage: Eukaryota > Metazoa > Chordata > Aves > Columbiformes > Columbidae > Nesoenas > Nesoenas mayeri. Next base: position 76,909,326 of record NC_137540.1, on the reverse strand, counting down.
GAGAGAGAAAGAGAGAGAGAGAAAGAAAGAAAGAGAAAGAAAGAAAGAGAAAGAGAGGGAGAAAGAGAAGAGAAGAGAAAGAGAGAAAGAGAGAAAGAAAGAGAGAAAGAGAGAAAGAAAGAGAAAAAGAAAGAGAGAAAGAAAGGAAAGAAAGAGGCCAGCAAAGGATGCATACAGAATTTGACACTTATGGGCAGGTGATCTGAGAATCACCTTTAATCACCGACACAGGCAGCTGCACATCTGTACAGATTCAAGTATCTCCACTTGCTCACTGATGCTGAGCATGCACTGAACTAACATCTTTCACTCAAAATCCTCGAGCAGCTATAAACAAAGCTGTAAGTAGTCACTCCTCGTCCCTCACATACTCTTCCTTTGATCAGTCCTTAAAACCACAGACAACACAATGCTGGCCTGGGCAACAAGTTTATTTGTTGACAGAGACGTTCTCTCTCCAGGGCTTGTTTGAAAAAGTCACATGGAACACCAAGTGACCTTATACCCTGAGCCATGGAAAGTCATGTGAAGTTACTCAGCCACCTGCTTTCCTGGAAATTCTAACAGAAATTCAGGAAACTTGATGGACAATGTGAGTAATTCTTGATTTTTGAGGGTCTTTAACATGGTAGCAAACATAATTCCATGAATAGGGAATAATGTTACCTGGAACTTTGTCCCTGGGGACTTTCCAACAGCCAACCACCAGGTTTCCTCAGGTTTGTTAAGCCTGGCTTGCCATTGTTACTCACACCAAAACATCCTTCAAACAATACCCTGAAGGCCAGACCAAGAAAACCCAGTTTTGAGTCATTTTTGTTTATAACCACATTCCTGCATGGCGAATTCTGGCAGGATCTGTGGACTGTGGATTGCCGCCACACATCTTCAAGTGTCAGAGCTTCCCTCCAGAAGCCTGCTCGGGAGCGAGCAGGGGGACAATCGAGAGGCATTTGTGACAATCTGATGACACAATTGTCTTCAGGCTGTGGCAAGTAAGAGATGCTGACATGGTGACATTTGGAAACGCAAATGAAAAGACTTAGACCCAGGTGCTTTGTTTCCATCTGAGGCTTTGCAGCCAGTAGCAACGCATGCAAACGGCAGCCAAAAATCCCTGAGCAGCTTATATTACATCAGAGGACCCCAGAGGACAGGATCAGTGTAAAGTTCACTCACACATTTTTTTAAATGCCTGCTTAATTGCTTTCACTTAGACTCAAGTCGCCTGTTGTGCTGCCTCAAAGCCAGGGCAAAGCCAAACTGTTTGGGTAAATCTAAGGATATCAAAATGTTTTTGTAGCTCCAGTACACCGAGAGCATTCAAAGCCAAGAAAGCCATGATTAAATGAAAACATTAGCCCAGAGTGTTCCGGGTGTGCGTGGCAATCACAACACAGAAACTGACTGCAGAAGTCTAATTATTTTTGCATTTGGATGCCTGGCCTTGCTGGGTATCCTTGAACTGTAGCCATTGGGTGGAAAAATGTGTGTCAAGATCAGCAAAAGCTTCATCCTGTGAATGATGTGCTCTGCAGCACCTCAGTGGAGCACTCACCCAGGAGCAAAGGGCTCTCAGTGTCCTGAAGCTATGAGCTTGCTCCGTTTGTAAACCAGGCTCTGAAAGAAGCCTTGGGGTAGACTTAATCACCAGAGTAATCAGAGCTGATCAGGAGACCTTGGATGGATGATATTTGCCCAGGGAACACCTGACCTGTGCCAAGAAGAGTCCTTCCTGGCATACTGACTTTGCAATCAGGGATGTGAAAGAAGGCTGGTTAATTGTCGGGAATGTAAAGATACGCAGAGGAGCATCAACTTCTGCATCCTAACCCCTGTCCAGCCATGGAAAAACACATAACCGCTCTTTCATGTTTCCCTAGAAGCAATTTCCAAGGAGCTGATGAAGAAGGTCTGCCTGCATACACACAGACTTCCATGGATAACATCTCTGAATCACTGTAGCTGTGGGCTGCTCAGGCTTGGCTCTGACCAGGGAATTATTATAATTTCTGCCTCTGGAGTGAATCCAAGACAATTCTCCCTTTCCTCAGTAATACTGATTATTATTGCACTTGCATGTGGGAACCCCAAGTGCAGACCAAGCGCCCACAGAATCACGTTGGGCAATTAAGAAGCAAAAGAAGAGGTTCTCTGCCCAACGAGCTCTGAGTCACTTCAGGCTCCTAATGCTGCACCCATTAACTGAAGCATTTTGAAGAATCCTATCTGGGGATTCCCCTGGCATGGGGAATCTTTTTCTCCTGCACATGGAAAGAAGAGATTGCCTCACCACATGGAAGGAAGATGTTGCCTCGCCACTGCTGTATTCTGTTTTCAGCTTAGGACCAGCCGTCTTTTAACACCAAGAGCATCCTGGTCCAAGAAATTCTGTTTCTCTTACCTGCTGAAGCACTCGTCCCACTTGCATATTGCTGAAGCTGTCTCTGCCTGCCAGCCTTCAGAGACCAGAGATTTCCAAACGGTTCCCAGTTTTGGTAGCTCAGCCCTACAGCCGATAACTTTTAGAGATGAGTTCTTAGCTCTGTTTCCTCTGTACCCTGCTTCCCAGTATTTATTTCAGAAAAAGCTACCTACTTCTTGTGTCCCTTGTACCACTCATTATCCACAGGCAGCAAATGCAGAACACAACAGATATTAGAAGGATGGCATATGCAGAGCTGTGCATCTAGGGAAAAGCATCAGGATAATTAATGTCTGGGCTTAGTCAACAAAGCAGACCAGCAGATTTGGGGCGTTCATTTGGTCATCAGTCAAACTCATGAGCAGCATGTCCTTGAGTCCTTTTCACTGTATGAAGGCAGAAAAGGGGCATCTCATCTCCAATTTCTACCAAGACATCCGTGAGTGACAAGTAAGCCACATCCACATCAAAACCGAAGAGACCAGTTTGTGTTAGTCAGACAGGTTCAAACATTTAATTGGGGATCCCCAACTAGAGTGACTGTTCTTAGCCAGGCTTTTCATCTACAGACAATTTGTGCACAGCTTTTCCATCAAAATCAAGATACTCAGGGCCATTAGTGGTCATTTATGGACATGAAAATGCCTTTGGCTTTTGGGTACCCAGCTATCTTGGAGGATGGGGACCTTAAGGAAGCATGTTTTTCATCACAGAACTGTGATGAGAAGTGCACTGATGAGCCTGAGTCTCTCAGATATTGAAGTAGGGTCTACCTAGCATGAATTGAAGCTGCAGCAAAACTGGATTCACAAATGCACTCGGAATGACAAATTCCAAAAAGAGTCTGAACTCCAAGGAGGAGAAGTCAACCAGGGTGAGGTTTGTCTGAGAATAGGTGTAAACACAATGAATTTAAGGAAAGGAAAATTTGGGCTGAATATCAGGAAACGTTTCCTGACAGTAAAGAAACACAAGGTTGTGACTCGACTCCCCTGGGGAAGCTCAGGGAAGATTGTGGTTTGAGTCATGTTATTGCTGAGCTGGAGAGAGCACCAGATAACGAAATGCAAAGGAACAATCCCGATTGCTCCCCGGGGATGTCAGAAATGACCTCACAGGTGTTCTTTCCACCTCTAATCTCTCCACTATCAGTCTAAGTGCCACGGGAAACGTTGAGATGATGCCCTTTGCATCCTTCGCTGTCCCTTGGAAGGCAGAGAAGAGCACCAGCAATCAGGCATATTTCAGATGCCAGAAAGAGATGAGAATGGGTCATTTCAAACAGGTGGCCATGGGGGGACGGGGACAGGCCAACACTCTTTGAGACAGACTGTCCGAAGTCCAAACTAGCTCCCTGTACTGGAGCACATGGAGGAAAAGAGTCTCAATGGAGTCCAGGCTCCTTCTTGCAGACTGACCATGCTGTTCTTTTTTAAACTGAGCTGCATTTTGGGGACATATCTGGGAAACCATAATGTACCCCAGGCACAGCAAGTTCTTGCAAAACAAACAGAAAATATATGTGGCTGCCAATGATGGGTGTTGATGATTTGCAGAGAGTTCAGGGCAGAAGACTTGTCTTCAACCACCTACACAGCTCCAGCTCTAAACTCCGTGAAGATCTTGGTCACATTTCCTGAGCTGTCCCAGACTGAGCCCTGCAGTGCTTTTCACCAGCAATCTTCCACACATGGGAGAGTCATTTATTGGGTCATCTCTGCCACAACTTGCTACAAATCTTCTTCAATAAAGGACTTCAAAGATGTACCCTTGACCTCTACCATGGCATAAAAATTCATGGTGATCGCAGAGATTTGATCCAAATTTGCTCTTTGATTTGGAAAATCTTCACCGGGGAGCATTCTCCTGCCTAGAGCAGACACACAAGGCAGATGGCTCATTAGCGACAGCCAGTCTTTCATTTTGTAGATGAGTAAGTACAGAGAGAGGGAGAGTAGACACCTCCATATGGGACCAGTGGCAGTCAAGCATAACCCCATCATCCTTTTATCTCCCCTATGTCCCCCCTCCCTGAAGATGGAATCCAATGCCACAATGCACAGGACTCCCTACCAAACCTGAGGCTGTAGTTTGGTTCCACTTCTGGAAGGTTTAGCATCTGGATTTTATAACTGCACACCTAAAAACTCTCTCTGCGTGAGGATGACTCATACGGCCAAACGGTCAGGCACTTGCTGAGCTTACGCCGGGTATTTTCAGTGTCTTTGATGCCATGATGGCTCTGGTGCATAGAAGCTCCACTTGGAAACTGATATATGCTTTATGAACTCATAAATATTATGACTGAATAGCTCTCTTCTGTGATTCTCTCTTCAATAGAAAGGCAACTGAGGTGACAGTGCCAAAGCTAGTGGTGGGAGGGTTTTGGAAACCAAAGGCATTACCCTTATTTGTATTGCCACAGCAGCAAGAGGCTGAGATCAGGGCTCCGCAGTGTTAGTCACCACAGTGGTACTGAGGGAGACTGTCCTGACCTTTAAAGAAATTGAAAGAAAGGCAAAATGACTTATTCAGGAACAGAGCCAGAAACAAAGCTCTGTTCTCCTGGGGACCAGACCCACAGGCAAGACAGGATCACCTCTTCACGTTGCAGTGAGATACTGAGACAGGAGCAGTCCTGCCTTCTGCCACCATCCTGGATGAGTCTTCAGGTGGCACGAGAGAGAATGCCCACATTGCTGGGCCAACCACCAGGTGAACCTGTGCCCTGGGCAACTGGAAGAAGTGTTTTGGAGCACTCTTGTCTGTGCAAGAGAAGTTGGCACAGGGGGGTAGCTGCTGCACCCCCACTGCGGTTCTTACAAAGTGCTATTTTTCTCAAAAAAAACAGTAAAGGGAGAAGAAATTTCAGGGAAGAAAAGGTGTCTCTTCATGGAGAGTCACAAAGTCCTTCCACCTGCCACAGAGCCGTGGTCCTGCTTTAAACTCTTGGTCTCTGTCTGGTTGCTGTTGTTGGTGTTGCCAATGCAGCCAGTCCCAGGAAGGGAGGAAACTTGGCCGGTAGACAGACAACGTGTTTGCCCTTCCAAGCAGGGTGTGAACTGGGGCCAGTTACAACAGCACTTTCCACTTTCCCCTTTCAGGGATCTCCTTTTGCTTCATGTGGGGCAGGCAGGACAAACTTAGCCACAGGTCAGTGGAAGTTCTTGGCTCATGGGAGCAGATGATCGCAGCACTTGAGAAAAGAGCCTGCTTGGAGACTAGCCTGGCATCTGAATGCTGGTCATGTTTTCCTTCCCTGTGCATCACTTCTTAGGACAAAAGTGCTCCTCTCCCCATCATCTTCCTCTAGTTTGGCTGTAAGCACTTCAAGGTAGGGGGACTCTTTGCTTTTGTGATGGTGGCAGAGGGGTCTTGGCTAGGACCTACCCATGGTCCTCAGGTCTCCTGGAGAGCCCTCCTCTCTGGAGAGATGCATGTGCGCATCCCTCACGTTCCTCCTGATCTCTATTACACCACGATTCCAGTAGACACACCTAACATTAACCTGAGGAATGTCTTCCCCAGGGCTGGGGAGAATGAATCAGTTTCTTTCCTCTTTTAAATTTTGTATAATATAAGAAAGAATTCTGAGCTCCACCCTTCAGAAATTTAAGCTTACTCATTGCCCCAGGCTCCCCCAGGCCAAAACTCGCTGCCTACCTTGCCAGCTTGGATAAATCACCACAGCTCACTCCATTTTAGAGAAATTGGGCTGCATCCGTCAGCCCAGAGTGTCCCCTTCCTCCTCTCACCACCATTCTCACCCTAGCATCCTGCACGTAATTTTATTCTAAGGGCTAATGAAGGAGATCTTCCCAGGTTAGCTCCACAGGTGTGCATGAATTGTTTTTCCTCCCTGCCACCTGGGGCTATTTGGTGTAGTTTGGTTCATGCATGGCTGAGACCCTGACCTGCTGGAAATCAAGCCAAACCCAGGGAGATGTTCTAGGAGGGGTCCCTGCAGAAGATGAAGTCATTTGTACCTTGGCTGGTCTAAGCTTTCTGTCCTTTCGTATGGTAATTCTCCAGGGCAGGCTGAATCATAGTGTTCAATGATAAAATTCAGCTGCTGGAGGACTGATCCCTAATCATAGCATCACAGAATGGTTGAGATTGAAGAGACCTCTGGAGATCATCCAGCCCAAGCCCTGCTAACGCAGGGTCATCAGAGCAGATCACACAGGATCACATCCAAGTAAGGTCTCAATGTCTCAGAGAGGAAGACTCCACAGCCTCTCTGGGCAGCCTGGTCCAGGCTTTCACCTTAAAGAAGTTTGTCCTCATATTCAGATGGAGCCTCCTGTGCTTCAGTTTGTGCCCATTGCCCCTCACCCTGTCGTTGGGCACCACTGAAAAGAGTTTGGTCCATCCTCTTGACACACACCCTGGAGATATTTATTAACATTGATAAGATCCCCAATGCAGTCCTCTGACTCCTAATTTACTTAAATTCTGTGAATAATCAGTGAACCCCTTCTCTTCTGCAAGGGGACTGTCCTGGTGGTAGCACTGTCAGGACAAATTCTCTGACAGGCAACCTGAACTTCTCCTTCCTTTGATTCCAGTCCAGTTTTAATGCAAGGACCTTCCCTAAACCAAGTGTTTTGTGGTTGCAGACTGCAGCATTTGTCATTAATGAGCTGGATTTAGGATTCAGGAAACCTATTAGCCTAATCTGTTTAGACTTTGTGAAATGGTGAAATCCTTTCAATGAACCTATTTTTGAAGAGAGGTGAAAGGTAAAAGAAAATCACCAAAAAGTCCCATGAAATCATCTGGGTCTTGTCAAAGTGTTTTTGCCAAAAAGATCCCAGTGCTTTTAATATCACCGTATTTTGCTGTGATTCTATTTCAGATTGTCCCCATTTTTCCCAGTCAAAATGCCTGTTTGTTTTCAATGCTGGAAAAACCTGGCTGTAAAATATGTTAAGTACTTCCTTACAATATATTCAAATCCAAAATAGCATATCTCTTTCAAGTCAAAGGAAACTTTTCTACTAAATATAGAGTTTATAGGTTTATTTTTAGACTTTCAGTTAACAAGAAGTGGAGCCACATAGTGCCAGGGCACGGACAATTTTGAGGTTTTTTTGGGAAAGAGGTTTTGTTGATTCTCTTGTACTTATTTGAAAATGTACACACAAGTGTATGTGTGTGTTTAAAAATGCCAGTTAATGACATTATTCCCAATTCTTCTCTCAACAGCCAATGTGACTTGGTAAATCCCTTTTTTTTCCAATTGGCAGGGGTGTTGTAAAGCCAGAGTCTAATGTGCATGCAGTGAAGGTGGTTTGCTAATACAGGTCCAACCAGGGCTATCAGGTACCTGCTATTCTTAGCAGCCTGGCCACCAGGCACTGACCCCCTATGTCCCCTCATGGTGGGTGGACGGATCCGTGCGAGGTGAGGACACCCACAAGCAGCAGTGCTCACTATCAGGGCTGTTCTTCCTGCTCTTTATCCATGCACTTCAAATATTTGTAAGCTCTTGTCCCACACGCTGGTCAAAATTCATTCCAAGCCTTTATCTCTTTTCCCTTTCCCTTGCTACTCAGCATCTCTGAACGAACAGAGTATCATAGAACCATAGAATATTTGGAGTTAGAAGAGACCTTCCCAGCCCCCCAGTGCCCCCCCTGCCATGACAGGGACATCTTCACCAGCTCAGGGTGCTCAGAGCCCCGTCCAGCCTGGCCTGGGATGTCTCCAGGGATGGTTCATCCACCACCTCTCTGGCCAACCTGGGCCAGGCTCTCACCACCCTCAGGGCAACAGTTTCTTTCTCATGTCCAGCCTGAATCTCCCTCCTTTACTTTAAAACCATCACCCCTTGTCCTGTCATAACAGATCCTGTTAAAAGTCTGTCCCCATCTTTCTTATCGACTCATTTTAAGTACTGAAATGCTGCAATCTCATGGCTGCTCTCTGGCTCAACCTGGGTCAAGTCCTGCTGCCCCCCAGCTACATCCCCTCTAAGACCTTTCTACCAATGGTGCATACTCATTATGCCAATTGCTCTCTCCTCCCAACACCTTCTGGCATGAGGTGACACGTGAGGAGGACAGGTAACAGTGACCTAATCCAAGCCCGTTAACCTGGGATTCAGTGCTAAGCTGCTAATTATCTGCCCTTTTCAAAAGGCAAGACTGCAACTGTTTCAATGTTTCCTGGAAACTCTTTCTCTTTTTCTTTTCCATTTGTCTTCTGTGCCTGTGGACAAGTCTGGAACAAGCTCCTGCCCAGGCTGTCTCCAAGCTAAGCCTCCTTGATCTTGCCACGCAATGCGTTGATCGTCACCACGCTGCCCTGAGCAGATAGAGGAACGTCACAGGCTGACGTGGAAATGTAAACCAGAGTCACTTGCTGTGGACACCCCCAGGCAGATTCAGCTCCATGTTTAGTCATCTAACGTCAGGAGATTGCTGTGAGCAAGGTGCTAATCTCCCTTTATGCAGAGCTGAGCAGTGGACACCTGTGACTTGATTCTGTTACCTAAACATATGTCTAGTTCCATTTGAGATGATCTGGCACATCCCACCTGGCCTCTGGTTGCCACTCCAGAAGGGAATGTGTCTTCCACATGTCAAGTTCTATAAAGCTCAGTCTCATGAGGATATCTCGGATACCTCAGGGCACATTTGACAATACTTTCTGCCCATGATCAAGCAACTGAATTGGATCCCTGGGGCTGGTGAAGAAAGAGACAACTCTGCAGTGTCTTTCAGATATTTTGAGTTTGAACAGGAATAAAGAAATGGGTGAATAAAGAGAGAGAAGAAGAAGAGGGGAGGAACAGGGGATGAATGGATGGATGGATGGATGGATGGATGGATGGATGGGTAAGTGGAGGATTCTCCATTACTTCTGGCAATTCCTAGCTGGGTGACTGAGGATGAGGTAAGTAGAGGATGTACTTCCAGATAACAGTTTATACCAATTCACATGGAAATTCAACATGCAGGGATTTTTTTTTTTTTCCGTGAAATATTATAGGTCTGATAACAATTTCACTTTAAAGCTGTGTCTGGCCAGCCTTGTGCATCTCACACACTAAACAAATACAAGCCTGGAATAGGTTTTTGTTTTCCACACCTAGAAACCTCAGTTCAGATCAGATGGTTGTTGGTGGAGAATTGAGAGGGAAAGGACCTGAGGACTCAGGGTGGGAGAAGCAGCAGCATGAATCCAGATCGGATTAGAAGCTATTAATAGAAGCAAATCAAGAAATTGGATTTTCCCCATATAAAAAGCCAACAGCAGGAGCTTCAGAATGTTATGTCAGGCCTTTTTCAAGCAATGGATTGGATAAATAAATCTTTTTCTTCTCTTCCCAGTGTGGGCAAAGAGTGGAGCAGGGATAGGTACTGCACTGAGGAGAGGATGCGGGGCAGGGAGGAGAAATGTCCATCGAGGATTGCCCTCTGGTCTATTGGTCTCTCATGGTTGGTACCTGTAGTGTGCAATGGCACAAGAATAGGGCTCCTCGTCTTTCTTTTGGGGAGACCACACCAGTCCCACCACACTCGCTGCTTGGATTGGGAAGTGTAGAAGCATCATCACATACCAGTTAAAGTGCTGCTGGCTTCCTGAGCAAGTCTCCCCAATGCATTTCACCTCTCAGGGCCTTGGCTTTGCTCAATGAAATAGAATAGACCCAAGGGGACAGCAAAGCCGAGCCAACTTGTCCTGCACCCATGCTGGAGCCTACCCAGACGGGCAGACGCTCCCTCCTGTGCAGCCTGAATTTCCCCCGTCTCCCGCTGTCTCTTGGCTGGATCACCATAAAACAGGGCTCTTGTCTTGTTTTGCTTTCAAAAGAGACTTGGAAAACTTGTCATCCTAAGCACGCGTTGCTATTTTGCTTTAATTACATGGGTTGTATTTTATTTTGAACTCTGTTTGGCTTTTTTTCTGATGGATGTTTTAGTGCTCTCTGGGTATTAGTGTTCTTGTTTATGAAACAGCCGGAGAGCTGTAACTGGTGGGTGCCATAAAAATAAAATGCATTATTATTATTATTGTTATTATGATTATGTGCTGGCTAAGCATACACAGCTTAGGAATGAAAAACATCTCTGTTATGTCAGGAATGGGGAGCAAACAAACATGCTCTGCAGCATTACAAAAAATAGTAAAAATTAAAAAAGCTATCATTTCAAATAGACTCTCAATTGGTTGTGAAAACATATGTATTTATTTAAGCAAGCAGTGTCACAGATAACCATCTATTACATGGTTAATTTTCAATGAATGTGTTTCTAATAATCAGTTGATATTTAAACATATGATAACTGTCATATTAAACCTTGCATCAGATTTATATGATAAGGATTTTGCTGTGCTGCTATTTCAAATTCTAGATGATTATCAAAACCAGCTCAGTCCAAAGATTAGCAAGTGTTTTTATCACTCCCACACTCCTCTTGTTAATCCTTAATAAATCTGCTTTCAATAATCATCTCTAAATAAGCAATTGTTGCTTATTGTGTTGGAATTAAATGACAGATCGTCAGGGGAATTACAAGCCCTTTCCGAGCAGCGTGCAGCTCCCGTTCACCAGACACAGGCTTGGGATTGCCCTGCTAACCAAGTCAGGTCTGATTTGCAGCCTCAGGTGTCAGATAAGACCCTTTGCTGCTGAGAACTTTGGTCTCACACGCAGGAAGAGACATGAAAAGTTTGTAAACCACAGTTGGCATCCCGATCTGCAGGACACCAGGAGAATGGTTCGTGTCTGGAACACAGGTCTGCAAGTTAGTGTCAGTTCCGCTGACCATCTACAGGACTTTTGTACCCTTCTGTATGGTCTGGTTTTATGTATAAGTTGGAGCCACGCTCAAGCGTGTCCCAAAGGACTCAACGCTCAGGCACTGAGGACTGGCACTCACGTAGTGGAGTCTGGATCATAGAAACATAGCATCATAGAGCCACAGAATCATAGAATATTTGGGGTTGGAGGGACCTTCCCAGCTCCCCAGTGCCCCCCCTGCCATGACAGGGACATCTTCACCAGCTCAGGGTGCTCAGAGCCCCGTCCAGCCTGGCCTGGGATGTCTCAGGGATGGTTCATCCACCACCTCTCTGGCCAACCTGGGCCAGGCTCTCACCACCCTCAGGGCAACAATTCCTTCCTCATGTCCAGCCTGAATCTCCCTCCTTTAGTTTAAAACCATCACCGCTTGTCCTATCACAATACTCTACTAAAAAGTCTGTCCCCAGCCAAGTGACCAGAACTGAGAGCAGAACTGGGACAACCTATCCAGCACAGACCCAGTGAGTCCAAAGTTGGGTGCTCTTTAGGGGTTGCCAGCTTCCTGCTGCAAACACCAAACTCAACAGCTTGGCAGCAGTCAGGGCTCCAGACACATCACGCTTTGCACCGTGCTGATACTGCTTCCTCTTGGCAGCTCTTCATACCCAGGAGCCAGGTGCACAGGTACAACATCTCAGGTTTAGTCAGAAGAGTGTCATGAGGGGCAGCAGAAACAGAGCAGGGCTTGACCAGGGAGCTGCTGTTCTCTCCATGGTGGTGTCTGGCTCTGGTTTGGCACAGCTATGGCTCTAGGGCTGGGCCTCATGTTCTGACATGCGTCTCCTTTTATTTCAAAGTCAGCCCAGCCCTGGGAATAGGTAAGTGTTGATAGAACAGCAGTTTTGTACCAGTTCCTCTCTGCCTACGCAGACTGCAGCTGAGCAGTCCAGCACCCTTCGCCTCATCCCAGGAGAGGTCCCAAATGCAGCTCAACAACTGGGAGAGAGCTCTTGATGTCCTCAAGTCATCAAGATAGAACCCGACAGAACCTGAGGGGATGGCAGAAGATGTGCTGGGGAGGGTCAGTTGGACATGGGGAAAAGGTTCTTCCCCCAGAGGTGCTGGACACTGAACAGGCTCCCAGGGAGGTGTCACGGCCCCAACCTGACAGTGTTCAACAAGAGACTGGACATCGTCCTCAGACACACGGGGTGACCTGTGGGGTGTCCTGTGCAGAGACAGGAGCTGGACTCCATGATCCTGTGGGTCCCTTCCAGCTCAGGACATTCTATGATCCTATAATTCTCTGAAGCGATGCCCTTAGGGTGATGTGCTCCTCATTTTATAGAGGACGGAGGCTCAAGGAGACCGTGAAGCCCAAACCAAGAGAAGCGTTTGTCCCTGATCGCTGCAGATCAAAGGCTTGTGTGCTGAGTTGCTCACCTTGGCATATCGCGGGATGTTATTGGGCCTTTGTTGGGATGCTCCTGATCCCCAATGAAGACCCACCTCTGAAATCTTCTGCTAAGTCCTGAAAACTGTCCCACACATAAGACGTGGGTCCTTGCCCTCATACCCAATGTAGCTTTCTCAGTCTCAGCTTCTTTTTTTCCTGCTCTCTACCTCTTTGTCTCCCGCAGCGCACAGCTTGCTTGGCCATGCCAGCACCCTTTGCAGAATGGCCCTGAGCCCACGGTTAGAAAGGGCAGCTAAAAACAGCATGTGCAAAGACACAGCGCTTGCAAAAACCCCTTTCCGAGGAGCTCGCAGGGATATTTGCTGTGTCTGCTCTTTGCACACAGGGAGAGCGCAGGCAGAGTCAGCACCAGAGACAGAAGCTGCATTTTTTTCTTCTTGTTTTGTTTGAAGGCGAGCTGGACCGAACTCCAAGAGCGAATGCAAACCCTGCTGCTTCAGCCTTTTCCCCTTGTCTCTAAAAAGGGCAGTTCTGCTCTCATCTTTCAGGCAGTCTGAAAGACAGGCAGACTGATGGAATCACAGAATCCCAGAGTGTCAGGGGTTGGAGGGACCTGGAAAGCTCATCCAGTGCAATCCCCCCATGGAGCAGGAACACCCAGATGAGGTTACACAGGAAGGTGTCCAGGCGGGTTGGAATGTCTGCAGAGAAGGAGACTCCACAACCCCCCTGGGCAGCCTGGGCCAGGCTCTGCCACCCTCACCATGAAGAAGTTTCTTCTCCTATCTAAGTGGAACCTCCTGTGTCCCAGTTTGCACCCATTGCCCCTTGTCCTACCATTGGTTGTCACCGAGAAGAGCCTGGCTCCATCCTCCTGACACTGCCCCTTTCCATATTGATCCCCAGGAATGAGTCCCCCCTCAGTGTCCTCTTGTCCAGCTCCAGAGCCCCAGCTCCCTCAGCCTTTCCTCACACGGGAGATGCTCCACTCCCTGCAGCATCTTGGTGGCTGCGCTGGACTCTCTGCAGCAGTTCCCTGTCCTGCTGGAACTGAGGGGCCAAGCAGATTTCTGGCAAAATTGGTGTCTGGGGAAGAAAGGGAAGGAATGACACATGGCACTAAGAGAGAGAAAAAAAAAAGCAGCAGTTATTCGATTGCATGACATGAAATTTTACATGATTTTTTCACATATTTTTAATCAATGAGCTCATAAATATTTGAACTTGCCTTGTAATTGCATCAAGAAACTGGTGGGGATTGAAAGGACCAGTGAGGAGAGCAGGAGAGGGGAGACAAAAGGCCCTGACCACCTGTGGGAAGAAGTTGTTCAATAATATGGGACAAGTTCACCATCACTCTCAGGTTACTTTTACATTAAAATGTGGCTTCACTGAGAGTAGATTTCCTACAAATATGCCTTTCAGAGACTCCTTATCTACCTATAATTCCAGATGGGATTAATCCATGTCACAGACACACACACAAAAAAAGAGTTAAAGTGATTTTCACAGGTTCTCCAACCTCAACTTGGCAAATGGAATTTCGGGCTGCGGTTGCAAGGAGAAGGGTTGGGATGGTGGATCTCTCTGTGTTTATACAAATTTCTATGTGCTGCTCTGGTAAACTACAAATCCACTGGCCAGTTCTCCTTTGATTAAACAGAAGAGAAGCCCCAGAGATATTCAACTGCAGCAAATTTCATTAAAATACCTGTGCATTTACAGAAGGAAAATTGTTGGTATCACACCCACCTCACCAGCTTTCAAGCACCCGTCTCCTTGAGTGCTCTTGAAATCAAAATTCAATTTGTTTTTCTAGGCATAACCTTTGTATCCTTTCTAATGTCTTTTATATCCTTATTGGGAGCAAAACTGACTGCCTTTTGCATAATCCTGTTGTGCTGAGCCATTCCAAATCATGTTGGATGATACCATGAGACAGAGGGCACTTGCAGAAGACAATACATTGCTGAAGAAAAGCCATGGAAAAGAGCTAACCGTCTTTTCCTCATCTGCATCTATGCGATAACAGTGCAAAAACATCTCTCATGACAATTAGGGGCTCTGCACATACAGGGGTTCAGTCCTGAAACACCAGACTGCCCCCCAAAAGTGAGCAGAAATGAACACTGACTAAAATTAAGTCCTTTTTTCAAGTGTTTTGTGGGATTGAGGTCATGTCACGTTAAGTAAGCTGTGAGAACTTTTAGATGTTTTCCCTTCAGGTCAAAAAACACCTTGTTTGGGTGTTGTTAGGGAATTGTGGTTTTTGCTCTTCTTGATATTCGGATTCCAGGGAGAGGAAACGTTCTTGCATTTTGCATGAGGTTTCACAAATTTAAAGACAAACCTGGAAGTTTTCTTTATTCTAGCGAATGGCGCTTTTGCCTATGAAACACTCAAAACTAAGTACTAGAAACTTTGAGGCTGATATTAAAAGAACAGCAAAAAAATAAGAGAATGAAAGAGTAAAGAGAAATGAGATGACATGTAGGCAGAATTCCACCCCCTCCCCAAACATTTGTTTTTCAAGGTTTGTCTATTTTCTGCAGATCTGCAGGAAAAAAAATGACAAAATAATTGTAATACAAACAGGTGACAAAGCCTTCTGTCGCAGGGAAGAGCCCCAGGTAATTCGGGGGACCTTCAGAAAGAATCAGTGTTATTCCATCTTCTCTCATCACAGACTTTTTGGTGGTTTGTGCTTTGGAAATGTCAGCGATACTGCCCAGGGTCACCTTTGCAAGAAAGGTCAACCTGGCGCTCCACCAGAAAGTGCCATTTGCCTTTTACTCAAGAATAACACGGAGATCTTTAGTTAACTCACCTTAAAAAGAAAGGAACAGTTAATGTTTTATAACATTGATTTGGAAATTATCACCAGTAAGAGTGGAATTTTATGGGCTATGAGTTGGACGAGTTTCTGCCTTCACTTGTAAAACTGGACAATATCACTTTCAGTTCTAAATGTGATGGAAATAAACCCTGAGAAACTGGGTAAAGTCTCATTTCTTTTGCTAATCTCAGGCAATGGGAAAAGAAAGTGAAACTTTGCTTGGTCTGAAGGCACAGCCAGGAAGATCCGCAACTCTGGCAATGTTTAATCTCTCTCTCCAAACAGGCCTGGTAGCAGAAAGCCCAGAGCTTCTAAACTTACCCTTTGGAATTGCACAAATACACACAGAAACAGGCAAACCTTATGGCTGGCACAAAAATAAAATAATGAAAGCCAGGTGACATTCCTGAGTTTGCTCAAGCAGAGATTCCTGTTGTAATGTCATTTCCCTGTGGCAGCTGTCAGGAACAGGCATTTTTGGCTGAAAATGCTGTCAGGAGCAACTTAAGGTCTTCCTGCAGTTTTGGCAGCAGTGGAATATTCATGGAGTGGTCTCAGTGTCACCAAAAATCTTGTGCAAAGAGATATATTAAAAAACCTTTCCAAGCGGTACTTTTCACTCCAAGCTTTTTCATGAGATATTCTATTTTTAAATCAAAATTCCACTTGATTTTTAATTTTCTTCCCATTCTGAATTAAAATTTTAAACTGATCTGAATTCAAAAATTCAGGTCTCCATGAGACCCGAAATGAAATATTCCTTTGGTTTTGGTTTACCAAACATTTTGAAATATGTTTTGTCTCGGCATGTCCAAAACTAATTTCTTATTTAGGACTTCCAGTTAACAGTAAAAGTAAGTTACTCACAGGTCAAGCCCAGATGATGAAGCACTTCAGAGGTCAAATATTTGTCAAAACAATGACTCAAAAAAGGGTGAGTGGATTTCTTCTAAATAAACAAACCGCAGAAGTCAATGGAATCAAGTTTCCTCAGTGTCGCACATGCCCAAACACAAAGCTAGCCATTTTTGGCCCTCCGCAAAGCAAGTAAAATGTCAGAGCAGAAGGAAAAGTGTTCAGAAAGCCCTACGCTTTGAAAGTGGACAGTTGTCCAAGGACAAGGTTCAACCACACAAATTACCAGATGACGTTCACTGGCCTGTGCTGAGCAGAAATTTAGGCTAAAGAAGGGTAATTTCTCTGCTCTGGTTTTAGAATAAAAATATTATGATGGCTTCAGTGTTAGCCCTCCTCAGGGCTGGGGTTTCAACCTACCATAGGGCTCAGAAGAAGTTGTTTCCAGAAGCATCCTTTCCAGATTTCCAAGCTGGGCTTGCAGTAAATCAGCAAAACAACTGGAGTCCAGGCTAAGTTATAAATAAATTGTCCCAAACAGCCCAGAATATTCTGCAGCAGGAGTTTAGGACCTGCCACAACTGGCAGCACCAACCTGTCAAGTCGTCTCTTTGTGTGTGTCTGTCCAGGTCGTGGTTTCTGCTCCCCACTGCAATGTTCTGTTTCTGGAAGTCCATTCCCTGGGGCACAGAGCCCACCTGGATGGATCACTCCCTTTCCCCACATGTCTCCTCACCACGGTGAGAAGTCTAAGGGACATTTCGCTCAGGTGATAATTATCTAACCAGGACAGAAAGTTTAGGATTATACTGGACTACAAATCAATTTCAAAACAAAAGCAAGAAGGAAAAACTTGAGCACTGTAAAAAAACACAACCAGCTGAGGTTTCCCTCTCCAAAAAAAGGCTCTTTTCTTGAGGACCTCAGTTAGGGCCAGTTTAAGGTTATGGAGCTAATGTGGAGTTTGGGCCCTGAGGAGGGATGCAGAGATCAGCTACTCATTAATCTCACAACAGCTCCCTGATACAGAGCAGATTTACGCAACAGTGGCTGAGTGTAGGATCCAATTTCTTGTCCAAATTCAAACCAGGGAGTAAAAGGATCCATATTACTGTTTTCCCAACCCCTCAGCTGCTCACCCACCTGACTCCTGAAGCATCATCCATCAGAAGTCAACACAAAATGGATGCAAAACCTGAAGAAACAGCTCAGGTCTGTAGGAGTTGTTTTACTTGATACCCTGTGAGGGTTTTGAGGATTTGGTTTTCTGAGACTCCTGACCGATCTCTTGAGAGCAGACTAATTCACACGGCAGAAATGGTGACACAGCCTAGGGCTTGGTTGGCTTTTATTGCATGGCCATTGTGACAAAGGTGGTTTGAACACCTGAGGTGGATCTTAACACCAGCT
Source organism: Nesoenas mayeri (assembly GCF_963082525.1). Lineage (NCBI taxonomy): Eukaryota > Metazoa > Chordata > Aves > Columbiformes > Columbidae > Nesoenas > Nesoenas mayeri. The sequence goes on along the minus strand of NC_137540.1, from coordinate 76,891,628 downwards.
GAGAAAATGTATGTATTAATCAGAACCAAGGAGGCCCTCTACCTTGCTCCAATTAATCATCTTCTTCCTGACAAAAGGTGGGAGACAGTGAGCCCTTCATCATTCTCATTAATCACAGCACTCATTTCACAGATGTCTACAGTGAAGGTCTGCACAGAGTATAAAAGAACATGAGAAAAGCCAAAAAGTTCTTGGATATGTTTGCTTTTTTTTTTTCTGAATTGTTGTGCGTTTTTATACATATATTTAAAAAAATAAACAGAAAACAAACAGCTCTGAGCAAAATAGAAACAAAGTCAAACAAGCAGCTTAGATTTTGCAGAGGTTGACCCTTGGTAATGCTTTCTGCTCTTCTGTCTTGGAAGTTTTTGATGCTATGGAAGCCACTTCTGGCAGGAGATAGGTATGTTCCAGTGCACAGCTCTGCAAGCAGATCTTCCTATTCCAGCCACACTTCTCAGCCTTCCAGGAACTGAGTTTGTCTTGTGTGTGTAGGCAGAAAACTTTTTCAAGGACCTCTGTTCCAGGATTAAAGTAATCATATTAAACAATCCAAACTGTCCATCATCATTCCAGCAACTAGAAAACCAGAAAGAACTTGGGCACCCATCCACATTCAGTGGTTTTGACATTAATTCCTTTGAAACTTGACAAAGATGAAAGAGCCTCATGTCTTCCATGCTACAAAGAGATGCCCTAGCACACACAAGAGGTGACTCACTTTGTGTGGTGCAAAGATGTGACTCCAATGCCTTTGCAGTTGATGGAGCTTAATGTTGATGGTCTGTAGGTGCCTGTTGAGCCTCAGAAAATGGCCTGGTCTCCTGAAACTTCCTGAAAAGCATTGATGAAAAACTGTGAGGTTCAGCAGAACTTCCTCGTTCAATGTTCATCTGTGGCCTCTTGGGGAAAGCAAATTCTAGGGATCCCTCCAGTTCCTCGAAACAGCCACCTTTGTGGGCCAAGATCTCCAGGGAAGAAGAGACAGGAAAGTTTCCTCACTTTCACCTTTCCCGATGGAACTAGATCACTCATTTCAAGAGGGTTTGTCAGTTCATGATCCTCAACTGGGTGGGCACGTTTCTTTGGCCCCTAAGCAGTATTTCGTTGTGGCTAGGGAAGGTAGATAGGCATTCAAAGGTATGGACCCTTTTTCCATTAGGTTACTCAAAAGGACATCCAGCCCCCCCATAGAAGTCCTGAATACCCAAATCAGAGCTGAGGATACCATGGGGTGATAGAGCAGAGCTCATGCTTTGATATCCAGTGCCAAATGCATTCACAAGCCCATGGTAGCTCACTGTTATTAGTGTCAGCCAACCCAGACTCCTTTTTAGTACTGAGCTTAAAATCCATGTTGATTCTTAAGCTTTCATATTCAAAAATGTGACCCCCTTTCCAACACCTGTCGAGAGCTAGCTAGGTCCCAGCTTTCCTGCTTCTGAGTCCTCATCTGAAACGTGTGCATTCCCTTTGGCAACGGCATGGTTCACAGGCCACAGGGTGAGGTGTTGCCAGTAAGATCTTCCAACAATCACTGAAAAGCAAGCAAACAAACAAAAAAACCCCGAACTGATGCTTATCTAGACAGGAAGGTCTGATATTGCCAACTTGCTGTCATCTGCCTGTCTGTGCTTCCCAGCAAAGGTGGGGACCATCAGTCTATGAAGTGCTTGGATGAAGGATGTTGTGTTTGTGTCCATGATCTCGGGTGGATCCTTTGGCAGCTCCTGAAATGTTAATATGGTTGTTCAGCTCTCCCTTAAATCTACCACTCTGGTTCTCCCTGCTCCAGTTCATCACACACCGGGTGCTCCTCCAAACTTCAGCTGTTCCTGAGCCACAGGTTGGAGAGCTCATTTATTTCTTTCTTATTATGCATTTGATAATTGCATTTTCAGCTGGTGCCTGGATTAAGTGTTACTCACTTGACCTCTCCAATAGTAAAATCTGAATGGTAACTGAAACCAGAAATCTATAAAACTACCTGTGCCCCCTGCTCAATGGCCAGCCATGAGTCTCTGTGGGAGAACACAGGTACACGAGCCCCTCCAGCCTGCCCAAGTGTATCCATCCAGCATCCTCATTGTATAACTCAAGCCACAGTTATTTCAGCAGCAGATTTACAGTGGATTTAAAACAAAGGATTATTTACACTGCTGTGGGGCCGGCAACAAATTAAAGAGCTGGAGGTGGCAGAGGGAGCCGCCAGTGTGGAGACTAATTGCTATTAACCCACGGCTTCATCACTCAACTTCTGAGTCGCAGGAAAGTTATTGTTCCCGAGGGCCTCTCACACTTAGGCATTGAGAAATATTGTTGGGAAATCCAATCAGTCATGCAGTCTGGACCATAAAACAATGCCGTCTGCTCAGGGCTCTCTCCTCACAACTGACATTAGTGCTCTTCGTTTCATCATTTCTTTCTTTTCTGTTCGGGGTTGCATTTATCAGGCAAATGAGCACCATGCCTGGTGGTGCTGGGCAGCCCTCCTGTTCCCCATTTGCAAACCACCATCCCCTGCTCTCGCTGCTTCCCTGTCTCCTGCCAGAGCATCTACCTGCTGGCTTTCATCCCTTGGGATGTTCCCCCCTTTGCGCCTGTTTCAACATCATCCCAAGCCAACAGCCATGCGAAGGGTCATGTTCCCTGCAAATAACAGCTGAATTCAGCCTGGATATCAGCCTCTGTCATTCCAGTTCTGCCAATTATCCTCCCATTTAGCCTGTGCATGCAACGAGTAAAAATAGTTTGGTAATCCAGTAGCACTTTCCTTGCTGTTGGGTGACACTTTTGTTTAAGTAGCACTGGAGTGTCTGAGTCAGAGATGTCACTTGTACCAGGCTCTGCACGGACAGGACAGGGGGCTCGGCCCCAGCCATCCCTGCAAGGTGGCAAGTGCCAATCCTGGTGCTAGAGGTGTTTAGCAGAATTTCCTACCTCGTTTTGGGGTGCTGAGCCCCACTTTCATCAGGAAAGGCAGCATTAACCTTGCTAAGGGTATCTGCCCCAGCACAAATGTGAAACACTGGCCCAGGTTGGCCAGAGAGGTGGTGGATGAACCATCCCTGGAGACATCCCAGGCCAGGCTGGACGGGGCTCTGAGCAACCTGAGCTGGGGAAGATGTCCCTGCTCATGGCAGGGGTGGCACTGGATGATCTTTGAAGGTCCCTTCAACCCAAACTATTCTATGATTCTATGACTTGGGGTGCTGAGCCCCACTTTGATCAGGAAGGGCAGCATTAACCTTGCTAAAGGTGTCTGCCCCAGCACAAAGGTTCAGGCTCAGCCTCACCAGAACAGGCTGGGTATGTCCACGGGACATGGGTTCCTCAGAGCCATGTTCCAGCTGCACATATCACTGAGACAGGGCTATTAGCATTTCTGTGTGTGCAAGTGGGAGGGGACTTCATTTCGAAGTGCAAAAATCGAAGCACGGGCTGTGTGCAGCCTGCCGGAGGGATGTTTTCTCCTAGCGCGATGCCAAAGGTGTGTTTTGCATGTCCTGGGGCACAGCATGAGCCTAAGGGTAACGAGGTTTGAGCTTCCAGGATGGTCCTGGAGGGAACCAGACTTTTCCAGGTCTCATCTTCACTCTCTGTAGGATGATCTCTGGAATTATTGTACCTGATTTCCTCCAAATTGTTGAGGGGTATTGAGGATCAGGAGACAACTCATGTCCAGGCAGCATGGAAAGCAGAGGACCAGGGAGATGGTTATTTCTTTTAGGATCTCAATAGGAAAAGCCTCTGTTGATGCTGGTCTAGGCAGAAGGTTGCCAGGACTTCCTAATTAGTATTCAGTTATGATTTGGGAAAAAAAGAAACAAACAAATATTACTCTGGGGATTTTCTTAAGGATGCATGGGGGCTCTTTCCAGTGAGACGACCTTTCCCTTGCTTTTGCTTTCAGTGGCCAGCTACAGGGATAAAGAACAGACTAAATTATTCCTCCTCAGGTTTTCATCTGGGTGTCTTGGCTGAATTGGGTGAACCTGAAAATTAAGAGGATAGCAAGGAAAGAGGAAAATCAACTGGAGTAAAACCAAGACAGAAATATTTTAATGGGATTTTTTCTTTTTTCTAAAAGAATTTTGCAATATTCATTTTGACTCAAACCAAATCATTTAATTGGCAATGAATTATTTTCAAGTTATTTACCTTTTATAATATTAAAAAAAAAAAAAAAAAGAGGCCAGTTTCCTATGAGCAATTATTTCAAAACAAGGATGATTGACCAAGTTAGAATATAATAGTACAGTGTTTCTGAAACAAAAGATTACACTCAGGAAAATTATGCATTTGACATTTCACATGTTTCCCTACCGCTTTCTTTCCAGCAGTTGTCAAGCATCACATTTTCACAGCTTTGCTTTTCCCAAATCTCCGTGCCAACGAGGCGAGGGTTTCCATCCATCAGAAGGAGATGGCCGGGCCACGGTCCTGGGCAGCCTCACCAGGGCTGCACCATGGGGATGCTGCATCCCCGGGGGACACCGTGGGTGGATGCCACCCTCCCAAAACGAACCGCAGAGTGTGGGTAATGTACCTGGCAAGGGTGGAAAGTGCCGTCCCTGTGTGCCTGAGAGAGGCTGAGGAAACAGCTCGCAGGGGTAGGCTTCCAGCAAAGCATTTATATTAGCTATCAAGATATTTCCTTTCATCTTCAACATGCAGATCAATTGCCCAAATGAATATGGGAACTTTCCAAAGCTGAGGATGGAAAGTATTTAATATAAATCTACAAATCTGAGACTCAGGGTCAATGCAGATGATACTTTTGCAGGTGAGTGGGATCTGGGACACTCAATTTACACCTCCTAAAATAGGAGAAGTGATCTTGCCCATAGGTTTCTACCTGCTTTTTGAACAATCTACACTGTGAAAGTCATATTCAGAAAGACTTTTTTCCATCAGTTGATCACCTTTGCAGCCTGAGAACATGCCAAGAAGGAGCTCAAAGCAGATGTCTCATCAAAGATCTTCAGGTCTGTATTGTTTATAGGGAAAAATTCACTGATGGATGCTGTGAAGGATACCAGGCTGATTCTTGTTGATGAAATCTAATGGCACTAGTGAGTGGGGGGAAATCCACATCCAAAATAAAAACTAAATACTTTTGCAAAATTGTGAGCTGGAGGAGATTTCTGTATACTTGCAAGTTTGGTTCAACTCAGAAAAATAAAGAGATCAAGTGCAAAATGATCTGGGGAGTCCACAAGAGACATCTGCTGCTAATTTCAGCACCAGTGGTTCCTGGATGGGATAGATGAAAGCGTTTAGGGGAATCAAACAGGAAATTTTTAAGGCAAATGAGATTCCCCCAGGTTGTGAAGCCCTCTCGGTTTCATGGCAAGAGACATTTCCCGCTTCCAGGGACAGGTTTTGAGAGGCTCCGCTGTGGTTTCCAGTGGGAATTTTCTCCATTGTGGGTGTCTGGAACTGGTTTCTTTCAATCAATCATATTCATATATGTATATGAAAGTCTTTCAAACAAAAGCTACAGGCTTGTTCGGTGTTAGGAAATCTTGACTGTCAAATAAATCTCAGGAACAATTATTTTCTTAAAATATATTTATATATTAAGGAAAAAAAAAAAAAAAGAGAGATGAACAGATTTAGACTGCAGTTGGCACTTGTTTCAGGCAACTTAACAACCACTGCGGGAACAGAGACTCCATTGTAATCCCCTATATATACTGGCCCAGTAGCCAAGAGCAACAAACAAGCTTGTCATGAAATGGATGTGTAAAGGAAGTAATCAAAATTGGAGAGCGAAACAGAGAGTCATGGAGAGAGAGAGAATGAGAGAGACAGGGAGAGGATTTTGAGTGAACTTTTTGTTCAGGAAACAGTAAAAAAAAAATACAAACCATCATTTTTGGCCTGATTGTGAGCGGCTCTCGTGTAGCGAGTGCTGCAATGAAGACCACAGATATGTGCATTATTTTTTTTAATATTAATAAAAATATCCTGCTGTCCACTCAGAAATGTAACACTCTAGCAATGCAGATAACTCTGGCAGGCTACAGATATCAGTGTTATGTGCTGGTCACCACCCTCCCACTTTTCTTATGACACTCCAAGGAGGCTTTGGGGTCCATGCAGAGAGGAGATGAAGCAGCTCCAGTTTCTTTCTTAGATGGCAGTGCCTGAGAGGGGAAAAAGAAAAGGGAATAGAGTAAAAATCACCTCTCCCTCCTTGTTTAACTCCAGCTTACAGCTGAGGTTCAGCTTAAGCCACCTTGACCATGCTGTCTTCTCCCAAGTAGCAAGTGATAGGACAAGAGGAAATGGCCTCAAGTTGCACCATGGAGGGTTCAGATTGGATACTAGGAAAATATTCTTCATGGAAAGGGTTGTGAAGCAGTGGAACAGGCTGCCCAGGGCAGTGGTGGAGCCACCATCCCTGGAGGTGCATCAATAAGGTTCTCAGGAACATGGGTTAGTGCCAGTTAGCTTATGGTTGGACTTGATGATCTTGAGGGTCTCTTCCAACTGGAATGACTCCATGATTCTGTTATCTTACTGCAGCATGCCAATCTCAAAGAAGTGAGCTACGGCTCATTTAGCATCCTGCTAACACAGGCATACACTGAAAATGTCTGGTGGGGACTTGGCCTGGATGTGAGAAGAAGATTAACATGGGGTCACGGAGAAGTAAGAGACCTGTGATGACCCTCTGCTCTTTGCAGTTCTCCACCAGGGTAGATGAAGAACTCAGCACTTCTGGAAATGTCAGAGGAGATCCACTGGCCTGTGATTCAGTCTCCCCAAGGCATATAGTGAAAGGGCCACTGTTTGACATTTGGCAGCCCACCCTGAACACTTCAGGGCAGTGGTCACATCTGTTTTCATGGGACGCCAAGATCAGATTAGCAGCAGAACTGCATTTATTACAGAGAAAGAACAGATGCTGAGACACTGGGTGCCTCCAAAGCCATAGTTGCTGTGGTCTTTATCACAGAAGCGTCACAATCATAGAATCATTTTGGTTGGAAGAGACTCTCAGGATAATCAAGTCCAACTGTTAACCTAACACCAGCACTAAACCATGTCCCTAGGAACCTCATCTATACATCTTTTAAACACCTCTGGGGATGGTGACAATGATATATAGTGTCCTTAATTAAAGCATTGATTTGATGTGGGTTAACCTGTTTCCTAGGCATGTATAGGGTATGATATACAAGAAACTGCAAGAAGAGGAGCATGAACATGTTGTCCCTGATTCTTCTTGACAAGCAGATGTCTATTGCTGTTGTTGGCCTTTCTCCACCATGTGATGACCACCAGGTGATGGTTTACTCGTGGGAATTACTTACTTGCACAAAGACCCAGGATGAACAGGGGAGTAGATAAGAGACCTCTTACAGTTCCTTCCAACCTACATTATTCTGTGTTTCTAAGTCTGGGTTTAATTTCACTCCCTTGATCACGTGAACTTGGGCAAGTCTTCAGATGCAATCTACAGTTTCCTTAGAGAAAGTTGATATGATTTAGGTTTCTGCATTCCTTGATCAATTTTGAAAATAATATGTAGGGTCCTAAATCATATGGGCTCTCTGAACATTTACTCCTGGTTCTCCTGTCTTTTGCTTCTCCACACATTTAAAGAGGAGACACTAATAAACGTGTCATTGCTCCGCATTTGTCCAACTCTCAGGACAAGCGTTGAGAACTAAAACGAGTAGCTGCAGAGATTTACATACCAAAACCTCTCTTGAGTTCTCTAAATTCTGCTGGCATGCTAACAACCCATCTTTTTGCATGAAGGAGCAGAAGGGCAGGCACTGTATCCTTGCTGCGTTTCAAGTTGAACTCTCTCAACATCCCTTTACAGAAAGTTGCAAACAAGTTCCTGTAAGCAGCTGGGAGAAATGTCAACTTTTGCTCAACCTCAGTTAGTTACGGATCAGGCTGAAGTGGGTGCTGTGGACTTACTGGAACCTTTCTGCTCCTGTTCAAGCCTAAAGGTCTCAGATTGACTCTGTGACTCCTTGGCACAGATTTAGCAGGCTTTCAGTTGGTTTGGCAAACAAGAAATGCCCATCTAGGTACTGCACTTCCTTCCAGAACGTATCTGTGACAGCAGGTACAAAGGAAGAGTAGCTGCTGTCATCTATTAACACAGATGGACTTGATCTCTAATGCTTTGTGGTGTTTATGCAAGATTAATAGTGGTATTTTCTTCAGATGCTCTTTGGGATGCTGGAACTGAAGTTGGAGGAGTGAAATGTGATGTGGCCCATCTGGAAGCCTTTCCCACTAACACTAACAAGAACTGCAAGAATTAATATCTTGTGGTCAGCTTTTTTCCAGAAGTTACCACCCTAACAAGCCTGCAGGACTGGACCAGTTCCAGTACCATAAGACTGGTCACACTTGGTCAGACCTCCAAAGGTCCATCTCATTTGTCCTTGTCTCCAACAATCGTCAGGAGATGTTCTCCAGAGAAAAAAATGTATTGTAAGAATGGACTCAACATGCAATAACATTTCTCATGGCAGACTTTGATATGAATCTCAGGGGATTCCAGAGCAAGTCAGAATATTTTTGTTTAAAAACCACCAAGAAAATTTCCTTCATGGATTTGAATCACAAGTTTTTGTAAATCATTGATCTTTTAGGCTCTCCATGCATCTAATTTTCCTGCAACACGGGACCACAGAATAAGTTTTCTAACTTCTAGCTAGCCAACATACAGATTAGCAGCCTCTCATGGCAAGGTAGCAGTGGTGGTCAACTGAAATGATAATGCTTTAACACTGATGGCCTTTGAATGATATAACTCAAGTTCCATGCAGAACACTGTTAGAAGAAGGATTTCTATAATCGTGTGTCCTTCCCATAGCACCTGGAAACTTCTTGGTCTTCCGTTTGGAGATCTATGATATATTATGAACTCTGTTAGAACCTATACTTTGTCTTTGGACCTTGCTTAACTTCTCCAGGTCATGAACAGCAGAGGGGTTTTGGTGTCTTAGTTACTGCTTTCCCACCTGATCCATCCCTAAGAGAGGAGTAGTCACTCTAGGAACATTTCAAGGGATTAACTGAATGGATCACAGTTCAACAGCCATGGAGTTGAGAGTTGCAACTCTGTCATTGGGACAAAAACAAGTCATGGAGCAAAAGAAAAAGATGTCTTAGCTAGATAGATGGAGATCTTTTACTCGGGCACAAGACAGGATGTCCTATACCTGAAATTAAATGCTGCAGGAATATTTTTAACAAAAAATTGTGGTTTCCATCATCTCAACAAGGACCTTAGTGTGGGCAGTTCTGTACAAAAACTCAACAGAATGACAATCCTTGCTGCATACAGCTCACGTCAGAGCAGAGACCAGTAGGAGAAGGTGATGACAAGAGCAGTGATTGCTAAGGTTGCCCTCCTTCCAGGGATGGAAGGAAATTCAGAATGAGCTGTTTCTATGCAGGCTGAGAGTTCAACCAAAAAAGAACACGTTTGGTCACTTTTCAGAGGTTTCTCCATTATTAAGAAGCTTAAGGGTATTACTGGTGAGTGAAAGAATTCTGGGCTGAGGCAAAACTCTGTTTAAGGGACTAGAAGAAATCCTTTTTTGGCCTCTTTGATGAGGACAAGGCTAGTTATTAGGGGCAGCTTTTCCACATCAAGCCCTCCACTTGCTGGCCACCTTGTAGAGCCTTTTCGGAAATTACTCCTTCCTTACGAAAGATATTTATGATTGCAAAAGTTGACACTCATTTATTAAAAAGAAGAGAGAAGAAAAAACTTCACATTTGTGAGATTGTATTAAAAAAATAAAATGCGGTTTTCATAAGTAACTAAACCCCAATGATTGGAGGATTATAACAAAAACGGGAACATTTCTGTTAAAACAAACATTTCTTGCCAAAACAGTCATTTCAACTGTAAGTTTATTTCTTATTTATTTGTCTTTGGATAAAGGGAAAAGATTCGATAGAAAATTTCTGCCAGACACACACCAAGCTTTTCTCTCTCTCTATCCATAAGCAACGCAGTGGAAGCCTTTGGGGTAATGGTCTCTTGAAGGTCTTTACTCCACTTGCTCTCTGAAGAGGGACTCAACCCAACAGAAAATATCCTTGGAAAGCTGCCTCCATCTCTGCCCTCCAGAGAGCAGCTTGTCACCAAAGTAAGGGAAGCCGAGGAAAATACTCCAGCCTGGCCAAAAGAAACCATTTGCTGCAGCAGATGTGGTCACCCAAAGGGATGAGAAGACAGAAGACAAGGTGTTGTTCCAGAATTGCTCCCAGTTTTTCACAGTCAGAGAAAATTCTTAACGTATTGTCAGCAAGTCATAAAAATCACAGGTATGAGCTCTCCTTTTTTAGAAAGGTGGGGGAGAAACAAAATAGTCACCTATCTACCCTGCGCCCAGAGAAAGAGAGTTCTTGGAAACGCATTGTTTGGGACATTTGTTTCCATATCCAGGGGAGGTTTCTGTGGGTTTGGGACAAAATAAAGTATGTAGCTGGAAGGAAGAGCCCAAACTCAGTAAACTTATGGAGTCTATGTAACTCCTGTGTAAAATGGTACTTAAATGAGGGCAAATCTTTATTCCTAAGGGACCTTCTAGGGAGGAGCGTTGACAGTAGGAACCAGCACACTGCACAGTGGGGATGTGGGGGACAGAAATGACCCCCTGCCCTTGCTGGTGGCTGCTGGGGCTGGGAGCCAAATCTCAGCCCATCCCTCCTGGGAAGGACAGAGATGGTCTGGATCAAGGGACCACCTTAGTAGCACTGGCTCCTCCATTCGTCTTCAGCCTCTTGACCCCGAACCTTAGGTAGTATGTGGAGTGAAAATGACCTGTGCCATGTCCTGTGATGTGCTCAGGAGCATCCCTTCCCAGCTGAGAGGAGGGGAGGATAAAACGCTGGACCACTGCACTTGGACAACACTCAGTACACAAGGTGCAGGAGACTTAAGGACATACGCAAACATTTTTTAGCTTAAAAAAAACCCCAACATTCCTGGTTGTCAGTGCTGCATTTTTCTATAGCCGTGTTTTAAAAATATCCTCAAAGCAAGTGACATGGCCAACCCCGTAACCAAAATAAAAAGGTGCTACAGCTCCAAGTTGTTTATTCACCCTGGGACCTGGACGATACCCTTGGATCAGGCGGGTCTGGATGGGGTCACCTGGCAGCGTTCTTCTCCAAACAGGAAGAGTTTCTCCATCCCTGGCAAGGAATCCCTCTCCATGCTACCAATGTCAGGCTCACAGGGTCACGAGCGAGGAGATGCTTCTGTGCTGTCTGTGCTACAAAAGCAAAAGAAAACGGGGAGAAATATGTAATTATTTTCATTTATACAGCTGAATGCCGAAATACATCATGCCAATACCAATGTTTAGCTGTGTATTTCTCCCCTAGCCACTGCTATTTGTTCCTCCTTGTATCCTCTCTGTACATCTTTGGGGATTGGACTAGATGATCTTTCGAGGTCCCTTCCAATCCCTAATGTTCTGTGTGTGATTCTGTGATCTTCCCAGGCCTTTGCCCCTCTCTTTTCCCTGCTGTTCCCCTCTCCCATATTCTTTCCTTCCCAGTTTATTCTATTTATGTATGACCTTATTTATATAAAGCCATGCCAAATTCTCTGTGAGGTGCCAGGAGCACAAGTTTTTAGAATTCAAGCAGATCATTTCAAATAGCAGGGAATGCTCAAAATTAGGATGCAATTGTATTAAGCAAGCTGGTATCACCTATTTGTCCTGAGGAGCACAGGGATCCAGTGGCTTTTCTAGAATATTAGATGAAAAACAGTACCTAAAATCACCTCTTTTGTGCAGAAGACAAATTCCCCTTGACCAGACAAGAAGGAATAGGCAGAAGTTGAATGAAAATCCTCACTATTCCTATTCCATGGCAAATAGTCTAGGGAAAAAAAAAGCAAAGTGTGAGCCATGCTCTCATGAGTTTTCTAGTGGTCATCTCTGATGATCAAATGGGTTCAAAAGCTGTCATATTGATCATCATGTGAGCAAGGAAGCTCCTAATAGTCAAGTGCAGCCTTAGTGTTTTCATATTAACAGTGATCAGCAGTGAAGTAATGGTTTAAGGAAACAGGTGGACAATGAGACAGGGATATAAGTAGGCACATGGGACTCTGCAGCCATGGGAATGCCCTGGATTCCTCTTCTGGCTGCTGCTGCTGTCTCCCTCAGCTCTGCTGGGTGACTCATGCAGCTTCCCTCTGCCTCAGTTTCCCTTCAATAAAGCCAAGTACCACGTTTGGTGCTGCAGCACTGGGACCTTCCGAGAGAAGAGCACTGAACCTCAGGCATGTCCTGCTGCTCTGCAATGAGCACCCACTTTGCTGTGCTATTTTACCTTGATTGGAGAACGGATTCAGGGACTGGGACCAGGGGAGCATGAAGCTGGAGATACAGGTACAGACCTATGTTCACATATCATGGTCTAAACTCAGGAAAATCTGGACCCCTGTAAACAGCACTGCCTGAGCTCCAGCCTCACACCCTGAAGAGGAAAAGGGAAAAGCTACAGCTTCACTCTTCACCCCCTTTCGCCTGGGACCCCAATGTTCGGATAAGAAGTCCCATGCATCTTCGTGGCATCTTGCATCCAAAAGAATCATAGAATGGTTTGGGTTGAAGGGACCTTCAAAGCTCACCCAGCGCCACTCCTGCCATGGCAGGGACATCTTCACCAGCTCAGGGTGCTCAGAGCCCCGTCCAGCCTGGCCTGGGATGTCTCCAGGGATGGTTCAGCCACCACCTCTCTGGCCAACCTGGGCCAGGCTCTCACCACCCTCAGGGCAACAATTTCTTCCTCATGTCCAGCCTGAATCTCCCTCTTTTACTTTAAAACCATCACCTCTTGTCTTATCACAACAGGCAGTTTCCTTCGCACCTCAAAAGGCAGTGCTGCCTTTCTCAGAGCCATTGCATCTCTAACAGCAAGTACAAGAAGCATGTCCCTGCGCACTGAAGGCTTTTTTTTTTTGGTTGCTTACACTTGAGAAAGCATCACAGGCTGTGAACTGTGGGATATCTCCTGGACAGATGCTTTTAACCTGCAGTGCTGGTCCAGCTCTGGGTCCTCAGCACAGGACACACATGGACCTGCTGGAGAGGGGCCAGAGGAGCCCCAGGAATGACCCAAGGCTGGAACAGCTCTGCTGGGGACAGGCTGAGAGAGCTGGGGTGTTCAGCTGGAGAACAGAAGCTCTGGGGAGACCTTAGTGCGGCCTTCTGGACTTAAAAGGGGCTGAAAAGAAAGATGGGGACAGACTTGTGTCAGTGCAGAGCTGGAGAGACCCACGGTGACCCATAGTCATCTCAGCTTCTGCTCCTCTCCACCTCCTCCCTTTCCCAGAGAGGGAATCTCCCCGTATTGATCCCAAGGAAACATTCACTCCTCAGCTCCTTCCTGATGGTTTCTATTCCCAGGGAAAGCTGCAGCCCAGCCTCACCCATTTCTGCAGTCTGGCCCTAAGAAGAGCATCACAGTCGCTTATGGCTGGTTTGTAAACCCCTCCTTTCCTTGCAGTGCTGGAAATTTCTGGCAATTTTTTAAAACTTTTATTAAACTTCTGTTCCAAGGGCTTTGCTTTTCACATAAGCACAGATATGCAGAGCGGGAGAGTTTTCCAAGATAGTGAAAGGACGGGATATAACTAATTTTAGGATAGATTTTGAACCACATGACTGTCAATAAGCAGAAGTGAGGCCAATGGGCTTAAATGGGGAGGAGCGTGGATTATTTTTACCTTTCTGTGCAATGCATAGAGATGTATGGCTCAGAGAAAAGCAGAGATACTTCTAGAGACACAGATCCTACAGTATTTGGGTTCCCAGCATACCTGCAAAGTAAATGGGGGAAGATCTGTCTTCTCCCATAAGTGCTTAACATCTGATGAAATAAAAACGGCAGCAGGGATGTGTTGATGACCTCCAAGCCTTTTGGACCAGACTGCTGCCAACTGCCAATATTTCTTGCAAACCACGATGCACCCACAATCAAGCATGAACTGAGAAATCCCTCAAGACAACGTAGCTCCCGTTATTGCAGCTTGGGAGCCTGATGCAATCTTGCAAATCCACACTTGCTGGGCCCAGTGAACACGTTATTTCCCACACACAGAGGCTAAGTTAGAGATTATTTTGTCCAATCTCACAGCTCTCTTCATGTCACAACACACGGGAGGCAGGAGATATATTCAGGTCCTTGGAAAAGAGACTCAGTTCTAGGTTCCCACTTCCTTGGGCAAGTGGTTTAAGCACTGATGAGCGTAGATACCCTATACTCTCACTTCTGGATGTCTTTCTGAGTGCTTCGCCTGCTATATATAAAAATGTTGATCAAATCAAGCCTTGGCAGCGAGGCTGTTGGAGGAACACCTAGTCTGCGGGTTTTGGCAGGGCTTGTGTATGATCTAAGCAGCAGCTACTCATCTCTGTCTCGGATGAGGCTCTCCATGGCTTCTTGTACAGAACCAGTAAAAAGAATTTCTCTAGAATAGAAAAAGAGACTTGTAAGGTAGGGAGAACCGTTTTCATTGGGTAACAGTTCAACAAACATTTCAAAGGCTGAAATAAAGGGATAGTGCAAGTATTGAGGTCTAAGTCCTATGCAGAATTAGTCTTTCATGGTTGACTGAGCATATTTTAATTGCTTGTAGAAGAGCTACATGCATGTAACAGGCTCAACTGCATCCTGGGCCAGTGAGAGACATGAATTAACCTTACAGTAGGCATGCATATTAATTTTGGCCCTCTTTGTGAAGGGGAAAATCTGGTGGGGAATGGACCACAAGCCACTGCAATGACTGCAACGCTCATCACCAGACTAGCCACTATGTTCATGCCAGAATTCTGACCAGCAAAGGGGGTTGACTTCATTGGCTTTGCCAACCCTTCATATGGCTCATCCCACCTCTACTGCTTTGGTCACCTGCCCCATAAGAGCAAACCCCTCTGCCTTCTCTTGCCTCTTTCCAAGGCTCTTTCCACGTAAAAGTGCTGTCCCAGCTCAGGAGTGGCTGCATTTCAGATGGTGGAGGATGTTTCCCAGAGAGCTGCTGTTGCAGACACACTGTCCCCATGAAAACAACAGAAATTTCTAGGCTGATGGGCCACTTATGGTCATGTGCACGCCCCTTGGTTGACAGACAGGGCCTTTGACCAATGAGATGCCTTGGTTGAGAGAAGTTTCTGGAATACTGCCATAAATGACCACAGCTCAGATTCAAACAGGATATAAATGGAGCAACTGGAGGCTCTTATTGAGTTGGTCTTTCTTGGGGGAGTTGATGTGGAGAGTCTCCTGCTTAGGCTGGGTACCTGAGGAGCATTCCTGGCAGACTGAGACACCTCACCAACCTGGTAAGTTATCTGGGTACCCTTGAGAGTCTTTAGTTTGTGAAAAGGGGAAAGATGCACATTTGAATCACCGCTCTAGAGTTTTGGGATCCTGTTGAGCTAGAGTTGGTTGTGTAGTAATTGATCTCCTAACTGGTATCTGAATCTGTGTTGTATAATGTTATCAAAGTGATGAATAATTTTGGATAAATCCAGTTTGTAGTTGGTTTTCTGCTAAACAGCTCTGGTTAGAATAAAGTCTTTTTGGTGTAAAATGAGTCATCTGCTCTCAACTGGTGTTTTTTCCCCAGCTGCTGGGGGTGTCTCGGGTGCAGCCGTGCAGGGATGTGTCACCAGCAACGCGTCTTTGACTTCGGTCCTTGGGGAGAGAAGTGATGCACATGCTCCCCGTAATAGCTCCTCCAGCCTGCTCGCTCCAATAATAGTCTGCGTGTGTGAAATTTCACCTGACCTGAACTTCCTCAAGTTTATCCAGCCTTCACCCTGACAGTTTAGGGCAGAACTGTTTTTACGCCTCGCAGTCCAGACACCGAATTTGAGCCGAAGTGACGTTTATTGTTTCAACAGTGTTATTATATGAAGATTGAGCTCATTACAAACATGACCTGTTTTTGAGCCAGGACACATATTAATTTGGATAAAATACCAGCTGTGCCCTCTCTCCATATGGCTTTATCAGAAAACAAACTGGGTTAAGTTTCATTCCACAGAATGAAAATATAACTGAATACTTGCTTTATTTGAGGAAACTCAATCATTATCATCACAATGTCTCTGCTAATTGCGGTGGAGAGGGGGCAGAGGTGTTTATTGCTGTGCATATCTAAAAATAAACCCAAGCACAATTCGTCTGAGAGGAACCTGAGGGCAGCATGGGGAAGAGTTTCCTTTTACACCAGGAGAAGAAGGTGGTGCTCATCCAACCTCTGCAGTGTCGTCGTCCAGCATTATTCCATGTGCTATGTTTTTATGATGGTTTTATGGGGTTTTCCCTAGAGGAAACAGGGACCATCTTGGGGAATTCATGGAGGTGGATGTACAGAGGTCCCATGTTCTCCCCATCTGTGATCTGAATGTTGTGGTCATGGGATGAGAGACCCAGACACTGAAACCCACCTCTTCAGGCTGGCCAAGCTGGTCTCTGCCCACTGGTGCAATGAGTTGTGCTGACCTTAGACATCCTGAGAAGGCTTAGGGGAGACCTCATGACCATGTTCCAGTATTTAAAGGGTGGCTGTGAAGGAGATGGAGTCCGGCTTTACATAAGGAGTCCCATGGAAAAGACAAAGGGAAACGGGTACAAGTTACTTCTGGAGAGATTATGACTGGACACAAGAGGGAATTTTTTCTTGATGAGAACAATCAGCCATTAGAATCATCTCCACAGGGAAGTGGTGGATTCCCCAACGTCGGACACTTTTCAGATTCAGCTGGACAGGGCTGGGCCAGCTTGTCTAGACCGGGCTTTCGTTGAGAAAGGTTGGACCAGATGATCCTTGTGGTCCCTTCCAAGTTGGTATTCTGTGATTCCCAGTGACACTTCAGAAGGGCAGGAGTTTAGAATCAGTGGATGCTACCTGTCCTCCAACCTTGTGCATCCATGTAGTGCCATGCTACAATATCAAATAGAGCTTTATGGTCCCAGTCCTTGGGTGATTTCTGACCTCAGCTGCACCTAGCATAGAAAACTTGAAGATCTGAAGCAAGTGGATGAGGAAAAGAGCCCAAACTGCCACTGAAGACATCCCCCTGAAAGACTCTGCTTCTGGCTTTGCTCATACTCAAGGGAAAACTGTGCAAGGAGATACTCCGTGGATTTATTTTCTTTCAAGTGTTAGGGGAGGAAAAAGTGCAGGGTGGAAATCCCTGGGTGCTTTCAGCCAGTTCTGGGTCTGGGATTTCTTCAGCCGGAGGTAGCAATTCTGTACATTACAGCTTGCAGTAGATTTTTCCTCCAATAATTTGAACCCTTTGAAGGGCAAGTCCTTCATGAGATAGAGCAGGTGGTTTCAGGAAGGTCCAGAAGAAACAGCACATCCCTAAGAAAGCAGAAGGCATGGGGATGCTGGGATAATTGGACAGCAGGGGACCAATTTCAGGGGATATAAGTGGGTTTCCTACAGAAATAGATACAGTTGAAGGAAGACAGGATAGATATGCAGGAGGCATCATCCCAGACAAGGAGGATTGATAGTGAAATCGTTGGAGAGCAGAGGAGGCAAGAGAAGAAGGCTGTGGTCATTAACAACGGCTGCATTTAGAGCTCTGGTTTTGTAACGGCTTGGGGAAAGGGGACATTTCGCCCATACAGGTGCATGAAAAATAAATATGGCAATGATCTCTTTCCAGTAGAAGTGTTTGGGCTGCAGTTTGGCTTGCACTTCAGAAACTAGAAGAATTGCTTTGCTGTTTTCAAAACTTAGATTCTTTTTCTACCAAAACCAAGCCTGCCTTTGGTTTATAAATCAAACTCTTCTATTTAAAAATAAAAAAAAAGTCAAGGTTTGCAGTTTTTGTTTGATTTGGCTTATTTTTTTTTTTAATAGTGAAATATTCAAATGGAAAGAAATCAAAAGTCACCAGACCAGATAAGTTCAGTGCCCTAGAAGTTCATTTACTGCCTTAGAGAGAAAAACCAATGCAGCAAAGGCAGGTGAATGACAGCTTTGGGGACCTCCCTTTAGGACTGAAAATGTCCACATTCTGCTCAGGAGGAACCAAGTTTGGGATCTTTGTCAGTGTTTGGTCAGGGCTTGGTCCCATGAGGAGCTGCTTTCCTAAGCCTTGGTTTTACTTTCCAGATCAGTCTAAGGTCAACCTGCACCTGACTCAAAGCACAGACTGGTCCAGGTCCCACAGAAGAGTTTTGGGGACAGGTGGATGGGATGATATTAAAGCACGAGGAAGCTGAACGCTTTGCAAGTACTGAAATGAAAAAAATGGAGGAGGGATGACTTTGAAATCACGGGGTAATTAAAAAGCTGAGGTAGACAGGATAATTGGAGGCTTAGCATCACATTCATCAGCACTGCTGTGTGCTTTTCTGAACTGGAGAAAAGGCTTTGAACAAAGCCATGCAGTAACTCAATGTCCCCAAGCTTAAGAAGACAAAACCTAAACAGAAAACAAGTAACTTCTCAGCCATGCCCTCTATTTCCATTATAAACTGTGGAAAAAATGTAGTAAACAAAATTACAGAAAATAAATATTTCTGAAATGTTCTGGGGGCCATCTGCGTTTCCTGAACCCAGGACAGTTGCTGCTATTGTTGCTAAAGGCAGCTGAGTGGAGGATGAGAAGCACAAGAGGGAAAGAAAGGCTGATCCCAGGGCTAGGTCTTCTGACTCACTTGGCCCATCTGGCTTTGGAGAAGCTGCCAAGCCCCAGAGCATCTACATCAACACCTAAAGTGGGACTTTGAATAGATTTGTGTCTCTTTATTCACAGGCTGTATAGGAGGCATCAATATTTTTCTCAGGGCTTGTATTTCAGCCTGCAGAGATCATCAGGTGCCCATGGAATTGCTTTCTGTAGATGCAGGCAAGTGCCCAGCCTCGGCCTGGAGGTACTTTGCTCCTTCATCTGTTTTTTGTTGTGACTCAGACATTTCCAAATCAAGATGAGGCTCCCAGGAGCCCCCAGCCATTAGGTCTGTGTCAAATGAACCCTACTCAGTTGGAGGTTCACTCTCAGGACCCCCTAGATCTCATATGGATGCCCTCAATGCAATCACTGTAGCTCCAGAGGTGGGTCGGACCTCAGATATCCCCTGTCCTTGTAATCCCAAAGGGCTGGGTCCATTAAGCCTCAAGGATTTCTGATCCACTCTGCAGAGCCACCCAAGAGCAGTTGTTTTCTGCAATGAATTTGGGTTTGGCTTCAAAAATTACTAGGAATATATTTGAAAGAAATTGCAGATGTGTGCATGTGTGTGTAATGTAGAAGGTCTCACCATCTACCATCAAAGTATCATCTCTGATGCATCAGGATTTAATTAGGTAATGCTGCTGGACCCATCTCCTTTGCAACGTATAATAATTAAAAAACCTTGGGATTTCAGAGATGGAGCTGATGGGGCTCGTTTTTGCCTTAGTGAATGAAATTCCTGCTGATGAGGCTTCTCTTCTCACCCAACTGAGCTGCTTCCTACTTGCAAGGAGCTCTGAAAGCCTTCAAAAAACGAGGCCCTGACCCCAAGCTGGCTGAAATCAAGGAAGAGACTCAAGGCTCAAACAATTTAGCCAAAAAACCTCCTTTCACTGAACTATCTCACTGTTCATGTTTTTCCTTTGACCGCTTTATTTTCCTGGCTAATGTGGTTAATTAGGAACTGGCATCAAACGTTTCTTGCCAGCTGCTTCATGTCCTTTCATGATAAGGTTGTAGACAGGATAACTGGAGTTAAATCCTCCACTTGTGCGTTGGCAACACAAAGCTAAAAACGTGTGTTGGGTTGTAGCCTGGCTGGAGCCCAGTGCCTCGTGCTGGACACCAGCGCGTCTTGCACAAAAGGCATCCAGCCCCTGTTTCAAGATGCTTCAAGTGGTGACTAATCCATCACTTCCCTTTCTCATTTACTCCATTGGTTAATCACCCTCTTCATTCAGACTCTGTGCTTTATTTTTAACTTCTGTGTGTGCCGAAAGCTCTGTTTTGTTTTTCTCGCCGCATACCACCGCGTTCCCCTCCAAAGATGAAAGTCGGTGGCGTTTCTGCGTTATCCAGGTCACTTCCATCCATGGGATGCTGTTGTTTCTTTGAGGTGCATTTTTCCCTTCATGTGTCTGAGAGTTCAGTAACCCACTACAAATACTCCTAAAGTGGAAGCATTTGCCTGCTTGCTCTTTTCAGATGTCAACTTGGCAAGGCAATATTCCCAATATTTCCTGCGTGGGCTTGGCTGGGTTGAATCACTTGAGTGGTGCAATAAAACAAATACATCGCACACAGCACAAAACAGGAAAACTATCCCCGTTTGGGGCAAACATTTCTATCAGCCTGTCCCTTCTCTGAGAAAGGCTGACATTTGGTTTAAGGTAGAACACATTCCTGACACACAGGACTATGATCCGTTACAAAAGGGAGCCCGCTTCCTGGATTTAGGCTAAGGGACAGGGTTCAGGCAGGGGGCAAGCTATATATGTGTCAAAATGAGCAATGTCTTTTTGGGTCACATATACTTTTGACTTCAACACTGCTTTATGTAGGCTGTAAAATTAATAGGTGGGAACTAGATTTATTTGTCCCCCTGGCCTGGTAGTTGCTTGTTAGGTTAAACTCACTGATTTCCTGGTACAAAAGTGCTTGTTAAAATAATCTCCCTGAAAATATTCCTCTGGGACTACTTTATCTTCTGAAATCAAAAATTCCTAAATAATGAAATGTGCAAGATGTGACAGACAGACTTGAGCAAAACAAAACCCCCAGAAAAGAAGAGCTCATTCCTATAAACACTGTTTGGGGAATTCAGCTTGTTTCTGGTGATTTGTAATGAAACACCAGCATCCGTGCTCTACGCAGAAATGCTCTTGTACAGGATTCACCTGTTTCTTTTTTATCCACAGGGCCTCATTCTACCCTCCTCATTGACCCAAGCTTCTCCGTGGTGCAATTCCGTACAGGTTTACCTGGTTTGGCTCTCTCCTCAGCCACTCAACTTCCAAACCAGCCCACCAGGACTGTCCCAAACAGGTAGTGAGAAGATCAATATGCTCAACAGTCTCCTTTTTCTGTGCTATCATCAGAGGGACTGCTCCCATAACTTCATTTATCCATATCCCTCACATCATCAGTACAGACTTTGAATCCATTCATTTGCTTACACACAACTACAAATCTCACCCCATAAATGAGGACTCCAGCCCTATGTTTCCTTATCTCTCCCAGTATCCTTCCAGCCCCATCTTCAAAGACAACCTTCATCTACCTAGAGGTGGTGGATGAACCATCCCTGAGACATCCCAGGCCAGGCTGGACGGGGCTCTGAGCAACCTGAGCTGGTGAAGATGTCCCTGTCATGGCAGGGGGGGCACTGGGGGGCTGGGAAGGTCCCTTCAACCCAAACTATTCTATCTCCATCTTCATTTACTTCCATCCTCTGTGACCCCATTTTCCTCCCACACACCACAAACCCCCCAGACTTTACCACCCCCCCTGACTCTTGCCACCGAAGGCACTCCGCATTGTCTGTCCTGATCTCCCTCCATCCTGCAGTCTTGTTCTGGTCCCCAAGTCCTTGATGTAGACATGGGGAGCCCACCAGGGCAGGTGGGGCCTGAGGAGCATGTCTGCACACAGTGACAAAGGGTCTCCAACCAGGGGGACCTTGTGAAGTCAAGTCTGCCCCTCTGAATTAGGAAGCCACTATGGAACATTATTCTTCTACCCTTGCAGGTGGATGCACTACCTGTGGAGCCCAGGTATGGCCAGCACGTAGGTTTAGTGTCATTCCTTCCTCCATCAAGGCCAGTTTAACCTCTTCATATCTCAGTGCTAATTACTCCATCAGTTCGTTGGAGCTGCAGAACAAGGACCTGAGTCAGCACCTCTGTATGGCTCCGTGCAGTGCAGACTTCTCCCCACTTTTAAACTCTAGACCTTCTTAGTGGTGGGCTTTTTCTCCTTTCTTTTATTCATTTTTGGTTTGGTTTTGTTTGTTTTGTTATTTGTTTTGGTTTTTTTTCTTTGTTTTGTTTTTTTGTTGCTGTTTTTTGGGAGGTTTTTTGCTTCTTTGTTTTGGGGTGGGATTGTTGGGTTTTTGGTTGTTTTTGTTTTGTTGGGTTGTTTTGTTTGTTCATCTTTTTGTTTGCTTGTTTTGTTCGTTTTCCGAACATTTAAAGCGTGTGTGTAGGGTGGGAAGGGATTCTTGCTATGGCTGAGGCTGCACACGCTCATCACACTGCAAAACTGTGCCGATACCTCTCATCCTGCCTTCATTCCCCCTCCCCTTCCTCGCTGCAGCTCTGAGCAAGCTGTCAGTCCAACATGGGGCAGCCCCCTCCCTCCTCCTCCAGGTGTGGGTACTTGACTGCAATCAAATACTCTCCCCAGTAAAAGGTGGTGGAGAGAGATTTCATTATGGGGTTGGAGCTGGGGGACCTGTTTGCACAATGTTCCCATTGTGCGGCTGCGTTGATCTGGCTGCTGGAGGAAGGAGCCTGGAGTGCTGGAGGATGCTCGTGCGCGCTGGGAGCTCGTAGGTGAGAGTGCAAAGGGCATGTCCCTAACGTGACCGCGCAAAGGGCTGCGGAGAGGGGGGAATGGAGCTCGCGTGTTCTCCAGGGACAGCCTGTCTTTACCTAATAACCGAGATTGAGGAGCTGGTTTGAGCTACCCAGACATTACATCAGCTTGTGGCCTCCCTCCCATTGGTCCCCATGCCTTAGCCCCTTTAATTCCGCAGCATATCCTTACAGTCACCTTAGTGTCCTGGCCCATGAATCACGTTTGTGTCATTCCCCTAGATGTGGGGAAGGGCAAAGCTGTTCAAGGGAACACTCAGCATGTCTTCTGTTTGGTGAGATGAATGTTGCAAGCAGAAGAAATCCTTCTTTTAGTGGGGGTTTCAATGCTTTTTCTCTTTTTTTCTTTCTCCCATAAGACCCTTTTTTCCTAGTAAAAGAGCCCTCCAAGCCTCTGCACACCTGAGATTAGATCCAGCTGCACTAAACAGGATCAAACTCTTTGCCACAAAAGCAAGTGTGAAAGATAAGCCCTGTCCCAAACAGCCCTTGCTCTCCACAGCCAGAACAGCATACCCTACCCCTCCAGGGTGGGAAATAAAACCGCAGAGAGATTCTTGCCTAGATTAAGGCGTAATTTACAGCCCATACGCAAGTAAGCAAATAAGCCAAGGGGTTGCCCCAGGGTCCTTGGGTGAGGAGAAATACGGTTTGCATCTTGTTCCAGTGTTCCTGCCTTTCTCAGCAATGGGATTCCTAATTCAAGGAGCTGATGGTGGCCCTCTAGATAGGATGACTGAGGTCTTGGTGACTTCTCCATGGTCACCCACAGAGCGGGTAGGAATCCTCTTGAAGCCCAGGTCTCCACCTTCCCCCCAAGGGGATGATTCCCATGATTTCTGGGCACCCCCTGCCCCTCAAACTGTGCTCTTGGATCCCACAATGCTGAAGTAGAACCAGCTTCTCTGTTCATGTGGGTCAGTTTCCATCACTTGCAGCGGTGGAAAAGGATTTGAAGATACTGCCCAAGTGTGGTTTTAAAGTTTAAAATGTGAAGTCTAAGAAAAAGAAACAATTAAGAAAGCATCACCTTTCCCTAAGGTCCTGTGGTTTGAGAATAAGAAGAGTGTTCACTTCAGTGCTCTGTCTTCGGAACAGATTGTCTTTTCCTCTCCTTTTCCCTCCCCATAAGAAAGCTCCTCCATTAAGAATAAAACAAGCATTTGCCTTCAGCTTTCTTGAAGTTATTCTCATTGTTCAGAAACCCAGTGAGCATCCATCAGGCTCAGCTAGTACAGAATCCTTGTGTTTATCACAAAACCCACAACAAACAGACAAGCAAAAAACCACTTTTCACCCTGCTATTTCAACACGAAGAAATCAGCTCTGTATGTATCTTGGTGCCTAGGAATGGCAGATTTGGGACAGTTAGATCAGATTTGACACTGTGCACAAGAGCGCTGAACTGAGAGCCTGACTAATTTTTCCGATCAGTTCATTTTGGGCTGGGTCCTTCTTCTTCCAAGCTGGCCCAGCTCTGACTGACCATTAAGATCTGCCCGTGACGCTTTAGAGCAACATCTGTTTACGAGAACACTGTCTCCGGATCCAAACAACTCCTGATTACTTTCACATTTCTGATATAGATAGAGCAGCTCAGAAGCTTTGGTCTTAAGGTTCCCGGAACATCTTCCTCAAAGGGCATCATTTGGAGGTAATTGTAGGGCTGTTGTTGTAAACAGTCTCTCCGAAAAGCTCCCAACAAAGCAAGCGTCCCTTATTGAAAACACTCCGTCCAGACGGTGTTGTTTGTTAGTGCCGAGCTGCAGGGATGCTCTATCCCTGGCCCTTTTTTAATCTCTAGCGGTCACGAACCAGGCTGCTTGGAAGGATCTTGTTTGAATCGTGGTGCTTCCAAGAGGAACCAAAAAAATTTGCGCCAGGAGCGCAGCCTGTTCCATTTAGTCCACTTTCCCTTGCTAATGAGGGTGATCTGTGCAAAACATGAGGCCCCAGAAGGGGCTGACACACTGCCTTAGAGGGCAGCTTTTAAAAAGACTTACGGGTAGGAACGTTCACGGCAGGATGGGTTAAGGAAGAGCAGGTACTAAAAAAGCAGCCCCTGCAGGTTGGTTGTTTGTTTCTTTAGCAGGAGAGTAGAGCCGAGCACCTTCAAAACTGATCTACCTGTTAGAGGATGCTGCCCTAATAAAAGCAGCCAGGGCAAATAGGATTATAATTTAAATAACCCTGTTAGGTGTTTGTGTTTGGCCAGGTGGGGATTGGGCTCTTCTCCCAGGCATCAGCAATAGGACAAGGGGCCATGGGCTTCAACTCTGCCAGGGGAAATTGAGGCTGGAGATTAGAAAGCAATTCTGTGCAGAGAGAGTGGTCAGGCATTGGAATGGCTGCCCAGGGAGGTGCTGGACTCACCGGCCCTGGAGGTTTTGAAACTGAGATTGGCCATGGCACTTAGTGCCCTGATCTAGTCAATGGGCTGGAGTTGGACCAAGGGTTGGACTGGATGATCTCTGAGGGCTTTCTAACCCAGTCCCTTCTGTGATTCTGTGACTCCAAGCCCTGGCAATTATAAGTGTTTTTAAGGATCTGTCCTAAAACCAGCCAGTAGTTGGATCGCACCAATTAACTTGTCCTGTGCACCAGCAATAAAAGAGGGGAGTAACCCCCCAGCGTTGCCAACTCTTATGATTTTTATTGGACATCTTGCAGTTGTCAGTGTTCTTTGTATAAAATCCCAGCTGCCGGGTTCAGGAGACTGCGTAAAGAATCTCAGGTTTTGTTCAACATCAAAAGCAAAAAACATTTCTGCCCCTTGTGATTGTAACACAAAGCTTAGGAATTACAAAATCAAAAGCGTTCTTCAAGCTCAAAAGCTGGCAGATATATAAAAAGGACCCAAACCTAGTAATTCTTAAGATAATCTCAGGACTTGCAAGCCAGCTCTACAGTTTTTGGTGGCCAGAGTCCTGGTGTATTGACGTGTGGGTTGGCAATTCAAGCTCCCTGTGTGGTGATGCTGGGGGTTTAGGCAGAGGATCATAACCAACAGAATTACAACATTTGTGGAAGTTACCACCTGTGAGCTGAACAACTGTGACCAGTCATGTGCTGCTTTATGCACTTCAACCAGAAAGCAGAATGCTTTTTAATAAACCCTCGTGAGGGCCAAAAACTGGGGAGTGGACAGAAAGAACATGGAAATGCTTTACATTTGGGGTTTTTTGGTGTTGGTTGGGACGATACACACTGTTGGCACAGCACAGCTGACAAGCGATAACTCATCACACTGATGAGCTGTCAGTCTTGGAAGAAAACTTGTGTTTCCAACTCTATATGAAGAGTCTCCATTGTTTCGAGGCTGAAAACCACCAGGGCTTGTCCAGCAGAGCTACGTGATGTGGTACATCCAGTACCATGGCCAAGTGAAACACCCAAGAGACCCCCAGAGTATAAAGTATGGAGAGATGGAAGACACAAGGTTTATTGATGTTCTTGTTTGCAAGGTGGTTCGACTTGGAAACCTGCAGCATCGCGGGTGAAGCAAGAGGAGGGGTATGGTGGGTTCGGCA
The DNA here is from genome assembly GCF_963082525.1 of Nesoenas mayeri. Taxonomy (NCBI): domain Eukaryota; kingdom Metazoa; phylum Chordata; class Aves; order Columbiformes; family Columbidae; genus Nesoenas; species Nesoenas mayeri. The sequence continues at coordinate 76,865,501 of NC_137540.1, read as the reverse complement.
GGTGGCGCTCCTCCCCTGGCTAAATGCTGACAATTAGCAAATTAACTTAATTAGGCAGTGATTGGGACTGAGATTTCCTCCGGCTGCTGCCTGCATGTGTGTGGGCCTCTTTATTGTCCACTGAGCAGAAGGCAGCCCGTTGCTCTGAGCCGTGGAGGGGGTTGTGTTGTGCTTGTGGGAGGGCACGTGGACGTGTGCTGGTGTCAAATCAAAGCACAACACCAAGGATAAGCCCTGTCCTACATTACTACAAGGTTGGAATCAGCGAGAGACAAGCAGCCAGGGGTCAGAGAGGGTTTGAGGTGCTGGTCAGCTTGTTGCTCTCACTCCAGGCAAAGGAACTGCCTCAGTTTCCCCATTCACGCTGCTGAGTTGTGGGAGCATCGGCCCTGGGGACCATGGCCGAGGAGGACACGTCCCTGTGTGCTTGGAAAGGGCTGAACACAGTCATTGTTGCCTTCTCCCCGGTGCTCATCTTCCTCCTTCACTCACAGTTCAAGGCAAGCTCTCTAATGGCTTGCTCTTAATTAGGGTGAACTCTGAGTGCCCTGCTAGCACACCCTTTCCTTTGTCAGCTAATTGGCCGGGCTTTCTGATCTATTATGTAAATAGTCTAAGTCTCTGCGGCACAGTGTCGTAATGCAACGCATTCCTGGGAGCCTGTGCTTCTGTTTCATGGGATTGTGCTCCAGCCTCGGGCGAAAACAGCAGCAACGACAACAAAACCCAGGCAAGCCTTTGGCTTGTTTTCTGGAAGCTCCGAAAACGAGCCGCAGAAGAAAGTGTTCTGGGCAGCAGTTCAGGGCATGCAGATGAGGAGAAGGGTGCGTGATGAGGCCGAGGACAGCGGGAAGAGTTAAAAGGCTTTTTGACACAGCTGGCCGGTCTTGGTCTTGCAGCATCACCTCCTGCAGCCAAGGGCTGGACTTGGGACTCCCAGCCCAGGGCTCTTGGTCTGTCACCCCAAGTGCACAGGTGGGGTTGGGGTTGAGCCCAGAGGCTGCCACATCCCTTAAAATGGAATACAAAGAGGACTAGAGGAGTTTATTTGATAATAGTAATACATTTTTCGTGTATAAAACTGTTGAGATTAGTATTGATAATGGAAATTATTGCTGGCAGCATCATTACCCTATAGATTCTTGTGTTTAGTGCCTGTGGTTAGCAAAGATAAAGTGTTTGCTGTTACAGCAAAATGCTTAGGCGTTAACCATGTGCACTGGAATTGATATCAGCCTGCTCGAACAGGGAACAGCCTGGCTGGGCTGAGGCTGTTAATGGTAAAGGAACTGGACCTGTTTTTTGAGGATGGGAAAATAGTGGCCCAGGTACCCAGAGAGGTGGTGGATGAACCATCCCTGGAGACATCCCAGGCCAGGCTGGACGGGGCTCTGAGCACCCTGATCTGGTGAAGATGTCCCTGTCATGGCAGGGGGGGCACTGGGATGAGCTTTGAAAGGCCCTTCAACCCAAACTGTTCTGTGATTCTGTCTCCGGGGAGGATGGGAGCAGCTCTGCTCTTCTGCTGCAAGGGGCTGTGCTGCTTGACAGTGGGAAAATGGCTTTGCTATGTGAAGATCTCCTCCTTATAGCACTGGGTCAGTTTTTCCTCCTGTCCTGGGACCAGCAAAGCTCTTCACCAAGCCACAGGGTGCCTCATGCATGTAAATTATAGATTTTTAAGTAAAGTTGTAGACATTTAAGAAGCTGGGGAGTCCATGTGGCTGAAGTGTGTTTATGTGACGGACCTGCTTACCCAGACAGACAAGGGGCTCTCCTCTCCACCCACCCTTTGGAGATGCTCCAGCAGGAGAATGTACCCTGTGGTGCTAACAGGCACCAAAGGGCTAGTTGCTTCCTAAAAGAGATCAACAGACCAAGCATTTTCCAAAAGGAACAGTCACACTGATTACCTCTGTTTTGGGGTTAGAGATGGTCCAAATGGATCTTCTGAAACGTATCATGTCCTGCAAACTGTGCTGCTTTTGCAGGCAGCTCAGGTTGGACTTGATCTTTAAGATCTTTTCCAACCTAAACAATTCTATGATGCTGTTCTATGATTCTGTGATCAGGAGAGGTGCTCCCAATGGGCTGCCAGCGTCTGACCTCGCTCTCCAGAATACCAGCCAGTATTTCCTAAGAGGGATGTATAAATGGGGGAAAAGGGAGGGAGAAAAACTTCAAAACTATAATTATTCCACAGACAAGGAGACCTATAAAATAAATGAGCAAAGTCTCTGCTCCGATAAATCCACTTAGAAATCCAAACCCAGTAGCAACTGTGTAATTTATGTCCCATTGAAAGAGGTCCAGATGAAAATTGATGAAGGCTCTTATTTGTGTAATAAATCAGTTTCCATTAATGTAACCGATACGCATATTTATAAACACAGCCTGTACCCCAGGCTTGTTATTCAGGTCATTGGAAGGGGGGCTGGGGAGAAAACGGTGCTCTGAACCTTCAAGACAATCTGTGAAAAGATAGTGGACTCAATTTATGACACCTGAAAAAGAGCCAAGTGTGAGTAAATCTTCTGTTCTTGCAGGAATAAATCTGGTAAAGTCCTTTTTTTCGTTCGTGTCTCTGGAGGGGGCCGTAGAGCCAGTTACAAATCTGAGATAATTCCCAACAGTTTGCTTTGACCATACCTCCATGCTCCCCGCTCCGTAAATCCCATTGCCCATGTTGACATCTGTCGCGCACCACGAGCAGCTTTCCTGACGCAGGACTTGCTGGGAAGCTGCAGGGTGGCTTGGTTTGGGGGCTGGTCATTTGATGCACAAGCATCACCTCGGTGCATGAGGTGAGGTGTGGAGGTAGAAAAGGACCACTCTGCTGGTCACGGGGCAGAAAGGGCACAAGATTTATCGTAGGGGATTGTTTGTGCATCAGACAGAATGAAGTATCAAATGCTGTCACATCTGTGGCTTGATTTGTATTTCTGGTGGAGCCGCAGCCTGTCAGGATTGTTCAGAAGACACACAGAGTGTCTTTGCTGTGAACATGGCTGTGGTGTGCAAACAACTGAACAGATGCCAGCCTGACCTGGAATGGCACGGCCCAGAGCAGAGCCACAGAGACCACAAAATCATGTAGAATCATAGAATTTGAGGGGTTGAAGGGACCTTCCCAGCTTCCCAGTGCCCCCCTGCCATGACAGGGACATCTGCACCAGCTCAGGGTGCTCAGAGCCCCGTCCAGCCTGGCCTGGGATGTCTCAGGGATGGTTCATCCACCACCTCTCTGGCCAACCTGGGCCAGGCTCTCACCACCCTCAGGGCAGCAATTTCTTCCTCATGTCCAGCCTGAATCTCCCTCCTTTGGTTTAAAACCATCACCCCTTGTCCCATCACAACAGGCCCTGCTCAAAAGTCTGTCCCCATCTTTCTTATAAGCTCCCTTTTGCTTTCCCATCTTTCAAACAATCAAAATAAACTGTATTTCCCCTTGCATTTAGTTTTTACCTCTTGGTAAAACTCTTTCTTCATAATATTTCATTCTTTATAGACTAATCCAAGGCATGCAAATTCTGCATTTCTAACACATAAAAAATCACAGGAAGCCCTGAGTTGGAAGAGACGTACAAGGATCACTGAGTCCAGCTCCTGAAGGAAGAATAACTTTAAGGTTTATCAAAACGCAGGACTAGGTCTGGGATCACATTGGGGTAAAGTGTTACGCTGGCATGATAAAAGGGATTATTACTCCAGCTCTCTTCCTCGTCCTACAAGCAAAAAGTAAACTGTGCAATCTTGCATCTTGTTCTTTGGAAAAGTGCATGGGCTTGAACCTCTGTGCCTTTGGTTTACATGAGAATAAGCTGCAAAGTGCAGCAGGCTAAGTCTATACTAATAGATAAAGCAGGGCCAGGACATGGGCTCACCCAGGGACCTGACTGACAGGACGGTGTCCAGTTTTGTCCCTGCCAGTCAACAGTCCCTTAAAAAAATGATAAATGTCTAGGCACAATTCAAAGGATAGCAGGGGCTGTTCTCTGAACTCTTCTCTTGTTTTTCTGGGGGGGAAGAAGAGAACCATGTGGTCAAAGGCAAAATACAAAGCTATTCACCTGAGATGCAATAACCCCAAAAGGTCCCTCAGTATGGGGGGTCCATCATTCAAGGTTTTGAGATCTTGACTGCACAAGCTCCTGAGCACCCCCTTTGGTCTTTGAAGTCAGCCTTCCTTTAAGAGAAGATTTAGGATTAAGACATAAAGTCCTTTCCCTACTCAGCATTCATGTGCCATGTGCATGTTCTTGTCCCAGGGGCCTGGAAAAGACCCTTGAGATCATCAAGTCCAACTGTAAACCTAACACTGCCAAGGCCACCACTAAACCATGTCCTTAAGCGCCATGTCTACACATCTTTTAAGCCCCTGCAGGGATGGTGACTCAACCACTTCCCTGGGCAGCCTGTTCCAGTGTTTGATCACTGTTTTGGTGAAGAAATTTTTCCTAATAGCCAAACCAAACATCTCCATACTGCACCTGGACTCTGGTCATCCACACTCACAGCCCAGTGAGGTATCAAGGACCCTGTGCAGGTCTGCAGGAGATTGCGTGCCAGTGCTGTTAGATCTAAGGGCTAGATAGTTGCTTTCCTTTCTGCACAGTTTGCTCAAACACTAAGCACAAAGCATCAAGGTGCCAGGGAGACCAGGTGCATTTCAGCCCCTTCCAGCTCCAACTCCTGATGCCACGTGGGCTGGGGGTTGCCTGCAGGTGGAAGAGATGAGCCTGGTGGCATGTGTGGCTTTGCATGAGCGTGGAAGACACAAGCTGTGGCTAAGGAGTGCTTGGCGTGGGTGTTGAAACTGGGGAGTGTGTTCTCATGCCAGCCCAGGGACAAGAGCGGGGCTGGGTGGGTGCTCCAGCCCCTCCTTGGCAGCTGGTGGCGAGTTCATGGGAGCTGCCCAGGGAGAGGAACGCATACTGGGAACGCATACTGGGAACGCTCAGAGCCAGGAGGCAAACACTGGGGTTATCACAGGCACCATCGTGAGACTCAGGTTTGTGGTCTAACGAAGCTGAGTGATCTCAGCATCACCTAATCACCCAAATGCTGGGGTGAGGTTCTGAGACGTCTGACAAAGGAGACACAAGATGGTTTCAACCAAAGGGATGAGGCTGTGAGAAGAGCTGGGCTCTGCGTCAACAGAGAATGCCAGGAGGGGGTTAGAGACTGGGGGACAAGGATGTGTCCTGCAAAGCTGAGTCATCCCAGGACTGAGTCCCACACACGTATTTCATATTTGTGGCTGAAGTAAGGAATCTGACAAGTGACTCTAGAAAGGCACAGGCCATACCATGGTGGTCCTCTTGACAGCTAAGCAAGGACATGGGAGAACTTAGCTGAAGGCCACAGGGTAGATCATGAGGACTCCAGAGGTCTCTAGCTAGTGTTGCTTTTCTGGGGTGGCCACCTTTAGAGACCTAAAAGTGTGGAGAGAAACTTGCACTGCATTCCAAAGGACAAGTTAGTTATTGAGCTTTGGCTTAAGTTTGAGCAAAACAGACTAAGACTGTAGGAAGCCTTAATTCAGATTCTGGTTGCATGGCTTCCATTCTTGTTTGGTTTTCTTTCCACAAGCCTCTCCTCTTTTGCCTGGTACACGGGGTGGACCTGCTGTGCTTAATTCTCTGGTGTCATTCACACTGTCCTTAGGCTTGCCTAGAGCAGTGGTGATAAGGGGAATCTACACCAAAAATCCTTGGAATGATTTAGTCTACCCCCAGCCAAAACTGAGGTCCAATTGGGTCCTCAGCTCAACAGGCTCCAAGAGAATTTGAGGGTTTTATAATGAAAAAAAACACTGAAAGTTCAAGTGGATGGCAGTTTGATGATGTCCCACCTTGGCGATCCACATTGCTTTCCTGGGACCCTCAACAACCCAGGCGCCTGCGCCAAACCCGTGGGTGCAACACCAGGGCTGCCTGCCCAGCCTGGCAGCAACCAAAGCTGACTTAGATCCCCGCTTCACTTTTGAGACCTTGGGCAAGTCACCCAGTCATGCTGCGTTGTGGTTCCTCTCCTGTAAACCTGGCTGTACCTCCTCTGCCAGGACTATTCACCCTGGAAACTCTTTGGGGCAGGGAGTGCCCTTTGCCATGTGTTTACACAGCACCCAGGCATAATGGGACCATCGTTTAGGCTGGGCCCTGGGGACATTGCTGTAATTCCTTATTTCGGAGTATTTTTTGCTGTTGCCAGCACAGGCCATTCTGGGAAACGACCCCGATCTGCGCAGTGTGCTCTCCCTGTTTTGGCAGCGGGATCTCTGCTGTGTACGTCTGGGTGTGGGGCAGGTTCCAGAAACAGCAGCAAACAGCTGTGGGTTCATAAATCTTTCTGCTTTCATAGGTGTGCAGGGAACCTTACCTCACCTATTCATGTGCTAATTAGAAAGGGAATCAGTGCAGCTCATCAGCACAGGCAGGGCTTAAACAGCTTGTTTGCAGAATTATATCATTTGCAGGCCAAAATGAAACTATTTTATTCTCTTTCAGACTACACATATTCCAATTACTTTTTTTTTTGCCCTCTTTGTGGAGAGTTCACCGACTCCAATGCTGATGGTTTGATTGACAACGCTGTCTATGGTGCATCTCAAGGGATGCCCCACATCTGCAATCCGTGGCAGGTTCAGCCTGCTTGACACGAAGCATTGACTTGCAAAGCCTCAGATTTCTCCCCAGAGACAAAAGACCTGAATGAAGAACCTTTTACAATTTTCTTTTCCTCTCTCTTTAGCCATCAATGGGCCACCAAAGCCGTGGTGCACTAAATATGGCCTCTCCAGGTTCTTGTGGTATTTGTGACTCTAGTTCTTCTTGCTGAGGTCCCCAGCTTGGTGTTTTCTTCCCCCGAAGTCTGGAACATGACTCACCAAGGAATGTGACCCCCAAAGAGTTGCAGAAGAGCATTGCAGCAGCCCAGGTAGAGGTATAGATGACAGGATCCTTGTGAAATTTAGCAGCTGTTCAAATCTCCACAAACACAGACACTCCGGACTTACCAGTACAGCTGAGTTCCATTATTCTAACCCTAACAGTCTGAACCAACCCCCAGTTCTCAAACCCACCCCAGTTTATGGGAGCCCTAAATTCACCACCTTCCACCACCAGCTACAGGTTTCATAGTTCCTGTATCAGATCTGTTGGCCCTGTGCGGATGTCAAGAGTTGCTCCAGCACCCCTCAGGGGTGACTCAGTGTGACCAACTGAGTCAGGCCCTAGATTCTATGATTCTGTGTTGTCTTTAAGCAAAAATCCTTTCTGGATGTGGCTGATGGTGTCTGCTTGTTCTCAATGATCACAGAACCATGAATAGTTTGGGTTGAAGGAACCTTCAGATCTTTCTCAGTGCCCCCCCTGCCATGACAGGGACATCTTCACCAGCTCAGGTTGCTCAGAGCCCCGTCCAGCCTGGCCTGGGATGTCTCAGGGATGGTTCATCCACCACCTCTCTGGCCAACCTGGGCCAGGCTCTCACCACCCTCAGGGCAACAATTTCTTCCTCATGTCCAGCCTGAATCTCCCTCCTTTGGTTTAAAACCATCACCCCTTGTCCCATCGCAACAGGCTCTTCGAAAAGTCTGTCCCCATCTTTCTTATCAACGACCTTTCAAGTCCAGAAAGGCCACAGTAAGGTCTCCCCGGAGCCTTCTCTTCTCCAGGCTGATTATAGTGGAGTGCTTAAGACTTTATGCAGAAGCATCTATAGGTATCTGATTTAGGTGTCTACAGTACGGAGATGAATCTCCCCTCAAAGTCTGAGATCTACTCAACCACAACTTCTTGTTTGACGGCAGAATGCTTGGATCAGCCCTCAGGACTGTCTCATGCCCTGGAGGTATGACCTTTTCTCTGTTTCCTATGGCTAGGAGGTCAATCATATGTGCGTCTCAATCCCTGTTAAGCACCATGCAAGATCATCTGTACTTTCAGGTGTGTGCCGTGTCCACCACTGATAAACCCAATATGTCAAAATCAGGGTATTTTCTAAAACATGACAATTAAATCGTAGGTGGGTGTCACTGTATAGCAGGGATAAATGCTAGTAACAATAAATCTTTACAACTACTCTGCACTTTTGAAGTGCATCCAGCCTAAACAGACACTGAGGCTCATGGCTGCACCCTGCACGGCAGAACACCTGCAGTTCCTTCTGCTTTGCAAACAAGAAAACGGAGTTTCCAAAGGGTGAAGCAAATGCCTCACCATCACATCATACCTTAGAAAATTTGGGGAGAGGACCCAAATTCCCCGACTGTGCCTTGTGCCTTAGCTGCAAGGCTGCTTGGAGCAAGGGTTGTAATTTATTATGTGTTTGTACAGCACCTAGCTCTGTTGGACCCTGACCTAGAGGAGAGCCTCTAGCTCTAGTTTTAAAAATAATCATTAAGCGGCTTTCCTGGAGGCATTAAGCAGAGCAAGTAGCTTTTGCTGCACTCTCTTTGGAACAAGAGCTTCCATCTATAGTGGCACATGAACCTCCCTCCACCAAACTGCAGCTCCAGATGGATTCCCTACCACTTGCTAAACATACCCTACACCAGAGTGCCTACATAAAATGTCAAGTGTTAGCTGACACTAATCATTCACATTATGCGGCATACATCAAGCTTCTGCCCTGGTTGCAGCAATAGCCCTCCCTCCAGCTGAGCAGTAATTCTTGTTACTCCGCAAGATGAAGGAGGTAAAAAGCTTCAACCAACACTCCTTGCTGCGCTCAGAGATTTATGGTGACCTCAAGCTGGGGAAGGAACCAGTTGCAACTTATTACTAACCCCATGCCATCTCTGCCTCCACACAGGAACACCGGCCTAATGGCAGAACTTTGGTTGTAGGTTGGTTGGCCTTGCAAAGATCGAAGGCTGGAGCCTCCATTCTGCTGTCACAGCCTTCCTTGAAGAGAGGGTGCTCGGGTGTTGATGTTGAGGGTGCTCCCATGCCTTCCAACGGTTCTACTCTCCACAAAAGAATGAGTGAGATGATTGATGGGGAAAGGTCAATGATGCATCAGCTTCCCATAACACCAGGGCATTTGAGCCCAGGACATTCTCAGCACCATGGCCGCTTACACCAAAGCCAGGACAACTCAAGAGTTCCCCACTGGGCAGCTGTCACCCGAGTTCATTTCTCTGTGAAGGAATACTCAAAAATGATTGACATAATCTTTAGCTTCCAGGTGTCAGGGACAATTTGACCTTCCCACATATTCACTTTTCCTTACATTTCTGAAGGACAGTACTTTAAACTTGTTGTCATCAAAACCAATAATCTGTTTTCTCTCTAGCGATGGAGATTTGTCTTTGTGATGACAATAAATAGAGTAGAAATGGTCTTAGAAACCCCCCTCACTCTGCCCTTATCACCCATAACTGTTGGGAGACCCAAGAACCAGGATGGGCAACCCGTATGTCTACCATGAACCGCAAGCAGCACACCCAGGTCTCTCACTGCCTCACTCCTTTCCATGAACCATCTCTCAATCTAGTGTGAGATCTAAGGCGAATTCCTGGGAGGTGAGGGAAGACGCGTGTGTTGTGTCTGCACGCAGGGGACGGAGCCGCCTTTGGGTCCGCTCAGAGCAGACAGCGGGCTCTGGCGCTGGGCAGGATCTCGGTCTGGGCACCCTGCCAGCGTGCTGGTGAGGTGCTGAGCTTGCCCAGGTGTGAGGCTGTGGACTTTGCTACCCCCTTCTTCCCCCAGATCTCCAGGGAGATGATGCTAAATGTGCTCCTCTGCTTTACTGCAGTCCTTCACTGCAATGGGTCGTTTGTACGGGGTTCCTGAAGGTGTTATTCTCCTGTTCTCCCCAAAATTATATCCTCACCTGCTTTCAAAAAATTGTGTAGATTCAGTGCATGACTGTGCCCAAGTTAAGTGGTGGCCAGTCCATCTTCAGTGGAGATACAGCCCTTCTGTCCTTCCCTGTGCAAATGCAGACGCACAAGTGTCAAGCACTAAATGATGAGGGAATAGGTTTAAACCCGTTTAGCTCCATCATAAATCCTTGCCCATCACCCATAATTCCTGTTACCCTCCATATAGCAAGAGGCCACGGCTCTGTCGGACCCAAGAGGAGAATTTCTACCAGGTTACACCGAAGAGGGAATGCTGCACAAAGAGATGCTGCGGGGCTTCACATACATTTTACAACAGCGACTTGAAAATACTCCATGGATTCCAATGGATGTTAGAGCACATTAAGAAATGCTTTTGGCCTTGGATGGAAATTCAGTTACAACTTGACTGGAGTTTAATCCTCACAGTTAGTTATGCAGCACTAGGGATCATCTTCTGTTTTCCCCCAGAGGCAATAAAGTTCCTGTCTTTGTTACTGGACACCGTACTTTGGTTTTCCAAAGGCAAATTGTGCTAAGACAGCCGAGTAATCCTCTAAGGTGTGAGAGATTGATAGTGATGACTAAGATTTAAAATCTACTGACTTTATACAAGAATTTCATCACCAAGTCGCTGCCTTTCCCAGCGAGCTTAAAATCCGTTAAGGATTGTATGAAATGCTTTGATGAGGTATTCTTAATTGGTTTTATAGTTTTATATGCATTACCTTATATATAGGATAAGCAAATTGCACAAAGGAGTCATAACAATTAATTGGAACCGAAATCTGGCTCTTCTTTTTCACTTTCCCATAAATTTTTATAGCTAAATCTCTTTGTGCTAAACTTTCCCTTATTCTGGCTGTCCAAAGGTGGATATGTTTTGGGAGAGATTTGGTTAAATTTTAACAAAATCGTGCTGAAAATGTTAATGTAAACCCTTAACAATAAAAGAGAGAAGTTAATAAGAGAAAGAAACCATGCGGGGGGGACAGCTCATTTCTCCAGATATTCCCAATTACAATTCTTGAACACATAAAAATTAAAAATAGGTCAAACTACTCTCCACACTTGTTTTGTGGATTTCTAAGGTTTCCTTAAGTTTTCTTGGAAGGAATTGGCCGAATGATTGAAAGTTGTAGAACATTTTTGTTTACATTTGTCATCTTTGAAAACAGGAAATTTCACACCTGTGTCAGTATTTCCTATGAAATTTTCTTGGTCTGAATTGTATCATTTTTTGGGAACTAGAATACTTTAAGTGTGAAGATTGTTAAAGGCTTTAGGTTTGTGTCCATGTGTAGGTATGCACATGCTGTGGGGTCTGAATGAGGCAGAAACCAAAGTCTTTCAACTTCAGTACAGCCTGAGACCTTTTCTCTTCTTAAATAAAATGAAGAAAAGTGAAATTTCTTGTAAAACTACAACAGAGACAGCAGGGTGACCATGAGCCAGCACTGGCCCTTGTGGCCAGGAAGCCAATGGTACCTGGGGTGGGTTAGAAGGGGGTGGTCAGTAGGTCAGAGAGGTTCTCCTGCCCCTCTGCTCTGCCCTGGGGAGACCACACCTGGAATCTTGTGTCCAGTTGTGGCCCCTCAGTTCCAGCAGGACAGGGAACTGCTGCAGAGAGTCCAGCGCAGCCACCAAGATGCTGCAGGGAGTGGAGCATCTCCCGTGTGAGGAAAGGCTGAGGGAGCTGGGGCTCTGGAGCTGGACAAGAGGACACTGAGGGGGGACTCATTCCTGGGGATCAATATGGAAAGGGGCAGTGTCAGGAGGATGGAGCCAGGCTCTGCTGGTGACAACCAGGGACAGGACAAGGGGCAATGGGTGCAAACTGGAACACAGGAGGTTCCACTTAAATTTGAGAAGCAACTTGTTGGGGTGAGGGTGTCAGAGCCTGGCCCAGGCTGCCCAGGGCGTTGTGGAGACTCCTGTGCAGACATTCCAACCCGCCTGGACACCTTCCTGTGTAACCTCATCTGGGTGTTCCTGCTCCATGGGGGGATTGCACTGGATGAGCTTTCCAGGGCCCTTCAACCCCTGACACTCTGGGATTCTGTGAGGGAGGAAAAGAGCAAAGGGATGGGACTTGTTCACCGTAGGGTTTTCCCACACAGCTAAAGCTTTTCTTTTGTTTTCTACGGTTTTAATGCCTTACAAGTTGAAACAAAAATATTTTGTGGTGGCTTACGGTCCCTGTGCTGACTTAGAATTTTCCTTGCAGTTCATTAGTAGTTTTCAATGTAAAAGCATTAATTTGAGAACCATCCAGCCAGTGAGAGCTGGTGTCTGCGTACAGGGATATCTACACTGAGGTAGCAGAATCCAGCCCCACAGCTTGAGACCCACAGAAGAGCAGGGTACATATAGCCTGTTTTGGAAAAGCTCCTTTGTGGAAATAGTCAAATTCCCAAATGTGCCATGGCCAGACATTAAAACCTCAGAAACTCACCCTCCAGATGGTCTAAAATTCCAAACCCAAAAATGACAACAACAAAAAAGAGGGTTTTTAAGTGACACAAGATCAGACAAATACCAACTTGTCGTTCCACTTCTCACAGCTCGCAGGTAGCCCAGCTCTGCCAACACGGAATCCAGGTTTTCAGCAATAATCTGGGCTCTTAATTATTGCATTTTAAATACTGTCACGTGAAAAGTCTTAATATCGATTTAATCTCGTGTACTTTGAGAACAGAAGCAGGAGGGCTTGTGAACCACTTGCTGCAGACCAGGGAGCGGTGGCGGGTTGTGAACTGCTTCCATCTGGCCACAAGTGCTAAAACACAACGTTTTGGATGGTAATTCGGGGGCTCAAAGTTCATTCACAAACACTGAAAAGCACTTCCAAGGGCACAGAGAGGTGTAAGGAGAAAGGGCGAGGTGGCTTTCATGAAAGCTGACTGTTTTAGGTCAGCCGTCTTCATGATGTTGGATTTCAGGAGAGGCCAAGGAATAGCCAAAATGTTTATGATTTCCTTTGGCAATCTGCAAGAGCAGTTTATATTGCAGGCAAATAACAAAGGTTAATGAAATGGAAAAGTTGAGAAATCAAATGCTCAGGAATTAAGACATGAGGAATTAAGAACATAAATTTAACCTCAAAGCCACAGTCTCCTCTTTACTCCTTAAGAGACTTTCATGTCATACCTTAGATGACCATGTAACAAACCTTTCACAACTACTTGAATGTGAAACAGACATTTTCTACCGCATAGCTTGTGTGTTTAAAAAAATCATTTAAAAACACGTACTTTTTCAATAGATCAGTGCCTTTTTCTACTCATTATTCATCACGTACTGAAAAGAGATCAGTTAAAGCTGCAGCAAAACATTGCTTCTGAGAAGACTTTAAATGCTTTGGCGTGAAGTAACCATGGTTTCTCCAAGGAGACAGTAGGGGTGATTATTTGAAGATTATACAAAGCCAGATTCTAATATGGCAATACTTTATATCCACTCTGGAGGGATATAAATGAGTGTATCACAGAGAAATGGCTTTGCAATAGATCAAGTGCAACATTATTCAAACACGAGCGTTTCACAACCTTCTTCAGCTTCCCCGTGCTCTGCACCCCCTGCTCCCTCCCGCACCTCCCAGCTCTCCCACTTCCCACTCGCACCCCAGTTCATTGGGCTGGTTTTCAGTAAATCACCCACAAACACCTGATGGCCAGAACCAGTTCGAAGGAGACCACAGGGTTGTACGTCCAGATGTGGTTGCCCTTCTTAGAGCTGCCTCAGCCAGCTGTGAAACTTCAGTTTTTCTTTGGGTTGCAGCCAAGACTGAAGGCACCAACCAAGGCCACTGCCCCATCACTTTCAGTGTGTGGAGACAAGATCAGGAAGCACCAGGGACCTTCCCCAGCTTGCATGGGAGCTCAGGACCACAGGGAGCATCTCCTGGCTCCCCGTCCTGCATCATTAGCAAAGCCAGCAGCGACCAAGGTTTTTATATACCCCTGCAACTAGGAATGGGTCTGTTCTATGCAAGTCATCTCCACATGGCACAGGAGGGGTTTCAGGTCCTTTGGAGAAGGTGCTAAGAAAAGTGTGGGAGCAGACTACTAGGTAAAGGGGACAGCAAAGGGAGTGTTGTGGTTTAACCCGATCTAGCAATATAACCAGGATAGCCGCTTGCTCACTCTCCCTGCATCCCACCCCCAAATAGGGGAGAGAATCAAAAGGGAAGGGAGAAACAGTTTAATACAATAACAATTTAATAGTTTAATAAAATAACATTAATATGCTACTACTACTACTAATATATATAAATGGAAATAGAATATAAAAGATAGTGCAGTTCCTCATGATCTCCCTTTGCACCGAGCAGCCAGTGCCAGGAAGCAGCACCCTGGTCCTGAACAGCTGATCCTGTAGAGAGAAAAAGGGGCAGAAAGCCCCAGGATGGTGAAAGAACAAAATAAAGTCCCTAACAAGTCCCCCGAACAGTTCTCTGTTCTGACTCTGAGAAAACCTGAACCTAGCTGGACGATCCCCAATCTCCTTGAATAGGAAGCACGATGCTAATGGGATGGAATATTCTTATTGATCGGTCTGGATGTCAGTCAAGCTCTGCCCCATCCATGCCCCCCATCCTCGATGCCTCACACCTGTGGGCACTGCTCAGAAAACAACAATGGAAAACATTAACTCTTTCCCAGGGTGTTGTCTTCTTGTTCTCAAATTAAGTCCAACGGTGCTAGCTACAAAAAAAGAAAGGTTTCTAACTGCATGAAGGCAAATTAATTTGGTTTTGGTCAAACCAGCACAGGGTGGGTTGTCCTGGGGAGAGGACTGAGTCCAGTTGATGGGTCCTCAAGCAACGTGGTGGAGGAAACCAACTGCTTTTGGGTGCCAGCACACCGCGGCTGTGTCCCGCAGCACGCCGTGCTTTGCCCCGAGCCCAGGCCAAGGCAGAGCATCTCCATGGCCCCCAGCAGCCCCAGGCTTTGCTGCTTTGGCAGAAACATGCAGAGCAGCGCGGCTTCCAGGGTTTCCAGAGCGCGGATCGACGCTGCTGTGGAGCTGCTTCAGCGGCGATAAAGCAGGTCAGGGGACGGCCTGGGCCTGTGTTGATCCTGCCTCTGCTAACCCCAGATCTGGAAGAGCCGGGATTTGTGGTTCAGAGACACAGGAGCCGCCTGGAGCGGGGCCAGCTGAAGGCTGGAAGATGTCCAGCTGCCTCAACCCATAGGTAATAAACCCTTCTGAGCTCCTCAGTGAGAGCACGGCAGACTCAGACTCATATATTCAGGACAGATCTAGGACTGAGCCTACTGAGTCCGCACTGCAAAGGGGCGAACGCAGATGTCACAGGCTGCATTTCATGGAAGTGGCCTCCCCAGAGCATCTCCTGTCTCTTCGTTCAAGGGCGCATCTTCCCGCAAGGCACAACATGTCCAGCACATCCCGGCAAGTTTTAGCAGTGGATGGAGCATTTCTATTGTTCCGTTTTGTTTTCTTAATTAAAATATGCAGAGAAATGGGAAGAAAAAAAAAAATGAGAGAAAAAAGAAAAGGGCAAGGAATCAATTTATTTTATTATATTGTTCTTTCTCATGGAACGGTCTCCAGGGAAATAAAGGAGGTTACAAAAAGAGGGGAACAGTATCCATGCACAGGCTGTGGGTTCCTGTAAATTAGCTTTGTAAGAAGGGGAAGGGAAAGAAAAAAAGGACTAAGCTCCTGAAAAATGAGTGTTGGACTTGTGAATGCAAGAAATGTGCAATGAGGCGATTCCTGCTTTGGGAAGGTGATGGTTCCCAGTTCATGGCTGGGAAATGGATGCGACCACACAGATCAGGTAGGCATGAAAACAGGACAATAGTGTTACAGCACGTGGAACGAGCAGGGTCAGACCCAAACCTTCATCAACTTCGTAGCCCTCTAGCAGCTTAATATCCTTTTAATCCTGTGTCCCCAGCACTGCACACAGTGAATGCTCCAGGTGAGGCTGGACCAGCACAGAGCAGAGCGAGACAATCCCCTCCCTGCCCGGTTTGGGTTGAATCACAGAATGGTTTAGGTTGGAATGGACCGTTAAAGGTCACGTCGTCCATCCCTGATGCACCCCAGGGTGCTGGATGCACCAGGACACGGGTCCCTCTTGGTGCCAGGGACACTGTTGGCTCATGTTCAACTTGTCATCGACCAGATCCCCAGATCCCTCTGAACAGAGCTGCTCTCCAGCATCTCGTCCCCAGGCTGTACAGCCAGGGCGGCTGTGTCCCAAGTGTAAGCATGAGCTCCCCACCTTGTGTGAGACCTTTTGGTTTCCCCCTCACCCTTAGGGGCTCAAGACAACTTCTTTGCATCTGTTTCAGGTTCTGCCTGTGCACACCAGGAAAGCGAGTGAGGGCATCTGGCATGTCTGGCCTGCAACCCACAGCATTTCCATCCACATGCCTGCCTGCTTGCCCAGGTTTGCTCACCTACAATGGGACCACACCAAATACTGAAGCAGTAGATCAGCCACAACCAGCTTTGAAAGCAGGGTAGGGGTCTTTATGAAGCATCTACAAGTGTCTTGAAAATGAGGAGAGAAATAGGCTCTTACAGTGCTAGACTAAGGGAAATGCTTGTGCACAAGTTCATTAGACTCAGTAGATAATCCAATGATGCGGATACGTGTCCTTAAGGAGTCAAAGGTTTTTGACTTGGTGTTTCTCTGCACATACAAACACAGTCCTTGCACCAGGTATGATTCGGACAGCCCTGCAGAGCAAGTCCTCCTTCCCATTAGCATTAGCACCGTTTTTCTCCTGCGTTTCCCCAGCCTCACCTCAAAAGCGATGTTCAAACCATGAGGTTTTTTGGGGCTCTGGAGCTCTCAGCCTTTCTGCTGCGAGTCTCAGCAGGACAAATCCATGAAGGATCTCTCCACTAGGAAGAACAGGACCCTTCAGCTCACTTTGTGTTAATTTGTGTGTCCTTAAATGACATGAGCTTTAGGGCTGTTCATCTTCATGAGCTGTGCTGGCAGCCGATTTCCAAAGTCCTTCGATCTCCTGGTTCTTCACCCAAACCAGAATGGCACTTGCGAGGTCTAATTCTATTCTCATGATCAGCCTGCTGTAAAAACACAAGGAAAAGGCTTAAAAAACAGACCTGCCAAAACAGCTGGGGGAAATTTGGAGAGAGGGGGTTGGTTTTGGTTTTCTTTAGTTTGCTTTCACTGTGAACTTGTTTTCTGAGCAAAATCCCTAATTGCTCTGGAAAAAAATAAATAAAATAAATAAAAGAAGAAAAATGCTAGTTCAGGATACTTTCTGACTCTAACACATAAACTTTGGAGAGAAATCTCTCCCTTTTTCTTGCCTTAATGAGGAATCCCACAGCTAAGAAAGATCTTGGGTCAAATCTTGGTTTGGGAAAAACAACAAAACCCCCCCAAAAATATAAAAGTGTCATTATCAATGAGCCTCTAGCAAGCAGAAAATGAGCAGAATAAGCCTTTCTCGTCAAGTATAATGAACTCCTCAGGTTGTAGAACTGGTCCCACCTTCAGTTGTCTGAAGAAAATAAGACCGAGGAAAGAAAAGATTAGTGTCAGGCTAGAAGTATTAGATGATTAGCATTGTTTTAGGAAGCAATCTGAGATGTCATCTGGAGATACGCTACCGATCCATCTGGGGCAGAAAGGAGAGAAGACAGAGAAGAGAGAGGGGGAAAAAACCCAACCAACAACCCTGTTTTGTTTCTCATTACTGCTCTAATTCTGGTGTAATTGAAAACGGACTGAATGCGTTTAGGAACATGTAGGACATCTGTTTCTCATTGGAAGAGCTCCGCTTTTTCAAGTGGCGCCTTCCATCTTCATCACAGTCCAAAGATTCCCACATCACGACTTGTCCTCTTTCTTTCTCTCCTCTTTTTTTTTCTTTCCTTTCCAGAAAATGTGAGGTTGAACTTTCGACTCCATGTAAAACAGTTGGAGAGAAACCATGATAAGTCCCGGGGGACCCATTGAGCCTTTCTTCCCATTATCCTACTTGATTCTTTGCAGCTTCTCAGTTCTTTAAATACAGCCTTGAGCTATTTAATGCTGGTGGCATGAAGAAAAAGGGGAAGGGACAAGAAGAGGGGGAAGAAAATGAAAAATAAAAATATGGAAGAACAATTTGTAAGGTCAGACATCAAAATGGAGAAACAAAGATGACTAAACTGAAAGCTGTCCTTAAACTAGGCCAGGACTTTGTGCTTTGCCAAAGGGCCAGATCTACACAAAAACTGGTTCATGAAGTTCTGGCTCTCCTATGTGTATGAAACAGTGAGGAAGGAGCCTGAGATCCAAGAAGATTTACTTGTGGGCTAAACTGAAGGGCAATATCCTAATTCTCCTCTTGGACCCACACGCTATGTCTCCAGTGTTCATTTTGGTTTGGACAATTACAGAACTGTCTCTCATAGAAAATTCTGGAGGCCCCGTTGCTTAGAGAGAGATTACAACTTGAGTAGACAATAAAGAGATTGTGGGAAACATCACTAAATTGGCAGGGGGATGGTTTGCACGGTCTGATAACTCATAATTCTCCACTATTTGGAGAAGCTTTGCCTGTAGCAAGAGGGACTAAAGCAGCAAGATGCATGGCCGCAAGCTAGAAATGTCTCTTGATTTCATAAATGGCCCCGTTCTGCTTTAATAGCACTTTCCATCAACAAGGTTAATCCACATTCTTCAGCCCATGTGAGACGATGAGTTGTCTTCCCCCTCAATCCCCATCTCCCCGTGATGAAGGAGAAAGTGGAGGTCTCTGGCTGTGGTGCATGAAGAACTGGAACCACTATGAGATGTAAGAAGGACCTTGGGAGTGCTGGACAGAAACACCACCAACACCCTTGCCATGACCTTGGGTGATGAATAATTCTGGGCCTGCAGGAGAATTTCTTAAATGAATATAACAGCTCTTGTGGTCTCTGCATGGCCGGTATCGTAATGAAATCAGCCCGTTTGATTCTCTTAGGCCGCTACTCTACACCCTTCTGAAAGCACAAATGAGCCTCAGGATGGAGGAGACATTGTCCCATTTCTAGGCCTGCTCACCTGACCAAGGTGAAAAAGTATCTCCTTGAAAATCAAAGGCAAACGTCACTTTTTATTTCAGTCGAGCTCTGGATTTTGTTTTTACAGCACAGTAGCCGGGACTGGAATATGTTCTGTCTGAGGAATTTCGGGTAGAATTTGTAAGAACTTGAATGTTAATGAAATTACAGCAAATAGTTTAAAGAAACCAGCTCTTCCTCAAAAGGAACTGTGGAAATAAATCAAAGTAGATCAGAAAATGTTGATGAAAGTATCATGCCCTCAGTGAATGCCATTTTATTACGTCAAGTGTTTTGTTGAAATTTTTAAGGGGAAACCTTACAAAGGGGTTTCATCCTTCCTTTTCTTGACCGGAAAGCATTAAATTTAATTTGGGTAATATTCAATGTCCCCATTTTGACATGTATTTCATGTAATTTTGACTCTGTATTCATGTTATTATGATGTATCCGTAGATGTTCTTCATATTTTAACAAGCTAAATGTTAAAGTGTTACATTTTGACATTATCAAAATCTAATGATGTCCTCACTTTTTGAAACAAAATGTTTCTGCATCATCAAAACTGTACACGTCCGCTGTTTTTAATCTGCCTGGTCAGAAGACATTAAATGGTTGATTTTTTTTTTCTCTGTATAGCTTGAAAAATGTGCAAAATTTCAGAATTGTCCCAGAAATTACAAAGTAAAAATGTTTTCCTCCAATCAGTTCTAGGAAGCTGATTCTTTGCCCATTTTTCTCACTGCACTACGCACTTTCTAAGGTGCAATTCGAAGGAAATTCAGACTGAATTAGTCTACTAGGGAAATGAGTTCCTTGGCCAGAAAAAATGTTGAGTGCTCTGAAAAAGCTGAAATCAGGCTTTTTCAAAAGATTCAAATTGAGGTTATTTGAGTCTTGGTAATTTACTCAATAGAAACAACTGTAGGACCATCAAAATCTCTTGTTCTCAAGTCTGGACTTTTACCTGCAGCTAGAACAAATATTTCTTTTAGAAGGGACCAGTTCAATGCAACATGATGGCCATTACACTCACAATTATTCAAGAAAAGAAGTCGAAACAAATGAAATTTTCTGAATTTATTAATTGCTATGTTGGCCAGGGTGGTCAATCATCGCACACGTGGCAATGTTCGTATGGTTTAGTGCTTCAAATGGAAAATAAAGGTAGGCATGACAGAGCTACAGGACAAGGAAAGGACATCATGTTTTAGAAGTTGTATTTTAAGAACCTGGGAACAGGCCAAAAATAAAAGACATTCACGCATTAAAAAGTGTTCATAACTTAGTGATAGATTCACCCAAAAAAAATGGTCCTTCACGCAGATAACCTTAGAAATATTAACAGATGAAGATTAATTTTGGAAAGTTTGTCAAAGTGTGCCTGTTCCCTATTTGCTTGTCCCACCATTGCGGTCCCTGATCCTGTGCAGATCTGGGTATTATCTGTTTGTGGGTATGAGGATACTACGTTCCTGAGGCCATCCCAAAGTTGTTTGAACAGCAGCAGAGGGTTCTTGTGAAAGGAAACGTCTTCCCCATCCTGATTTTTAAGGTCAGCTCATCCTAGCATTGCTTCTTTAGAAATTACTTCTGCTGTGAAAGAAAACACAGCAAAAATTTGATTAAATTGTAGTGAGATTTAAATTAATTAGTCAAATTGTAGTCAAAGTTGAGTTCACCATCATTTGATATGATTCCCGTCCAACTTAACATTTTTCTCCTTATTTAGGTATATATTTGCATTATTCTGCCTCCCATTAGCATCACAATAATAAAGTTTGTGGGGGAAAAAAAAAAGGCCTGGCTTAGCTTGACTGAGCTTGGCTTGGCTTGGCTTGGCTTGGCTTGCTTCCTTTTCTCTTGGAAAATGTTTATTTCTGTACAAATTTCTGACTGAATTTCTGTAAGAAACCTGAAAGTGATGGATGAGCCATTTCCTCAAGGTAATTTTATACTGTAAAACCAGTAAATGCTAATCATTACCAAACCGTGCGGCACCCAGGAGAAAGAGGATGTAACCAAGGCTGGCTGTAGCCACCATGAGGAGATGGAAGTTGCGCAGAGGTCCCACCTCTCTTCTTGACGTGGCTTAAAATCTTCTCCAAACTTCATTGCCAGAGAGATGGCCTTGCAGGATGCAGCTTCATCTCCCATCCATTGAGGTCTTCTCGTTGACGTTGCCAGTGTGATCCAAACATGAACCAGATGTCCCAGATTCTCTAGTCTGAGCTCAGCAGATAGACCATGAGCTCAGAAGCGTAGCCACACATCTCAATAACGCGCAAGCTTTGCCCAGCAGAGCCCAAGATGCTACAAGTGGTGGCCTTGGGTCTTCCAAGGGCAAGAAGTCGTAGCTGGGGAGATGGTCTTTGTCCATCATCTTTATCCAGTGCAAGAAAAGGGACAGAAACAGGAGCAAGAAAAGACTGATGCTCGCACGTTCCCATTTTTCCCAGGAACTTCTACTGTTTTCACTTGGAATCAGAACAAAACCAACTACTTTTGAAACCGTCTGGATGAGGGAATTTTCACTGCAAAAACATAGTTCAAGAAATTTTTTTGGTTATTTTATGGGATTTTAATAGTATTTTATTATATTTATATTATCTATTCCTATGTTATGGCAGGTACTCTTGGCATGCCATAATGACCCAAAATTGTTTAAATATTCTATTTTTATTTTCTTTTCAAAATCATTATGAGCAGCTGCTACTTAGCGGTGAGTGAAATACCTTATCTTTCCTTCTAGATCAAAGTATCTCCTGTTTGTATTGTAATTAAGGTGTTTCATTACTTATTAATTACAACACAAACAGGAGACACTTTGATCTAGAAAGGAAGATAAGATATTTCAGTCCATTCTAAATAGTATTTGCCTTAAATGATTTGAAAAGGCAAACAAAAGAAAATAAGAGAATACTTCCACGACTATATTATGACATACTGATAGTCACATATTGCCTAATGAGTCCTTTACCGCTGACACACTAGGAAAAATTATAGAAGTTATCACCCCAGAACGGAGATAACAGAAGTAAAATGAATCTTCAGAAATCTAAAAGATGATTCAGAAAGGGTTTTCTAAATTACTTTCTGAAATTCTTGTTCTTACGCGGCTATTTTTTCTGGGTGATCTTTCACTGCAATCTGTATGCTCCTATGAAAAAGGCTCTGGAGGTTGGAGGAGTGGGGGTGGTACTCGGCTCTATCCAAAAAATACTGTTCTCAGTTAAAAGTTATTTTGGCAGATATTTTCTAAGCATCTCTCACAGCCAGGCCTGGGGCTGCTGCCCGAAATACAGCGCGGTGAGGGGCCTGTGCGCTAAGGCCGATGTCTCCATGGCAGATTCCTCCTGCTTTCATCTTCTTCTGGTCCCTTGCGCTGCAGACCCTGCCCGAAAATCATGGCAACAGAGTTCCGCTCCATGCAAGGCACCCTTATTTAATGGTGCATAGAAGGGTGAAGTGTTAAGAGCTCTTTTTTGCTTCTGCGCTGACCAAATAAAGAAGGGCGGAAAAAATAAAGGGAAAAAAAAAAGTTTAATGCAGTCCAGATGCTTAAAACAATTAAAACAGAGGTTGGACCAGAGGCCAAAGTCCAAAGTGGGGGAAGAACAGGCTGCAGACTGTGTCGATAAGTCAGATGCACTGGGGTGGGCAGGTCCTGGAGTATCCAGAGCCAAACCAGGGCCATCTCTGACCCATTAGTGATTATCTGTGACAACTCATGTCCTTAGTACAAAGTGTGTGTGCATCTCTATTTGCTGGGCAGGGCTTTTCAAATATCTCTTTAATCTTCCAACCTACAGGTTCCTAATGTGCCCATCACCATGCAATCTAGGTGCCAATCAATTTCTTCTACACTGGCCAGGAGCATCCCAGCTTGTAAGATGCTCAGTGACTGCCCAGGTGGCTAAGAGGGCAAATTCACACTTCACTGGCCTTTAATCTTCAATTTCAGCCTGGGAGGACAGGGAGAAAAGTACAGTGTTACAGTTTTGCCCTTAACTCTTGCGTTCTGGACACTGAAATGCTACGTACTCCAACTGGTGTCCACCAAAGAGCGGCAGGAGATGAATGCACACAAGCATGTGAATGGGGATTCAAGAAGCGGTGGGAAAGGTGGTCATTAGCTCTGCCTTTAAAAAGGTGAAGGGGCAGGAAAAAAACTCCAAGTGATTGTAGAGTTGAAACCTCAACTTCAACAGAGATGCTGGAATAACAGCTGATTGAACATACCTTGTTCAACCCTGGAGGACAAGGAAGTGATAAGAAACAGATTTCCTAAGAACAAATCACGTCAAACCAGTCTAATTTCCAAATCTGGAAGGTTACCAAGCCTTATAGATAGAGCGGAAGTAATAGCAGCAATATCCTGACTTTAGTGAGGCTTGTGGATCCCTCCCAGGTGGTGGTTTCACAAAACACAGAAGGAAAAGAATTATCTAAATGGCATTTCCCCAGAGCACAGCACATCCCGTGTAAGATCACACTCGGAGAATCGCTGCCAGCGGTTTAGGGGAGGATTCAGACCACAGGTCACCGCACCCACATTCGAGTGCCCGCACGTGGATGTCTACCTGTGCCTACCTACACAAGCTCCCAGTGTCCTCAGAGGTGGACTAATCCATGTGGTCTGATGAGCAACGCAGTAGGGTGTCTACAGCAATGCAAGAGGGGTGACAAGTAGCTCTTCATTGAGAAGATGGACCGGGAATGACTTCAATTGCCCACACAGCCACGTGGTGCTATTTTAGCCATGATGGGATATTCCACTTGGCCTCCAATGTACAAGTCTCTGACAGGTCCTCTGCAGGTGCCTCACATACCTTAGAGCATCTCAGCTAGCACCGCACACCTATGTGCAGATCACCAACAGAGCCCTAAATCCTCATTTATTCAAAGATGAACCCTTACACATCTGGCTTATGTAAAGGTGCCTATGCACAGGCTTCTAAATTTAGATATTTCAATTTCTGTATTAATCCTGCTTTTAGGATGGGATTCAGTTGTCCAAACATCTGGTACCATTTCATGCATCGTAGCGTATCTGAGAAATCCACCAGGGACTGGTGCATACAACACTACTTACAAGAGGCTTACATCTCCTGGAAAAGCACCTGGGGACTTCTCAGTGCCTGATGTGACACGGGAAGTCTCTGTGGGCAAGTGAATCTGACCCTTATTGGCAAGGTGAGTTTGAGTACGGGTTTGTCATGCACCTACAGTGCTCAACAGGGACTTAAAGGCTGGACTAGAAGCATATGGACCCACACACTGTTTTCAGATGGTGCTAGAGCATGAAGGTTTGCACACAGAGAGCCCCATTCATCTCTTAGACCGAAACATCTGATTCAAATGCTTTCTTTCCTCACATTCTGCTGTAGATGCAATTCAGGCTCATTAGAGCAACCAGTTGGCTCTTGTAGCTTCTATCTGGCTGGGACCTGTGTCACAGGTATTTGTCTTCCAAAAATATCCTGGCGTCTCATCTTCCTTTTGAACTGTCACCTACTAAAAGTTCACTCTACCACATTTTCTTTGAGGGCCTGGTGTCCTCCCCGCTGAGAGCTTGTTTCACCCCATGGAGACACACTTTCAGGTTCGTTGCCACAGCGCTGTTTGTGCAACCGCTTGGCAGAGTTTCTAATCATTTGTAATGTTTTATCTCACTGTTTTGATATGGGGGATAGCTCAAAGGCACTGTTTATTAAATTCCTCCACCCTTGGCGTTACCTTGAATGTGTCCTTTGCTGCATCCACAAGCAAGGGGAAATTGCTGCAACAATTGCAGGCCTTTGGTCTTCTGTCTGACAGTATCCTGGATCCAGAGATAGGGTGAAACCTGGGAGAAGATGAAAACTTGCATTCCCCTAGGGATTGAGCAAGGGTTTGCCCTGCCTAGACGTGGGACTTGTACTGCAGCCAGATTTTCCATGGCTGGAATATTACTCTTACATTTTTCTCATGTCCGTTGCACCTTTTGCTGTCCCTGCCTCCGTGCTCAAGTGCTGTCAAACTGGAAACTACAAGAGCAATGAAAGTCAATTTGCGTCACTCTTCTCACCCCTGGCACGGGAACATTTTCTAGTACTACCTCTCATTTTTCTGAAACCTTAGCACGGAGCGGGACCATGAGCTGGAAGCAACCCCACAGAAAGACCTGCCTTGCCAATGGCTCCTTTGATTTTGGCCCTGCCACTTACCCTCTCTTTACCTCCATTTCCCATCTGCTGATGGGGCAAACTCCATCCAAGTCATAAGGGAGGTGCATGAAGAAGTGAGCAGCTCCAATGCTGTAAGCCAAGAGCTCAGTATTCCAGAGAGGAATGTTCTTCGGTGCAGTTTTGTGGTACTCGCCTCTGGAAAGCAGCCATTAAATAAACTGTTTTGCTTTTGCACGAGGGATTTGACATTTCTTCGTAGAAAGTCACGTCAATAGCCATCATGCAGACATACCCCTCTTTGCTTTCTGACTGATGAACAGGAGCAGCAAACCTGAGATGTCCCTGCAAAACTGAATTGCATTGCAAAGTGCGGAGCTGTATATGGGTTTTCATATGGGAAGCTTTCAATCCCCTAGAAATACGCAGTTGCAAATTCTGAATGTTTACCCCAATCTCCTTCTTTCCCTCAGTTTTTGGTTCGAGCCCATAACTTGCTTTCTAGGCTCATGAACCTGCTGCACGTGATGCAGAAGATCAGATTATAGGATTGTCATTGGCCCTCTCACTAATTCCAGAGAGATTTACCTGGGCTTTTCACGACATTTGTTTGTTTTTCTTTAAAGATACAGTTCCTGGAACCAAATGATTTTTGAGAATATTTCAGCTTTTTGTTTGTTTGTTTCACTAGCTTCACTGCGACTGTGACCAAAATGTGCTTTTCTTATCTGAGACACCAGGAAAGGAAACACAACCCAAAGATGTTCTGCGAGGAAGAGGCAAGGAAGCTGGGCATGTCATACTTTTCTATGTTATCATTTGACAATTTCGTACTAGTCTTTTCTGGACTTAATAGCTAGAAAAGCATTGATTTGTCCTGCCTCTTCGTCTGAATCGGCAGAAGCAGGGTTAAGAAAAGACAGAACTCATGCACATTGACTTGGCACAGACTTCCAAGGGCCTTGAGGCTAAAACAAAACAAACCAAAAAAATGAGAAAAACAAGTTTTGTTTCCAAATAAACAAGTTTCCTCTCCCCTCAGGTATGGGGCTCGCTCAATTAAATTACACTCATCTGCCAAGGCCTGTGCAC
The DNA here is from genome assembly GCF_963082525.1 of Nesoenas mayeri. Lineage (NCBI taxonomy): Eukaryota > Metazoa > Chordata > Aves > Columbiformes > Columbidae > Nesoenas > Nesoenas mayeri. The sequence continues at coordinate 76,839,347 of NC_137540.1, read as the reverse complement.
CATGTGGCTTCGGTTACTGTCTCTGCAAGAATTTGTGTGATGCTCCAGGCCCCAAGGACGGTGAAGGCTGAACCCAACTCTCGCCTCCAATGCCCTTCTGCATGCGATCTGCATTTTCTCCTATACTGCTAGGGTTTTTTTAGTTGCTGTGGTAAAGTAAAGCCCAGCCCCACTTGAGCTCTGCGTCTGGATCTAGGCTTGGTTTTAATGGCTTGCAGTCAGTTAGGTACGATGCATCTGTGTTCACACAAAGGCTTTTTTGGTGCAGAGCAGGGGAAGGTGGGGTGGTGGCTGTCAAAGGGCAGCTCTTGTTAAACAGGAGCTTTATTGGACCTGTACTCTGATCGGGTTATACCATGGATGGTATAAACCTCCCCCTGCCATGTGCAGTCTGACCGGAGTCTTCCTCCTTCATTTCCCATTCTGATGCATTGTGCAGTACCGCTGCACTCATTCAGTTTTGGTTTGATCCAAAATCATGCACGTTTTAATTCTCAGGCAATTGCCAACTGTGATTGTCCTCCCCAGAAATGCATTTCTGAGATGGGATGGTAATAATATAAGGTCAGATCTTTTTCTTGGAACAATATTTGACCTGTTGAAGTGCATCCAATGTCAGATTATCAGTACAAAACTCTAAAGGCCTGAGGACTTTTAGCACCCGAGAACCTCAGTAAATAGAAAATACATTTGTATTGTCCACCGAAGGAATAAATACGCTTGATATTTGGATCTTGTTTGAATCAGCTATGTGCATTACGAGGTGAACCTTGGATGTCTCTTGCTGCAAAGACATGCGAACTTCCCTTGAGCTGAGGCATATTGGAGGATGTTCATGAGTCTTGTCCTCGAATAGCTGTGTTTATATTCACAGCCAGTATAGGAGACTCTGGTTTTCACTTGCTGCCAACTGGCTCTTTACAACTGCGATTTCTCCCATCTGCAATTGCTAACTGAAGATATCATCCTTTTTAGGACATCGGTTTTTGGATCATCCACATGAGACTGCTGTTTCAGCATCTCTGAAGTCTTGGATGTTAACAAAAAGATCTCCAGAGCTCTTACATCTGCCACATTTTCTGAAAGCTTTCTGCTAATATTTCTTAATAAAATGATTCTTATAACTTCTTCTGTAATTCCTGGTTTCACTTCTAGTAGGGAGAGGAATCTTGAAGATACCAACAGCCTACAAACTTTGTAAAAAGCAATAGAGGCAGGTAGGATAGACCATCGCCTCGCTCCCTTTTGTATTTTGGAAGGAAACAGGGCCTTACACATTTGACCTTTCCTCTGCTTTACTCTCTCCTTGCTAGGGAAACCCCTGTTGACATTAATAATATTATTTGCAGATGAAGGGTAGGTAATAGCTGAGTAAGGACCTTTAGGCTGGGTTCAGGATGAGTAAGTGGAAAATCCCTGAATTTAAGCCTGGCTGTGTGATTTGTTCATCTTTCATGACAGGAGTTCCTGCCAGCTCAATTTTCCTGGCTGGATAATGGATCTGCAAGACAATTCCAGCTCCCTGCAGCAAGATAATTAATAATGGAAAGGTGCTTTGGCTATTGCAATCACCGCAGATGATTCAAAACATTTTATAGATCTTAACTAATTAATTGACCCAAGCTGCCCACCTAATAGGTCAATTTGGTGTATCTGTGTGGAAGCTGAGGCTGGGAGATGACACAACATGTCCTGAGCTTGACAACTCTGCTCCAGAAAGGGAGCTGAGATACCACCACTTCATTGAAGGGCTCTCCTGGGATGCTACAGCAAATACCACCAGCTGGGAGCTGAAAGATCTGGACCAGGTTGGGATCTGGGATATTTTGTTTTGCTACGCGATCCAAGTAAAAATATTGTTTTGCTTAAACTGGAAAAATCTTTGGAGCAGCCATTGTGTCTTTGTGTCTTCTTGTAGTCAGAGGAGTGCCCAGATGGCTTAGTACTAGGAACCATCAAGTGCAGAATAACAAATGGGCCACCCCTCCTAAAGAGACAAGTCCTCTGTTTTTCAGTGGTGTTTGCAGAAGTGGGAAGGATTTCAGTGCTGATAGGGACCAAGACACATGTCAAGGCAGAGAAGGTGAAGTATGAGGTGTCCCAAAACGGTGATAAGACACACAGATAGCAAACAACATGGAGAAAGGGGTGGAAAACAGGGTGAGTTCAAGGCACCGACCGGGGAAAGAGCCCAGGGAGGTGGAGGAGGTGTGGGTTTGTGTTGACAGGGGTGTGGAGGCACAGGGTGTGGTAGGCAAAGTGATTCCAGAGGCCTCCGAGAGTTTGGCAATCTGCGGGTAAAGAAAGGGCAGGACCAGTTGTGACAGGGTCAAGGACAACATCTGTCCCTGCGGAGCACTGCGAGGCTGCAGAGCGGAGAGCAAGGGAGCAGCCACAGCAAACTGCAGTATCACACCCATTTCCCACTCCCGGCTCCAAGGAATCAGCCAGGGAACGCAACATGGAAAGTGGGGCTGAGAGTTCCAACCAAGAAACAAAGGTTGTCGAGACAAGGAGGTCACGGAAATCCTAAGGGAGCCTTTTCCTAGTGCTGGACCACTCTGCTTCTCTTAGGGAATAGTTTACTCGCCGTAAAATAAAAGTGTATTATATACATAAGTATATTTATTATATACATATGAAATTCAGTCCATTATTTCAACTACTTACAGTAACAGAGGTTTGGTTTTTTTTAAAGTCAGAGTAATGAAACAAAGACAAAATGAAATGATTTAACTTGCCTGCCTGAATTTTGTTCCCCATCTGAAATTTAATTATGGGAATATGTTTACAGAGAAAAACCACTGTAATTCATCTTGGTCAAAGATGTTCATCCTGAAAGACAATTCTAGTAGTTTGTATGGTTGAGAAATTCTGCTTTTCTTCTTGTGTTTTGTTAAAATCTCTCCTCTTTTTTTGTTTAGCTCCCAAATCAACAGCTCACATGTTTAAGCACACAACCCCACTCTGATGACCAGAGACATTTCTGGATGAAATGCTAAGCTTCATTTTATTTAAGAGTGGAGCAGGTTTCATCTTGCCTAAATTAAGGTTATTATGGCCCATCTAAAATGACCATCTCGCTTCGGATCATCTTTAAGATATTCTTAGGAGAGACCGTCTCCATCGGTGGCTCAGCAACTGGAAGGAATGAGGTTCCTCAACGGTGTCAGCCTTGGTTGATGAAACTACAACCTCTGCAAAAGCAGATGGGGTATGTTTAAGCAGGTTCCTTCAAGGCTTGCTTCTCCACCCTACTACAGTGAACAAAGAAGGAAAGAGAGGTTTTGTCTCCTAATGGCGGGGATTCAGAGAAGCAATAAGACTGGGCAAGGGGAAGGAGACATTTGGGATTTATGTTTCTTCACAAAGAGCTGTAAATCCTTCAACCCTATGAAGGACAAGCAGGTTTAAGAAATTCTAAATTTCCTGCTGTGTTGCCCCAGAAAGAGTTAAACAAGGCGCCCTTTTGTGCCCAACTGAATGGCACACTCTGTGAGCACAGCCGAGGGAGGACAGCTGTGTGCTACTGTAGGGCCCACAAAGTCAGTCTGGTTTCTGAGATGAGTTATAGAGCCCTACAACCCCAAGAAGGGCAAAAGAAACGTGTGTCACTGCTTAAGGGACCAGGAACTAGACATAGCTGGGACCCTAAGGCTGGGTATATGCTGCAAAGCCAAACAACCAAGTCTCTACTCCCAAGAAAAACAGAAATGTGGTGAAAAACCTTATAGTCACCTGGAGGCTCAGTAGATTCCACTATAAATACCTAACAGCTTCTCTGGGAACTGGTCTGACACCCCCAACTCGTACAATCAGTAACTCCAACCCCAAACTTCTCTGATTTTCAAGATTCACAGTTACACAGATTAGAAAGCACTTCATATCTCATGTCCACAACTTGTATCAGTGTCTGGGGTGGCTTCGGACCTTCTTCCTACAGTCAGAGGGGTTTGGATGACCAAAGACTGACTGAGGGTCTGCTCATTGCCTTCAGTCCAAAACACCAGTCTCGGAAAGGTCTTGTTTTGGGTGATCTCCAAAGCCAACACAAACATGCCCCAAAGCCAACTCAAACATGCCCAGCACACCAGAAGTAACGCCACAGAACACGTGAGAGGCCCAAGGCAGACCCTACAGAGGGCTTGGAGGGATCCCTGAGGAGAGCTGCCTTCTATGAAAGAAGGATTGTTTCATGTAATATCTTCCAAGTTAGCTCTGTTAGCATCTCAGGAGGATACCAGCCTTGATTGAGACTCCAGGGAGACCTTATTGTGGCCTTTCAGTACTTCAAAGAGGCCTATAGGAAAGTTCACAGAATCACAGAATGGTTGGGGCTGGAAAGGACCTCTGGAGATCGTCTAGTCCAACTCACCTGCTAAAGCAGGTACACCTAGAGTAGATCGCACAGGAATGTGTCCAGGTAGGTCCTGGATGTCTCCGGAGAAGGAGACTCCAGGGCAGCCTGTTCCAGTACTCTGTCACTCTCAAAGTAAAGAAGTTTCTCCTCATATTTAGATGGAACCTTCTATGCTTCAGCCTGTGCCCATTGCCCCTCATCCTATAAAGATGAGGACAGACTTTTTAGCAGGGCCTGTTACAACAAGGCAAGGGGTCATGGTTTTAAGCTAAAAGAGGGGAGATTCAGGCTAGACATAAGGAAGAAATTTTTTACAATGAGGGTGGTAAAACACTGGCCCAGGTTGGCCAGAGAGGTGGTGGATGAACATCCTGCTGGGAGACATCCCAGGCCAGGCTGGACGGGGCTCTGAGCAACCTGAGCTGGTGAAGATGTCCCTGCTCATGGCAGGGGTGGCACTGGGGGAGCTGGGAAGGTCCCTTCCAACCCAAACTGTTCTATTATTCTACTGTATGATTTTGGCGATTGGTCCCACAAGATTAAGTCAGCAAGACCCTGCCTCAGTTCCTGCATGCTTCCTGAGGTTGAATCTTGTATGCAGGAGGTGAATTATTTCAGAGGACTCCTGGGCAAAACCATGCTGGAGCAACTTTCTTAAACCATGCTAGAGCAACTTCCTTTAACAATGCCATTCTTTCCGAGGGTCTTCATCCCACACCTGGACAGCCTTGGCCATATGATCACCACCAAGTGCCCTGTTTCAGCAGATCCAGGGTTGGGCCGTGAATCAAGTCTCTGCAGCCTGGTAATTTGGCTGGCTCCTGCAGGTCATTGGAACACTTCAGGTGAGGAGTATGTGCGGGAGAGGAATGTCATCAGAGGTTGTTCTTTGCCTGCAGAGTACGGAGGGCAGAAGGCTTCTGCCATAGGGGACATTAACCATCTTCATTTTTTGACAGGAAAAATCCCATGACATTTGATAAGTAATGCCTTGTGTTCAAAGCAATTGCCTTGGAAGTCTGGACTGCTCCATCCTTCACAAATGCACACAAAGACCAGGTTGTCTCTCCTCCTTCTCTCCTTGAGTGCCCATGACTCTGAGCTGGGTCTGAAGGCTTCCCCTAAGGGCAAGGGCATCACATCTTGGATAAGAAAGCAGAGAGATGGCAGCAGGAGCCCTGAAATCTTGGGGGATAGGGAAGGGCTGTGCAGGCATCCAGACAGGCTGAGCTTGTGGGGGCAGGTACTGTCCGCCCTGCCCTGCAAGGGTTGCCAGGTATGGGTGCAGACAGGCCTGGAGGGAGTGGTGGTCAGAGGATGCAAATCAAGTGTCGGGAAGTTTTAACAAAGCGAGGTTTATAAGGAGGGCACGAGCATGTGTATGTGAGCACGCACATCTAGATGAGCTGACCCAATAAAAGACCTCTCTCTGCAGTCCTGGCTTTGCTTGCCTTCATCATGGAGGCTACAGCAACACTATTGGGAAGGAAAATGAGGAAATGAGTATAGAATATCATTTAAAAAAATGATAATGTACAATTCCACAGGGAATGTCCAGCTTGGCTGCAGTGTGCACTACTAGTCTCCTGATTCAGAAAGTACAGAGCAGAAAGGGAAAACATCACCATACCTAAGGTGATAGGGGTGACTGAAGGTCTGAATAGCTTTGGGATGAAGGTAGATGGAGCACCTAGAAAGCAAATCCTGGCTGGGAAGAAGGGGAATGGAACAGAGAAAACAAAGTTGTCCTGGAGAAGGTGACTGAAGAAAGACTGTTCTCATCGTCTCCTGTCACATCCACCAGCCCTTCTGTTATCAGCTTTAAAACAAAAGGAATTGCTTTTTGTCACAATGCACGAGTACAGCTCATTGTCCCAAAAGAACGTATGGGTTCAGAAAGACATCAGCTGAACTACCAGAGGGCAGAACCATCACGGGCTGTGAAAACACCAGGGTGAAAATCAATCCAGCTGTGCTCTGGCTCCCATACTTGCAGCTTTCTCATCCTAAATTCAGCCCCAGTGTAATCATGAGCAACAGCTAGGGACCCAAACATTCACTGCTCGGTTCAATTGTCCACATGTGCTCTTAGTGACTTTTCAGACACTGTGGAGTTTCTGAGGGGTTGGCAAACAAAGGACCGACTGTTCTGAAGTGGCAGATGGAGGCAAGTGAGCCATGTTGCAGTGGTCACATCTGTGTGGTCAACTGATTCATACCCTCCACTGACCATAATGACTAGATCATGACCAAATGCAATGGGAATTTAGGTTCATAGCACGCTAATAAACACTTATATGCAGCCACCTGCGCTGAGGATTCTGCTGAACCCCATCAGATATCTCACACCAGGCAAGATGAGTCTTGGTCTTAAAGCTGATGGAAGTTACAGCCGCGGAAGGGTTGAGAGGAGGTGAAGAAGGACCTCGGTGCACTCAGGTTGACATTTGCAGTGATGTTTGGAGACTGGGTATGTCCTCAACTACATCCATCTCACAGAAGCTCTTGGATGAACTCTTAACCAGAACTGCTGGACCCAGTGCCTGTCCAGTGGCTCCAAACATTCAATGAGACAAGAAACAAAGTGTGAAAGGGAAAAGAAGATCTCCCAGTGGAGGCTGAAGAGATGAACCTTTATCATTAATAAGCTTCATACATGACGAGTCATGCCTGATCCCCAGTTTAGGGGGAGATGAGGGTTCACACAGACAGACCTTCTCTGAGAAGAAGAAAAACAATAGAGAAAAGCTAGTTAAGGAACTCAGGTAGAAGAAATCCAACTGGACACAAGACCTGCAGGGTCACAAATATACCCCCTGGTTCTATAGTTCCCCAGTATCCCTAACACCTTCATTAAACCACTTGCTTTTTGTATATAGGAGATACACAATCAAATAACTGCAGGACTGAGACTGCAGTTGAACACTAGCCTTGAGTGCCAGATGCACCCACCAAAAGGGAGCATTGTCTCCTGAGATGATGGATCTGAGCCCTGAAAGCCTGATGATCTTTGTGAAGGAGCTTCCCAGCTGGACTTCGAAATACCACTCCATCCTTTTTAAGTGGACCGTGATTTCTGCCTCTTTGCAGCACCACAAATCAGGAGTAATTCCCCCTGGAGAAATTGCAGAAGGGAATTTCAAGTAAGCAGAAGGTAATTACCGAGCCTGGAATTTCTCCAGGCCATCCACTTAACATGCAAACAAGGAGAAAACAAACAAAAAAAAATGCAAGGGGATCTAGGAAGTTGGCCCAAGCACACTCCCTTTATTTGCTTGAGCACCTCAATTGACACTTCGAGCAGTTCCCAGCTTTGAGTCACAGAGGAGCTGTGGTGTGCCTGTGCTGCACAAAGCCTTTCTTCCCCAGCCTGAGATTCCTCTGGGAAAAGACACACCTCTGATAGGAAGGCAGGTGCCTGGGGTAATGGGGGTGGGGAGAAGAGTGCGTGTCAGGGTTTAATAAAATAACCTGTCCACCCAACCTATGATTTTCCTTGGAAACCCAAACAGGGAATTTTCCAACCACCTGGCAATCGGTTTTCATTTCGCATTAGCCGTGGTGATGCACCCTGCATCACCTGCACACCCTGCGCTGTGCTCATCTCCCCGGCATGAAAAATGAGATGGAGACACCTCTGCAGCCAAGTCCCTGCCTTCCTACCTCTGCAGCTGCAGGTCCTCAAATGCCCTCGCTCTGTCACCACACTCCAGGCTCTGTGCTCAGGCAATTGCTGTGCTGCTGAGCCAAAACCAGAGGTAAGAAGTGAGGCTCTGAGGTCAAGGCACAACTGCGAGCACCCAGTGACCACCATGTCGCCAAGACAAGCAGGGAATGTTGGTCCCACCTCTGGGCTAGCTGCTCGCTTCTAGGTGAAAATGTTAATGGAGGTTCTTAGGGACACGGTTTAGTGCTGGAGTTGGACTCGATCTTAAGGATGTCTTCCAACCAAAATGATTCTACAAATCCAACCTCAGCTCTCTGGTTGGGTTTCAGAAGCTCCATCAGAACATCTGAACTGGGGGACTTTTCTGTTGTCCTTCGCCAGGTGGTCCCTGATAAGGGCTCGTTACCATGCTGCAGCCCCATCACTTCAAGGGTGTCTGAGTGCTTCACCCCCTTGCCCAGACACTGCTACAACTCGCACCATTTCACTAATAATCAAAATAAGTTACAGGGAAAACACAGTGAAGCTCCAAAACGGGAATAAGATCTTCCCTTATTGAGAAACCTCCATTTCAAGACGGTCCAGGTATTCCCTAGGGTTACCAAAGAGGATATTTTGATTAAGATTGCTAGTCCCCATCTGCTCAGCAGCAAGTACAAGGAGAGGAGATGAGTACCTGGAGACTTTGGAGCATCTCAGCTGAATATTCCAAGTCCTGTGTCACCTCAGCAAGACTGAGAAACCAAGACCCAGCCTCCCATGTCTCACATTAACACGTTCTCCTTAGAATATCAAATCGTAGCTTTCATGCAGACTGCTGAGCCATCACCCTGCCCCGAAGCAGGAAGAACAGAACGTTTCCTATCAGATGTGTGTTGAACCTGAGCTCAAAGCCCTCCCAGGCCAGGGCTGCACCCCCCTCCTCAGGCAGCTCATTCTTGCTGTTCATTATCCTCACCGCTGCGGTCATTCCCTTTTTCTGTTTCCCTAATCTAAATCTTCCTTGCTGTGATTTCTTCTTCCACCCGCTATAGATACAGAGAGCAACTTACATCCTTCCTCCTTGCAGCCAACCTTTATGTCCTTAAAAACTGCATCATTTCTCTTCTCTAAACTAACCGGCATAATTTTCTGTCCCCAGGCCATCTTTTTTTTCCTCCTAGATAAGTCTATAACTGTATGTTGTACATAATATTGTTTTATTCATTAATATTTTATTTATTTAACATAATACTGTTCTACAGCCACCACTTCACACTAGAGGCTTCTCTTCCTCTACAGAAAAGGAGTGAGACCCTCTCTTGCTGTATTATTTGATCAGCTAGAAACAATAAATGATTTCTAATTGAAACATGGGATGTTCTGAGGATAACTGAGGTCCCAGTTCTCTCACAGAGCAAAGGCTTATCCCAGCAGAAGACAAAGCCCTCACAACTCAGCCACTGCAATGCTCCTTTCCTCAACATGAGGCTGGAAAGCAAAACCCATATTATGGCTCCTATTCCCTTTCCTTGGGGCTGCGCCCCAAGCAAAATACCCACATGCTGTAGGAGAGAACCTGCTTGAGTGTAAAAGATCCATCTAGCTTCTCAGGACATCAAACATGAGACTAAAGAACCCTTTCAGCCCCAAACTGAGATGTTTTCCTGAGTGCCAGCACCTACAAACACTTTTTGGAGGTGGAAGGGATGGTTCATCACACCTTGCAGCTGAGTGCTAGTGGCTGGCTCACTCATGCAGAAAGCAGAAGAGCTGGGTTCACGCTCAGTTCACCTCGTAGGGAGATCACACTGTCCTACTGTGAACTTCTTCCCTTTCATCTTCCAGATTTTGTTCTGTATCACTTGCTGGGGCGGAAGGAGGAAAAATCCAGGGCCAGGCTGGACGGGGCTCTGAGCAACCTGATCTGGGACGGGGTTGGACTAAACGAGCTTTGAAGGTCCCTTCTAAACCAAACTCTTCTGTGATTCTAAGGAGCATTTAGATGAAAATAGCTGATAACAGTGTTCTTGTAGGAGGACAAGACAGTGGCTTTAAACCCTCTCCAAGTGAGATCTGAGCCCAGGATGAGTGAAAGCTCAAGCTACTGCAAAAGAGCTGGGTGACTGATAGCAAGCCCGTCGCCACTTTCTTTAAGGATGCATCCCACCCGTGAGTGTCAGACAGGGTCAGGCAGCATAACTGTGGCCTGAGCTCTTCAACACAGGCTCCTTTCAGCTTATTTTTGGGACACCAGCAAGGCCTGGGTGGGATCTGTGTGCAAAACTGGCTGCACAGGGTTTCTGGGCTTGCAGAGGCCAAGAGCTCCAGGCAAATAGATGTGTTTTGCAGAACCACTGTGCAGCCGCGGGTCAGACAAGGGTCAGATGGAGCGGAGGGGAGTGGACAAGGTGAGGCTGCACTTGGGGCTCAGGATGTCTCCATCCTGTCTTCGTCATCCTGGGAGCCGTTCGGCCATGACCTGGGGTAAGTCCCTTTGCTTCTCTATGACTCAGGTTCCTGTGAAGTGGGACTTGCACTTCCCTGCCTCAGAGGAGTAAGGCAAAGGTAGATGTAAAAGATGGCAATCGCCGGGCTGTTTAGAAATCCAATCTAAGATAGTTTTTATAACAAAGCTCCCAGACAGTTTTATAACACAACTTGCCTTGAGCCCAGCTGGGTTCCTCTGGCTGCAGCAGGATGTGTCCCAGAGGTGGTGCTCACCACCAGCTTCGTTTGCTTCAGGAGGCTGTAAGGAGGGCACAACACATCATCTCCATCTCCAAATCTTTGCCTCACAACCTCAGAGTGATGGACAGACTGAGAATCAATGGACAGACTGAAAATCAATGGACAGACTGAAAATCAATGGACGCCTTCTGTCTGGCTGCTTGCAGGAAAAAGAATGCACAGGATTAGCTTTGATCTGTCGCTAAAAAATGACTCTCAACAAAGTATATTAAAAAAATTTATTAGCTATGACATACCTAATTTCAAGAGAGACTGTAAAACATCCCAAATACCCGAACAATCCTGCTTACCATCTCTCAGGACTTTGTATAATGGCAGCAATAGTCAGACTAGGGAGAATCCTTGCTCTCCAACTTATAATTGCTTAAGGAGTGTCCCCTAATATAATTAACAAGGGTGCTTTAATTAAGAACCCAGAGTAATGATGCTCAAAACAACTCCATCTGCTGTGGTGGGGGGAAAAAAAATAAAAAAAGACATATGTAAAGATATATATATTATATACATTATATATCTAGAAATAAATGAGGCTGTGGTAGTGGGTGCTGGTTCCAAAGGGTGAGGATGTTAGCCTGGTCTGTGTCCTATCATTATGTACTGTGAAATCACCCAACATCAAAGGAGCATGAAAGGAATGTGGTGAATGCCGCTTCACCATAATTGTCTGGAAAATTAAAGTTCAGTTGTGCCAGCCATTGTGTGTTAAATATCCTTAGGCAGGAAGGTCGATCCTGGAACAAGTAGGTGTGTCTAGCAGCCAGGCAAGGCAGAGTTTCTAAACAACTGGCACTTGCCGGTTTATCCCCTCCCGGCCTCCTCAGACACCGGGTTTCATTCCCGTATTGGCAAAGGGTCGCCCTGGGGCTCAGATGGCAAAGACGGAGCCTAAGGAATTTACGCACCCTCCGTCCAGCCTTACCCAGGTCAAACAATCAATTGGTGTTTCCTTGAGTAAGAAGTGAGTAAACAGCCGCGGAAGGCAGGGAGAGTTTAGCCAAGGGAAGGCTTAGGGAGAATGTGAAGGCTTGTCCGGCAAAGGGCTTGGCTGGGGTGTTGTTCAGGTGAATTTTGGGCTAAGGAGAGGGGCTGAGTGAACAGCAACACCTTGAATTTGTTACCTCTGTGCGTTTGGCTCTGCACGTCACCCCAGAGGCCTAAAAGGGTAATTGTGCAGAGGTGCAGAGCTTGGTATAAAAGCCCTTTTCCTTCCCCCAGCACCAGCCAGCGCTTTCCAAAACCCGTGTCCCTCGCCCGGCCCGGCCCAGCTTTAACGGGCACATAGTGGCAGACGCAGGTCAGGACGGCTCGTCCGCCTCCCACACAAAGCAACGCAGGATGGTTTTCTATTCTGAAATCTCCTTTTTCCAGCCAGTTTCAATGATTCAAACAACAGCGCACCCGCCGCTTCCTGTGCGGCGAGCCTTTTTCTTCTCACCGCAGATCTCAAGCGCTCGTCTTTCCTTCCTGACCTGAAACGACCTCTGTCAGAGCGATGCTAATTCCACGCTCCTTTTGGAAGTCTGCTATTTCTTTTTGTGCAATTACTGAGCTGCATATGCACCCTCAAACCCTCCTTTTCTCTCTCTGCAGCCGCCAGTATCTGCAGTCGCACCCCGCTTTGCCAGCGCTGCATCCACACCTATAAATGATGGGGAGAGAAGTGTCTGGTTGGCGCCTGAAGGGGACACTTGCAGCAGAAGCGAACGCTGGTGCTGGTGGAGGCAGAGCTGCCCCTTCCAAACCTGCACGGATCGGCAGCGCTGTGCTTTTAAAAACCTGCACGCCCGGCGCCGGAGATGCCGTGGCATTTTATTGTTGGGTTTTCTTTTTTGCAAGGGGAACATTACTGTGCTGCCCTGGCTGGGCTTCAGCTCCTCTGTCTACTCCCGCTTGCTTTTGCAGTTTCGTTTGGAGATGTTCCTCACCTCCCCTGGGATGTTTGAAACTAGTCTGGACAAAGTACAGGACAGAGGAACAAGCACGTAGGGGGAGAGGGATGGAGTAAATTACTTAATGAGTTTTTTCCCAGCCCTAACGCCTGTGATCGTATGACTTCACCTCCCAAACAAGCTGTTGCTTAACACCGCTGGCGCAGCAGGGCTGCTCCGGTCCACCCCAGAGAGGACCGCGTTTCAATGGGAGGTGAGCGGGCCCCCCCCTCTATTTACGGCCAGCAGAATGATTTATGATCTATTGGAATGAAAAGTGCAATGTGAATGTCAGGTATTATAAACTGTTATTACGCTTCTGCTTCTGAAAACGCTTCCCTTTGAGTTTTTGAACTGTTTAATGGCAAGATAATATCCACAGCAACAACCCAAATTACAGGCTCCTTTAGGCAACTCATTAATATTGTTTTATAAATGAACATAATATTCCCGGGCAAAAGTTGAAAGTGCTTAAACCCTCCTCTTTTATTTTTTAATGGCAAAATACCCAGAAACAATTTTCAACATCCAATAATTATGATTATTAATAACTCACATTTATGTACTACCTTTGATCATAAAGCATATTACAAACAATTGTGTATATACGCAGGTACACACACACGTGCAGAACCAGTATCTCAGCATAGCACCGGGCTATCAACCCTCATATCAAACACAGCAGCACAGAGCCCAGAAAACGTTGTATAACGCTGCCGTATCTGCCCACGTCAGTTTACATCGTTAACACTGGGATAATCACCTTGTCCACTCCTAAAAATCATCCCAGTGCAACAGCTTCGAAAGAATAGTGTAAGCAACCAAAATTGCAGCAGGAGCGTTTGGGGGTTTGTTGTTTTGATTTGGGGTTTCTTTTTTTTTCTCCTCCTTTTTCCAGGCTGCAATATGATTAGCAAAGCTGGAACCCAGCCAGGGGGAACACACCTAGTCTTACAAAATCCCCATGAGGATTTGGAATGATTACAGAAGTGGCCAAATGCTTGGTTTTGCCGTCTCATCCAGAGTTGCTGTTTGCTTCAGTATCACCTGAGAAGAACATGAGACTGTCGTGCAGGACATAACCTGAAGTCAATGCAATTAAACTGAGCAGTTTAGATGCTTCTTGACTGGGTTTTTCTCAGCCACACAGGTCTTAACATCCCCTGACAACTCTGCCTGGGGTAAAAGGGACTTTGGTACAGGAGGTAAAACTGTCACCTCCAGCCCTGTCTATGGGCAACAGCAGGATTGGGATGGTGATGTTTCTGGAATGGGTTTTGCAGTCAAGTCCCTGGTGGTTGCTGGTTATTTACCTCCTCTTGACAAGGCTTTACTGGAGAGGGCATTGGAGGTCCTGATCCACGCAAGCATTAGGTATCTCCAATGGATACCTGGTACCTAAACTTGCTGCTCACCTGGTTCTTGATACTCTTGTAAGTCCCCAGTCCAGCCAAGATTTAAATTCATGTCTGATTTGGCCTCTAAGCAGCAGCAGTATCTGACTCACTGGGGCCAACAAGCAGAGATTAAGGCAGGAGTCCTGGACCTCCTCCCACCCACACCCCGGATGATTTACGCTGATATCTATCTCATCCTCATGGGGCTCCTTTAGCCTCCGAAATTGCTTTTGTGGCTCACCCCTAAAAGAAGCTCAATGATAGCCCTCCTCAAGACAAACTGGAACAGCAGGTCTGAAGGAAACGGGGAGTGAGGATGCTCCTTCAGGCAGGAGGGATGGCCAGTGTGAGAGGAGGAGGTGAGGAGGTGGGGAGGCAGATTCTGGACAGGAGAGGGGTGAAGCGGACAGGAGACGGCGATGTCTGCCCACATGCATGGCAACGACATACTGACACACCACGGAGAGGAGCATGCAGGAGCACAGCCTCCCAGTGAAGCAACCTGTCCCCTGAAGTCCATCTTTGTAGAACCTCAAACTGTGCTGGGAGATTTCCAGAAGGATGAAGATCAACTGAAAACAAAAATCTTGATTAGGGTGGAAAGGAAGAACTTCAGCCCAGCAGATGTGGACAGCATGGGAAGAGGGAAGGAGAAAGGGATGGTTTGTCTAGGAAAGGTGATGGGTGAGAGATGAGAATCTGCTTGTGTGAGGAAGAGGATAATCTAATCAACCGTGCCCTTGGTGGTCAGGACAAGGAGTCCTGAATTTAAATTTCGGCAAGAGATACTGCTGTGAGACACCAGGGAAGACACAGATAAGGAGAGAGAAGTACCGGAATAGATTGCCAAGATGGGGGTGAAATAGCCACCAGTGGAGGTTTTCAGGAACAATTTAGACAATATCTGTCAGGAATGACGTAGGTAACGCTCATCCTGCCGCGGGGCAAGGAGGGGGACTGCGTGACCCCTGGACTGCCCTCCCGCTCCTGGTTTCTATGGTTTGGTGACAGCTTGGTGCTGTTTATGCCCTTCATCTCAGCGAGACTCTGGCCCATGCCAGACCCAAGCAAGGGACAACCCACCAGGGCAAAGGGACCACAGGGTGTGGATACCCAGCAGACCCATGAGCCCACCACGTTTTTATACCTGGGGGTTGTCTGCATATGCGAATGTGCCACAGTTCAGGACATTCCCACAGGAATGAAGGTCTTCCTGGTGTGCTAGATCAAAGCTCAATGGGACAATAACCCCCAGCAAGATGTCCCGTGTGCCCCTACTACATCTGACTCACTTTACACAGAAGTGACAACAGCCACAGCCTAAACTTGGAGGCAGGAATTGTCCCTGCTCAGGAAAGATACCATGGAAACATGGACTCTTGGGTTTTTTGGTATTCCGTGTTATTTGCAGTGATACTTTTTTTCCCCCTAAATTCATTATTTACCTTACATATATTTATGTATCTGTATTAGTATTTTTAAAGGACCGGTGCCAGAGAGGAACTAGACAGATAAGCAGTGGGAAGCTGCTTTCCTGACCTCATGGGCCAGGTTTTCTAGCGTTGGCCAAGCCAAACCCCCTCCATTGTATTCCTTCCAAGGAGACCAATTTTCACCCACTGAGGATAACAGAGCCAGGCTCATTTACACCAGCTGATGAGCTGCCTCATGATCGTCCAAGATCCCAGATGTGCATTTCACAACAGCAGAGCCCTGGTATCCTGGCCAAAATCTAATTTGAGTTAATTATATTCTGTCTCCCTAAATTCCCCCTAAGGTTTCAATTGGATTCCTCTTCACTTCCTGCCCTAACCTGTTGTGTAGCGTTGATGTGCAGAGTTCAACAGCTGCTTTCTTCCATCCTGCAGTTAACAGCTCCCTAGACAGCCATGAGTCTGAAAATAAATTGGAAATTGTTTCCTTGTTATCAGGAAGGTGTATTTCCAGAGCTACCTAAAAATAATAATAATAAAAAAGGGCGGATTCTCCATTGATAAAATAAAAGCCTGGCTTTAGAAGCATATGATGCCGGTTGACATTGTCTAGTCAAAGAACCCACTGACCTACTGAGGCCACGGCAGCTCCTGCCAGCAGTGGATCCACTGGCGTCCAATGGAGCTGAACAGTTTGCCATCAATCAGGACATAAATCCCACATTTCAGCAGAAGTAGGTCAATTTATCCTTCACCAAACTTCACCAGAGCAAATTCACACCATCACAGGCTATGACTTCCATCCTGCCTGCAGTTTAATGATATAAATATGTATTTTTATGATATAAATATGCAATATAGTGCTAGAGAGACATCTTAAATCATCTAAACCTCCTACCTACCAAAGCCTGTACAGATATTTCCACACGCTATATGTTTTAAATTTAGCCATCCCCAGTTCAGTAGCAAGTTAAACTTTTCAGGCCCTTGCAAGTCCAGTCCCTTGTGCATGGAGCAAACAATGCTGGCTGAATTATTCAGTGTAGAACCATTTGTCAGATTCTCTTCTCTTTCCTTCCCTCTTTATGAACTGTCAGAGAACACACTACGATTTTCACCCATTTACTCCCAGTTCTCAGTGGCTTATTTTTAGCCAGAGGCTTCTTGCCAACTTTGCACAGTAAGTCCTCAGTTAATTATTCAATGTGTCAAATTTGCTCTTCCAGATGTGTGAATAGGAATTAAGGAAAGGTTTAAAAATAAGCACAGGCTCAGTACTTTCCTGAATTAGAGTCATAAAGCCTCGCGCTTCAGGGCAGTCTGTAATGATGCAGACTAGGAACTTACGGACTTCTCATTTCATCATCTGGATGTTTCCTGCACCTTCCAAAACGTTCCTGCAAACTGCACTTGGTCTGGAGGATTCTCCATGTGCCTATAGCACAAGACCTGATCAGATGAGACAGATTTCCCCTGGTGCTGGTCTCACTCTTCAATGCAGTATCAGAAGAGTTTGTGATTGACCCCGAAACACACTGTTGCAGGGAGTTACTCTACACAAGCAACAAGAAGACGGGCTACTTTTGGAGAGTCTCCTTACAGCTGCCAGTTGGTTTTGGTTTTGGTTTTCCTTAAAAGATACGGATCTCTCCTTGTTTGCAGACTTTTGGATCCCCACCCTCCACGTCTGGGAGAGGAAGGAGTGAGAGGAAAACCAAAGATGACTACAATGATTTCTCCAGAAGGAGCTTCTTTTCAACCTTTTTTCCTGTGCCAGACATGGCAGTGACACTGGAGGTGAAACAGCACCTCTGTTTGTTCTCATACGTCTCAGTGGAGGATGGGCAGACATGAAAGGATGAAAAGCCCAACTTCTGTTCTACTTATGCTGGAGTAAATAAGTTTTACTCCCAGTTTAAGCACTCTTAATGCACATCAGATACACCAACCAATTTAGTATTAAACTCCTACCTATTATTCCTGGTCCTGGCTTGAAAAGAGAAAGCATCCCTGCAGCTGAGCCAGCACCGAGTGCTCCAAGGAGACGAACACTCCTCCAGTAAGAGGTATCCTGAGTGTCATTACTTAAAAGTTGAAGCCTTCCCTGAAGAAATAGCACCACAAAAATACAGAGTATTTCCAAAACTACCATAAAGCATCACAGTTGCCAGTGAAGGCAGTGGTGATGCTCCCATTTGCAGAAGAATTCAACCTTCACATCTGTTTATTTCAGACTTTTCCTATGACAACCAGGCAGCATTGTTACCTGTATTAGACTCTCCTTCTTTCCTGCTTTCCTTCCTCTCTCTCTCTCACTTTCCTTCTTTCCATTTCCTTCCTTCCTTCCTCTTTCTCTCTCTTCTTCCTTTTAAGCCTGGCTAATTCCTGGCTTTGGTGGCAGCCTGTGCAACAACAACTCATCTGGACATTGCATGAAAACCCTGTTTCCAGCACAGCTCTCCAGGGAGAAAAACATCAAGGTAAGAAGCCTGAAGGCAGCAAAAGAAGAAAAACTATTCTGTTATAACAAAGGCAACGTGAGGTTGAAGCAAACCTGAAGAAGGCCAGAGGAGCGCTTTAAGCAAGGCTCAAATGACCTCCAGGTACAACTTGCCTCTTTTCAGGTGTAAGGTGGGTCTGGAGAAACAACTGGTTGAGTATCTAAGAGTGACTCTCATCTCTCCACCTTCTTCTTCCTCTCCCAGTCTCCTCCTTTGCCCACTTCCTCCTGTCCATCACAGCCCAGTTTGCCAGCAAGATCACCAAAATGAGCAGCGGGTCTGGGGGCAGTGCCAGCAGCCTCTGCAGGTGGGCTTGGGCTACCATGAGAAGCTGGGAGCTCAAGAAGCTTTCTTCACCCAACCCTTTTTCCTGCTGGCACATCAGCCATGGACTCCACTCCTGCTCCAAAATCCATATCTGGAAAGCCAGTAACCCCTGTGCTGTGCTGTGCCAGGGCAAGAAGGGAGTAACCTGTTCTTTTTGGTGTTAAGTCTTATATTGACTAGATTGTGGAACTGATTAAAGCAAGCGTGCCGGCCCGAAAAATGCAAGAGCCGTTTGCCAAAGCCACCTGAGCTTGAGCTAAGCGGACATTACAGATTGCATACACAACTCCTGTTAATAGGACACATCTTAGAAAATCCAGAAAAAGACAGAATCACAAGGTGGTAGGAAGATTTCCCTGGTTTACAGCTGTTCCCCAAAGAGGAGGACGGTGTGAAAGAACCACCCGGGTCTGAGCACATTCCTGAGCGATACCTGTGGGAGAATTAACACATACTGGAGAAGGGCCAAAATGTAAAGGATCAGCATGTACTAGTCACATACTGCTTGCAATGAAAACAGCCTGACTCCCAAAGCGTGGAGCAGGGAATTAAAGCAGGTCCCAGAGCAGACTGACCCATTAGTGGTGGGAGTGGGAGAGGGAGGGAGATGTTGAGGACCACCTGCGTTGCTCCGGCCCTGCTTTCACCCATGGTTTTCTTTGGTAGCCCGAAGATATCCTGTGATGCGGACCTGAAACGGCCACTTGTAAAGGTCACTTCAAATTTAAGCCTAAAAACCTCCAAAGGACAGGTCCTCAAAGTTCTGATTTCTTTCAGTGCTCTTACATTAAAACTTTTTCTTAGGTGTTGAAGGAAATAAAAGCAAACACAGAGGTCGTATCAGTCATAATGTTCCTTGCAAAGTGCTTTTCTATGGGAAGAAATGCCCCTAAGGCTGCTGGACCTCCTGGGCTTTATGCTACTTGCTTCTCCCAAGGACAGCACAAGTTTTATCAGGGTCCTGTCGTCTCACAAAACCCCTTTTATTGATGTAAATCACCCAAAGTCAGAATCTCAGACATAAGTCTTTTCTGGTTGCCAAATTCCTCCTCCAAATTTGTTGGAGATAACAAATAGCTGTGAATTCCATCTCTCTGAGGGTGGTGAGAGCCTGGCCCAGGTTGGCCAGAGAGGGGGTGGATGAACCATCCCTGAGACATCCCAGGCCAGGCTGGACGGGGCTCTGAGCAACCTGAGCTGGTGAAGATGTCCCTGTCATGGCAGGGAGGAACTGGGGGAGCTGGGAAGGTCCCTCCAACGCAAACTGTTCTATGATTCTATGAACATCATTAACTTTAGTCATGGGCTTCCTATAGGCAGCAGCACAGATGCAAAGGTCAAGGTCACACAGATCACAAGCTGCTCAGGGTCAACTTAACCAATGCACCTCTCAGAAAAACAAACCAGCACCAAACTTTAAGCGTTAAAGCACCAAACACAGTGGCAGACCCCCCAGCCAGCAGAAGACACAGCTCTTACTGACTTGCAGCAGTCAGGGAAGAAACGCAGAACCACTTCCATGCACAGAGCAGCACCCAACACCATCATCCCTCGTCTCACAGTCTTGGCTCTGTCACAAAGTGGGAGGAACCTGGAGTCATAAATTACTATTCAGATTTGGGTTAACTTTGGGTTTTTGTTTTTTTAAGGCAGGGATTACAAACTCATTGAGATAAACACCTTTCCTTTTCATTTTTTCTTCTTTTCTTTTTCTAAAGAATGCCTCCAGGGACAGGAGAGCTCTAGCATAGAATAGAGATACAATCTATTACAACACAGAAGCCATCTGTCACTGAGATAAGCACACAGACTATTTATTACCCAGCTACAGCAACCAAAAAAATTAGTCAGAGATTCAACCAATATAATCTTTCATTAAAAAGGTGGTTAATGAGTTTCCCAAGAATGATAAGAAATGTGTTGAAACCTCACAAAAGTGTTTTTTTTACTGCTTCTTCTGCAGAACAAGGCAGAGCGGGTTTGGTCTCTGAGAAAGCTGGTAACCGAGTTTCTAAAGGGCTTCACCCAGTCACTTGGTAGATCTTGCTGCAAAGAAGTGAAAACCAGCAAAATCATTTCTACCATGGCTGGTTTAGCCCTTGCCAGCTTGAAAGAAAGAGGTAGAACATACCACTAGTACAGTATCCATAACGCTGCTCAAAAAAACCCTCGGATAGCTTGTGGAAATACTGTGGGAATGGCTGTCAATGAGTTCTCAGGTCAATATTCTCAGTTTCCATGTGGTCTTCAAACTCCGCTTTGATGTGTGTGCAAAGTAGCGTCCAGCACTCCTGGTTGCTCTCCTAGCCTGAGCTACCTACAGTACCTAGCCAAGAACTATGTGAGAGTATTGGTTCCCAGCAAAGATGATGAGACCCCAGCTGTTAGTACCTCTACATATCTGCACAGCACTAGTAGCATGGAAGAGGCCGATTTCCCTCCACCAGGCAACACTGAGGACAACTCTTCAATCTGGGAGGTCAATGGGCCCAGCCAGCCTTGGTCACTTCTAGTTTGGATCCCCTGGGGTCAAGGTGGAAGTGTCTATACGTGTAGACATCCTCAGTGAGAAATCTGCCTTGGCGGCCTTAGAGGAGTCACAACCAAACCTGAAATCCATAATGAAACCTTGAGTTCACCCCATCCAAGCTACAGTGTTCCCACAAGACCTCTGACAGCGCCCAGACATCACCATGGCCACAACAAGCCATCACTTTTGCTCAGAGAGGTGGTGGATGAACCATCCCTGAGACATCCCAGGCCAGGCTGGACGGGGCTCTGAGCAACCTGAGCTGGTGAAGATGTCCCTGTCATGGCAGGGGGGGCACTGGGGGAGCTCAGAAGGTCCCTTCAACCCAAACCATTCTATGAGTTTACGACTGAGGATTACAGGCTTGCTCTGCCCTCCACGGCCATGCTTGTAGCACAACCATAGGCACAGCATTATTTTATTATTATTTTTTATCTCTGTTTTTTAATCTCTCTGCTCCCAGTTCCCCCGCCCTCTCCTCCGCTAGATCAAAAGAACAATACAGCTGGGCAGTGCCAGGAGCTGAGTGGATGTTTATACAGCGCTTTGAGATCCCCCAGGTAAAAGGTGTTAAGTGCAAAGCACTGTCATTACGGTGTCATGACTGCCAGCCAGTCTGTCAAACCTCCACCCCCGAGCTCATTAAGGAACAGGAATAGGGAGCCACATTCCTGCCTATTCTCAACTGCTGTTCCCGTTTATGGAAGGAAAAAGTAAAAGTTTAATTGCTTTGTTTATCTCCAATGCCACCTGCAACTGGTTCTTCGCCTGCCCACCCTCCTGCTGCTGCTTCTCAATGAAACTAGGCCTGACTTGGCCAAATGACAACAAAAAAGCAGAAATAAAGAATACAGAAAGGTGGATTCAGGGACTGACAGCTTGGATTCACCTTTCCTATCTGCCTTGGTGCGAGTGGCAGGGGCAAATTTCCCAAGGAGATGGGTTAAGGGGGCTGTATCTCCCCTTCCCTTATGATAGGACAAGCGGTGATGGGTTTAAACTAAAGGAGAGAGATTCAGGCTGGACACGAGGAAGAAATTGTTGCCCTGAGGGTGGTGAGAGCCTGGCCCAGGTTGGCCAGAGAGGTGGTGGATGAACCATCCCTGAGACATCTCAGGCCAGGCTGGACAGGGCTCTGAGCACCCTGAGCTGGTGAAGATGTCCCTGTCATGGCAGGGGGGGCACTGGGGGCTGGGAAGGTCCCTTCAATCCAAACTGTTCTGTGATTCTATGATTCCCCTCTTCCCTGACATCCCCATCGGCACCATGGCTATGTCCAGCCTCACCGATGGGTCTTCCACCACTGTCCATCCCCTCTGTCCCTACACCCCTGCTCCTCACACCCCTTCACCTGCCCCCAGCCCCAAAGAGCACCCACGTTCATGCTGTGGAGCAGAGGGTCAGGATTCAGGTCAATATTACAATAGCATCTGTGACCGTTGCAGAACATGGAGCAAAATAACGCAGCAAGCGCTGGCGCATCGCGGTGCTCTCTGCAGGCAGACTTGCTGGCACCATCATCTCCAGGAGGTCGTGCCCCCCATATCATACACCCTGTACCCTTCTGCTCTAGCAACAAATGAAATTGGGATCCCTTTGGTCCATTTTCTCTGCTGCTAAAAATGAGCACAGCTGCTGGTTTGCTCTGGGTGGGGATATGGCTTTCCTGTCCTCATTACTTTCTCTGCACTGCTGGAATATCAAGTCCACCTCTACCATATTCATTTTCTCCTTACATGGGTACTACTGTGGTAGCACAACAGGGTTGTATAACCTAGATGTCTCCAGCTGTGCTTCATCAATAAGAAAAACAAATGTTTTAAAGATGCTTTTGAGGGAAAGGAGGAGATTTATGACAAGGAGACATATTCTTCCCAGGCATGAAAACTGCGGAGTGTCCTGACAGAGTGGCATTTTGCACAAGCAAGGAACTTTGGCCCGCTGTCTCCTGTATGACCCTTAGCAAACCTCAACATTTGCTTGCACTTGCTTACAGGAGGCTGGTTACACCTATATCATTTACTATGACTTGCAAATCTGATGTTGTTTGGTCTTTCTCTACCAATGCATAATAGATTTATGGCAGGGCGTAGCCACCCAGATGTCTTAATTCTTTTCCTTTGCCAAAGACACCCATAAAACCTACCTGTGTCCTGTATTTTTTAATACAAATGCAGGAAGAAAAATAGAATCATAGCAATGAGGAGAACATTCTTGGCACAGTGAACTGCTCTCTGCTGAGCCACAAATGCATTCAGGTCTGGATTATTGTCTTAAAAAATTGTTATTCAGTGCTCCAAAGTGAAGGCTGAAGCCACCTCTGAAGTCAATCAGCTGAATAGTGAGATGAGCTTAAGCAAAAGAACTATCATGATCACTAGCCCCAAAGTACAAAAGTGACTCTACTAACGACTGTTCTGGGGCTTCTTTGAAAGATCTTCTAAAGAACTTGGTATTTGCAAGGTGAAGGGGGTGGAGGCTTCAACCTGCACAAAAGCAAAGGAATGTCTTTGCTTCTGCTGAGGGAAGCCTGAAGCCTGCGGACAAGCCCCAGTTGCAATATCAGAAGGATGAAGTTGACCCTTTAGCCTGGACCGCTCATGTTTTTCACCCCAGCTGCCCTGTACAGCTCTTTTGCCTACGTGGTGATGCTCTGACTACCTGCAGCCAGTCCATGGTGTCCCTGCGGCTGAGGAAGGACGGCCCACAGCAAACTCCTGTCCTGCGTGGAGCTTCCCCAGCTGCCTCTTTTGGGTGGACTCCTATAGAACATGCAAACATGAGTCCAACACACATACGTTGTACAACACATGCCGAACACACACTTCTGTTGCATAACTCAGCACATGAGACTTACTTCGTGCATCACAGAGAGAAAACTTCAGTGCTTTGGTAACATCATCGTTTAGGCTGTGGCCAGCAACAGTGTATGTTGTAGGAAAGGCTTGCCAGCAGCCAACAAATAAAGAAAATAATGAGGGGAAAAAAAACCTGCCTAGGAATGTCATCACCTTGAACCTCTTCACTTTCCTTGTTTCCTCTGAGGTCAGCTGTTGCATCAGATTTTTATCTCATGTCTCCTAATTCTTTCTATCTAATGCATCTGAGGGTGGGTCTCGTCCTCACTCCACCGTCCTAAAAGCTGACGAGTTCATGGACTCAGCATTTCCTCGAGGCAATGAGGTCTGCAGGCCCAAGGTCAAAGGCACGTTCATACACGCTGCCCAGGTTATGCTAAAACATCACACACGCAGCAAGGCCCAGCTCCCAGAGGCTCAGCAGTACCCAGACTGAACTGCCACTGTCACCTCCAGTTCCTATGAGCCGTTTCAGCTACTCCAAGGTCTGTAATTACTTGGGACGTCTAGCCTCCCCTACTATAAAACTGTCCCAAACTGCATTTCTACCTGACCAGGCTTCTCCTGCAGCTGGAGGAGATGACCTAGAAGTCCCACTGCCCCTAATGCTGCATCTTCCAGCAGGAGAGTTGGGTCTGATGGGCAAGAGGACCTTGAAAGATAAGGATGTCACCTGCAGGCAGGTATCTGACCTCCGAGTAGGATGCAGTCACAGAATCACAGAATGGCTGGGGTTGCAGGGACCTCTGGAGATCACCCAGTCCAAATCCACTGCTCAAGGAGGTTCACCCAAAACAGATCATACAAGGTGGTGGTCCAAGAAGGTTTTGAATGTCTCAGAGAAGGAGACTCCACAACCTCTCTGGGCAGCCTGGGCCAGGGCTCTGGCTCCTCACAGTAAAGAAGTTTTTCCTCATATTGAGATGGAACCTCCTGTGTTTCAGTCTGTGCTCATTGCCTCTCATCCTGTTTTTGGACACCACCAAACAGAGTCTGGTCCATTCTCTTGACGTCCACCCTGAAGGTATTTATAAGCATCGCTCCATCCCAGTTTGGACAAAGCCTGGTGTGAGTAGAGCTGAACTCCACCAGTCTTGCACATGAAGAGCCAGCATACACACAGTGCAGAACACAAACTAAGAAGTCCTGAAGCCCTAGTGCAGAACCAACCTAGCATTTTCCAGAGCCTGTTCTGTGTTACAGAGTGGTTTCCTCTGCCTTCCCAGCCATTCCCAAAGCCCTGGTGGTCCCAGTTCAGCTGTGAAGACTTTGCTCACAGAGCTGTGCTTTGCAGTGCACACCAGAGTTAGGGCAGCATGGATTCCCCCCACAATTCCTACCTCGTTTCCTCCCTTTGAGGAATGGTGCTCACCATCTGAGCAGCTAATCAGCACTTGGTTTTGTCCAGCAAAATCCATCTCTCCCTCATGCTGCTCACGGACTAATCAGAAATACTAACAGAGCAGGGGACAGGAGCACCAAAGCCAAATGTTGGCCACATGGAGGCACTTCTGCAAATCCTGGTCTGAGAAACACCAGCCATTTCTCTCTCCAGCTTGTCACTCTCTTCCCTGCTTCATCTCCACCATCTCTGTACCAGCACCAGCAGGGATTCCCGTTCACTTTTTAACCTCAGATTAGTTCCTGTCTCCCAGTTCCAGGAACACGTTGTTGATTCTTGGTTCTTCCCCACTGAAAGTCTGGAGGAGAGAAGGTAAACTACATGACCTCTCTTGCGGCCCAGCCCAGTTTCATACACAAATGTCTGAGACACGAGTGAGTCAGATCCACTTAAATTTAAATTCAAAAGGCTCACGGAAAAGCAATGAACATTTGACCAAAAAAATCATTACATCTGATTCAAATGTTGGTTTGATTTTGGGGTGGTTTGGGGTTTTGTTTGTTTGTTTTTCAAACAAAGCAGACCTTTTGCTGTGTGGTACAGGGACCCTTCAGAACTAGAGTATGATGTTTCATGAATAACAACATAGCTCAAGAAGTCCTTTCTTACCCATCCTAGAAGACCTATCAAAGTCTCCATCACAAGAGAATAGTGGACTGTGCATATGGAGGTAAAACCCTGTAAATCCTGATCTGGTGTTTTCATGGAATAATAATCCAGATTATCTGCACTTCCATGGACAGGACCTAGAAACAAAATCACAGTGGAGAAGCCCCTGGTGAACCTGCCTCAAGTTTTGCACAGAGCCAGCATGACGTGACACAGCATTTACTCCACATGGAGTGGAAATATAAGCCCATGTGAGTATCAAATCCTCCTAGCACTAACTCAAGACTTCTAGAGACACAACTGCAGGGAAAATACCCCTCACCAGTTCCATCCTCTTTCTCAAAGGAGTGCTTAGTATTAGTTATGACAGCCAGGGAAAGCACAGGGCTTGCTAAGCCATTAACCTGCAGGGGAGTTTTGCCCACAACACACTCATGATCCAGCTGCAAGAAGGGAAAAGGAAAGGTTCCCACCTTTCTCAGATAACTCACCTGCTTCTGTAATTCTGCACAGCAAACGGATCTAGTCAAGCTTCAAACACGACAGGGAAACCTGCACACACATGCAGGTTCATGGGCTACAGCTCTGGGACTCATTACCCTGTTCTGTTTGTGTTTACTCTTCAGCTAAAACTCATCATCCCACAAAATTCAAGATGCTCTTATGAAAAACCCTACATCGTGAATAATCTGTGTGCCTTGCCCTTCGCTGGACCCCACAGTAGGTGTTCCCTTTTGTTCCCATGGGATTCCACTCAGGAGCTTCCTACCAGCTGCAACCACATGATTTCACATGGCCCTCAGCCAAACTCAGGGATAGTTTCAGTTGCACATCAATAAGTAGGTGAGAAGAGAATCTAACTAAGCCAAAGGGCCTGTGCCTCAGATGTAGCACCACCAAAGTCACCCTCCACCTCATGAAGGGAAAACAAGATGGAAAATCCTACCACTAGTTCAGGAACCACGCAGGGAAGCTCTTGACAAAGTATGAAGTGAGTCAAGGAACCTGCACCTTCAACTTAACCAGTGGGATAATTGCCCCTGTCTTGAGTATCTGTTGGAAAGTATCCCATGTACATGGCTGTGTTGTGGTCCAATTCAGCCTAAGCGTGAGCCACTGTCCCATTCCCTGCCATGACTGCACATTCCCCAACAGCCAGGCGAACTCCAGCTCCTCTTTTGGATGGTTAGTGCTAGAACACAACCTTCTTTGAAACTACGGGAAGATGGTGCAGATGTCACTCCAAAACCACAGTAGATTAGACTCCAGGTAGATGCAAAGATAACTAATTCAGCAGCTGGCTGAGGTGAGTTTCATGCAACCAAGGTTAAGTCCCACACTTAAGAATTAAGCTAACCACCGCGCTTTCAGGCCAATGGACCACGATGGTCCACGGCTAGTCCATCTACCCTCACTCCGTGGCTTCATCGATGTGATGGAGCATGATCCAGGAAAAAGCGTACACAAGGAGAACATCGTAAGGACAAGCACAGAACCAGCACTCCCTTCGTCCATTTGTCCAGTTCTTGGTAATCAACAGCTTAAGGATTCCTGATGGGGAGTGTGCAGAGGGACCAGTGTCTAACAGCTCCAGTGGACCTCTCCATCCAGCCGTCCTGCATCTGCTGGCTGCAGGGTCTGTACGCTTGTTTGCTGTCAGACGCTAGACTAAAATAGACCGCAAGTCTGGGCTAAACTGGGATCTTCTACATCCCAGACAAGTAAGGAAGCAGCAGCCAACAATGCTGACATCACGATGTACAGCGTGGGGGCTGAAACAGGTAAAAGGAGGGAAAAGTACCAAGAAACACGGCAGAGCAAAACAAAGAGGTTTTCCACCTCCTATTTAGGTGAATAAGCAGAGTATGCCAAAAAAAGACAGGCCACTGAGTTTGTCATCTGTCTGCATTTTAACCCCTTCAAAGTACCGTGAGGATGTCAGATTTGCTACAAAAGGATCTCATAAAACTGGTCACATATAGTAAAACTCAGCCATGCAGACCAGTACAGGTCTGGGCCATAACCGGTAGCTTGAGAAACCGATTCTTCAACTCTGTGCCAAAAGAATATTAAAAAAAATCTCCACCTCTTTGATTTACTATATTTTTTTTTTAACCTTAAAAATCAAAGTAATTTCATAGAGGTGACAACACTCAAATTGGAGCAATTTTTTTGTTCCATTGTGTGTAATTTATCTTTTACAACATATCAAAAAGAGTGTTTAAACTAAAAATGTCATGGCAAAATTAAACAGGAAAAAGTGTATTTCGTAAAGGCAACAAGAAATGTTCAATTTATTTTATTTTCCAGGCTAAGCCATTTCAAATTTTCAACCCATAGCGACAAGCATTTTTGAACCAAGGTGGTATTCAGGATAAAACCGTATTTAGCCAAAAATACTTAACTCATTTCTCCAGTGCCCTAGATTTCAGGGTCTTGGTTCAAAAGCAAGAGGCAGCCCAGGCTTTGCTCTAAGGCTCAGGGTAAATAACACTCAAGTCTCTCAAAGGTGTTCCCATGAGCCTTTAAGCAGCTGAAGTGTCCGTTTTTTCTTCTCATTTGGGACATTTCAGACCTGGAAAAACTTGTTTCAAGTGAAAAACAAAAAGTGTATATTTGTTGCCAGGATCACATGAGCATCGCAACCCACAATTTCACAGGAGGGTTTCAGACTCCGGATTCCCCTGCAAGCTCATCTTAAGTCTCTAATGAGGAGTTATTTTGATTTGCCTTCATGCAGATCTATATTTCTCACTGCCAGTACTGAGATTCTCCATTTTATACCTATTGTGGGTCTCAGGTCTCTTCCCAATAGTGGAAATGGGCACATCAAGAGAAATAGAGGACTGGAGTTGACATCTGTCACCTTCTCTGCAGAGGAAAGTTTTGCCGCAGGTAAAGATGTTCAGATTGGGCTGGGCTGCGTGTTTTCCAGTGGGTTCCAGTCCCTATCAGCTTCACCCATTTAGTAGGCTGGTGTTAAACAAGTTCAGAGGCAGGTGTGGCCCCTGTCAGGAATTTCTTTGGCTGTGGGAAACTTGCACTGAGAAACAGTTTTCGTGGTGCTTGTCGGGGCATGTAGGAAGCCTGTCCCCAATGTCCCATGAAAGCCTTGGTGGTAGATACAACATTGCCTAATACAGAACAGAACCCCGAGAGAACCAGGTGGTACCCAAAGAAAGCTCTGATACTACAGAAGACCATCCAATGGGTTGGTGTAAGTTAGAAAACTCATTAGCAAGGAGATGATGGGAGATTCTTACATGGTACAGACTGCAACCATGGGAGACTCAAGTCTTCCATGCTTGTTTTTCTTACGGGTGGGACTGTCCAGCACAGCCAGTCTTCCAGGGCAAAGCCCTGCCAATCCCATCAACTTCAGCGTGGCGAAAGAACCCAAGAACTCAACCTTGCCAGAATCACATCATCCTCCCTCATACCATCCAGGTGTCAAACATAAGAAAACCTCTGCCTGGACCGTCTTTCCCCAGCACCAGTGTAGGGCTTGGGAAAACTGAACAGCTCTGGTTGCCTTAATCCAAAGGGTTCTGCCTCTAGATTACAGCATATCGTGATATCCAACCCATTCTTCACGAACATATACAGACTCCTCCATTCTTCAGTGTGAAATGGCTGGATGCTGTAAATCCTGAGTCACTTCCCACCTGTGAAAAGAAGTCCATAATCCAGCCTTTGTCTGCTCCATCTCTCTATGGATTACAAACACCTCAGGCCAAGGAGTGTGTGTCTATACAGCGCCAAGAGTAATGTGGCCGTGGTCTTTGATGGGACCTCCAGGTACTTCTGAAACACAGATCAAATGTTTAATGACATCCTTTCAGTGCTTGAACAGCTGTGCTGATGGCATCCAAGGCAACTGTCCCCAAATCATCTTGTCCGTGCACCATGGGTAGCCTTCCTCCTCCTCAAAAGCAGTGCTGCACACTGACTGCTGTTGCAGACAAGGCTGGTGTGGTGAGGAGTATAATTTGTTCAAGGTAAAGCATTAGACTCCACAGGCATTTATTTCTGTTTGCTGAAGTGTGAGACAAATTACCCTTTAAACCTAAATACAGCAGGAAGTGCTCAGACAGGAGCAATCAGCTGATGGCCAAGTATCCGTCTGGTACAAAAAAGTACAAATAGCCATGAATCTACAGCATAATATTCACCAAGTACAAAAGAAATCAAGATGATTTCCACAGCCTCATTGCCTACATGCATCACATGAGGACCTGGCACCCCTTTTCTGCTTCTTATGCTTATGAGATCGCCAAACTAGTTCCTCAGCAATTATTAGCGCTCCTTGGTTATGCATAGCTGCTGCTTTGATGTCCTCAATCCTCTGCACTCAGCACCAATGTCCCGATCAGAGGTGTAGCAGAATAATGCTTGGAGGTGGGTTTCTCACCTGAGGTTTTGCAATTAGCTTTCTTTTGCAGTTTAAGCCCTTTTGTGTTCTCCACTAAGCCTGATTAGCATCTACAGCCACTTTGCTGTACACTGCTCCTCCCCTAGGCTCAAAGGTGGTTCTTTTTCTGTACGTGAAATTATAGGTGTTTAACATGCAACCTGAAAGATTTTTCTAACCCTGTCTCAGCACTCCTTCCCCCTGCTGAGCAGAGCTGATGCCACGGTAGGTAACCTCCCTCTACTACCCCAACAAGCTCCATGGCCTGCCCTTGACCCTTTAGAGCTACAATAGGCCCTTTAGAGCTACAACTGCTGCTAGATCCCCATCCTCAGAAACTAGTCAAGTCCACTTTCTCAGAAATACCTGTTATTATAGATTTTTCCTCCTCATAGAATCATTTTGGTTGGAAGAGACCCTCAACATCATTGAGCCCAACAGTTAACCTAACAATGGCACTAAATAATGTCCCTAAGAACCTCATCTACACATCTTTTAAGCTTTTCCAGGGATGGTGGCTCAACCATTTCCCCGGACAACCAGTCCCAATGTCTGACAGCCCCTGCCATGAAGAAATTTTTCCTAATATCCAATCTAAACCTCCCCTGGTGCAACTTGAGACCATTTCCTCTCATCCTGTCACTAGCTACTTAAGACAAGAGACCAATACCCTCCACGCTACGACCTCATGTTACAGCTATTTGCAGTGACACAAGGACACTGCTCCATATGGAATTCAGAATAAATATTTCAAATAGCCAAGTTCTCTGCTTTTGGAAGAAAGACTTAGGCTTTTTTGCCTAAGACAGGCAGAGGTCACCTCATGTGCGAACAGCAAGTGTGTAGTTACCCCACCCTACTCTTCTAAAACCAGGTGCTATTTCAAAGACTTCACAAGAGCCAGCCAGCTAAAAATAATAATAATAACAATAAAAACAATAACAATAATAATAATAAAAATGCATTGTTGCAAGAAAAAGCATCCCATCGCTGTCCATGGTACCACCATGAGCCGGACAGGCTGCCCAGAGAGGCGGTGGATGAACCATCCCTGGAGACATCCCAGGCCAGGCTGGACGGGGCTCTGAGCAACCTGAGCTGCTGAAGATGTCCCTGTCATGGCAGGGGGGGTACTGGGGGAGCTGGGGAGGTCCCAAACCATTCTATTATATGATTCTATTATAATCTTGCAACAGAATTTACTCTGTGAGCCTTGAAATGCAAACACATTTGTGAAACAATCCAAAGCATGAAATGCATCACAAATAGCATTGTTTTATGAATAAAAGCAAGACAGATTTCCTGGAAAAGCCTGACAAAGTTACCACTCCCACCTGATGGCCATATTCCCTACACACAGACAAGTTGAGCAGCTTTTGAAATAGAATCGTAGAATCATTTATGTTGGAAAAGACTTTTAGATTACAGAGTGCAACCATTAACCTAACACTGCCAAGTCCACCACTAAACCATGTCCCTAAGTGCCACATCTACGCATCTTTTAAATACCTCCAGGGATGGTGACTCGTCCCCTTCCTTGGGCAGCCTGCTCCAGTGCTTGACAACCCCTTCAGTGAAGAAAGTATTCCTAATACCCAGCTTAAACCTCCCCTGGAGTAACCTGAGGCTGTTTCCTCTTATTCTATCACTGAATCTCTGCAGAATTTTCAAAGATAGAAACTAGTATAGATTTGAACTGAGACTGACCGTCATGCCATAAAATACAGAGGCTTATAAGCACATCAGCTATCCATTGAAGCAAGGGACAGCTGACAAGTAGCAGTCCCCAAAGATGATGTCTCCTGTCCCTCCAGGAACTGTTGTCAGAGATCAGGACTCACCATTCTGCCTGTCCCAGCTGAGCAAGGCTAGGATTCCCCCGCCACAAAGGAACGGATCTAAGGGAGACATCCAAAGGACAAGAAGAGGAAAGAACAGAAAAAGAGATGATCTGAAGACACCTGCAATTCTTCCTCACTTCCTATTTAGGACATGATGGAGGAGACTTCACAAGAAACTGAAGGCTCCTGAGGAACCTCTATCCCCACACCAGCCCTAGACAACGTGGGACATGCTCCCATTTCACACGGGTCATTCCCTGCCCTTTGTTCCTATGGCCTTCCTCCTTTTCACACAGAACAGGGCAGCACCTACCATGCTTCGCTGTGAGCTTCAGGTATTTCTGACATGTCATCTGAACCAATTCCTCTCATTTTCAGCCAATTCCATTTGCTCTTCCCCTCCCAGAATGATCTGCACACCTGTGTAATGCAGGAAGCAAAAAGCAGGAGGTATCTCACAGTGTCTCATTCACTGTTGGGTTTCCTTAGCTGTGGAAAAACTCTTCCTAATGCTGTCTGACAGATTAAGAAAGATTAAGCTCCATTCCATTCAGGATAATGAATGCTTAGCTAAAAGTCATCCTAAAGAATTAAATGAAATCTCTGACAACATGCATTTGTATCTGCAGACTACTACCAAAAGGTTTAGTGCCATTTCAAAATACATCATCAAGAATCAGTTACTTCCTTTCCAAAAGTTAGAATGAAAAATATAGCTTTATAGATTACATGAAGATTTGTGAAGATTTGCATTTTCAACAAACTGAAGAAGTTCACTGAAAACTTCCTCAGTAACCGTCAAATCTCCATAGAACTACATGTTGAGTAAACATGCATAGCAGGAGGAATCTATGGAAGTGCTGCTTGTGATTCATATCAGATAACATGAGAAGGATGATTTATCCTTCTGAGACAACTGAGCCTTCTGAGAAGCTGACAAAGTTGTTCAGCCTAGAGAAGAGAAGAGAAAGCTCTGGGGAGAGCTTGTAGCAGCCTTCCAATACTTAAAGGTGGCCTACAGGAAAGATGGAGAGGGCCTCTTTATCAGTAAGTGTAGTGGCAGGATGAGGGACAACGGTTTCAAATTGAAAGAGGGTAGATTTAAATTAGATATTAGGAAGAATTTCTTTACCATGAGGGTGCTGAGGCACTGGAACCTCTTGCCCAGAGAAGCTGTGGATGCCCCATCCCTGGAAGTGATCAAGGCCAGGTTGGACAGGGTTTGGAGCAACCTGTGCTGGTGGAAGGTGTCCCTGCTCATGGCACTGGGGTTGGAACTGGATGTCTTTAAGGTCCCTTCCAACCCAAACCATTCTCTGATTCCATGCTCTCACTCCACAGGTAAGAAACATGCTCTGGTCATACAGCAAGTCAATGGAGAGCTGGACACATACCCCACATCTCCTGGGTGCCCAACTGGATGGAAGTAGCGTAAAATCTTCCCTTCTTTATTCTTGCCACAGCGAGCCCAATTGTCTTCTATGAGCAGTTCCCAGTCAGCTGCAAATTGGTCCAATAATCAGATTCAACGTGTTTCTAAATGTTTCTGGAGAGAATGGCCATAGCTCTCTGATGTTCCCTTCCCATGGCCAGTTTCAGACATCATGTCCACCACCCTTCTAGGGCACAGTTTGCCCCCCAGTGCCTCCAGGAACCAAACCACAGCTCTCCTATAGCTGATATTATTCAGGCACATTTCTCAAAGAGCCCACCTGACTGTGGAACTTGGGGTTTCCTATTTATATTCCCCAGGGATGAAGGGGTGGGAAAGCAAAGACATTTCTTTCCACAGTTTCTTTAGTCATGGCTGTTTCTAGGGTTACAGGAAAACAGAAAGCCACTGACAACCACACCACCACATCCTGACCCAGAGATGGTTTTCAGTGATTAGGATGGACAGATTTTCTTGGTCTGACTTCCTTGTGATTTTGCAATGCGCTCCCTTGTTTTTATGCAGTGCCTTGTTTAAAGCAAAACCAAACAAAATACACCCAACACCTCCCTAAGTTCACCTAATTAGGGCATTTGGATTTGAAGGTGTTTCATAGGAATCCATTGCCCTGTGTGCAGTCATTTAAGGGCAAAGACTTGACTCCCGTTCTCTGGAAATGCCAAAGGTGCATCCATTTCTCAAGCATGGACATGTCAGTCCCACCCATGCACCATCACAGGTTCTCCAAAATTGCCGGACCCTGTCCTTCCAAGTGGCTACCAGCATGAACAAGACTCCCAAAATCATACTGAATTCAGTTCAGCCCCACTGCATTCTGTTTGTCTCAAAATGAATTTACACAATCCAGGTAACACAACGTCTACAATCCCCAGTCACTGAGCCAGATGTTGCTGTGTTAAGTTCTGTACAAACACAGCAGATATTAGCACGGCTAATTTTGTGCAATTAAGTTTTTAACAGAAGATTCACAGCAAAACATGAGACAACACTGTCTCAAAATCTACAAGCTATGAGCATGAGCCAGAAATTTGGGGAAAATAATGCTTTTTGTAGTACTGTCAGGGTACAGAAAGCTCAGGTCACAACACACATTACAAAATCAGACACCACTATTCCTCATGAAACCTCTTCAGATGAAGTGAAATTGGAGGAGAAAATCCTCATTTTTCCTGTCTTTATATTTAATTCCAGATTTGTAAAGGATATTTTTTTCTACTCCAAAATAGAAAAATAAACACGTGGTCAGTTCTACACTTGGCAGAGAAACAATAATGGAGGAACAACTATTTTTCAAGTTTTCAGCATTGTTTCCTATTTAATTATTATTAATTTTGTTACTTTTATTGGTCCTTCTGCTATCTGCTGAATCAATGATAACTTACAGTACTTCATTGGCTCTTTGCTTTTACTGACGATGCTCCCGGATCCAAATGTGCTCAGGAGACACCCCAGTGCAGCTTCTCCTATGGCAGGGTCACCTAACCTAACCCTATAAAGGAAAAGGACTTTCCTAGAATTGGGAGGTGTGGGATGTGCTGGGTTCTCCTCTCTGCCACTGAGAATCTCAGAATCATTTAGGTTGGAAAAGACCTTTAAAGATCATTGAGCCCAACCATACAGAGCTTGTGCACAGACACCAGCCCCAGTTAGGGCGTGAGTTAATTCCAACTTAGTCAACCCCGTCCAACAGGCTATGGGAAGCCTTGGCTTTAAACCCACTAAGCCAAAGTAAGCTTAAATTGACATGAATTGGCTAAAGTGAAAACAAGAAAAGCCACTCTGAAAATGAGGTAAGTGTCCACAGTGTGTTTTCCACCTGTTTTACTCAATTGGCGCATGTTTCTCACGTAGACAAGACCTGATTTACTTGACCCTGGGCAAATCCCACAACCTCCTTCTGCTTTATGTTTCCCACTTTGTAAAATGAGGGTAACGCTGTACCCGCTTTTGTGAAGTGCTCAGAGATTTATGGAGGAGGAGCGCTACATTAAACTGAATAAGTAGGAATTATTTTACCCTGACATACCAAAAAAGAAAATTAAAAGAAAGAAAAAAACCTGCTCCAAGTCCAGTTCTCCACTATTTTACTGGCATCTTGTGACTTAGCAGAAGCAAGAGTTTAGGGAACAATAAAAACAAAGTTAAAGCGTTCTCAGCTCATTATACATTTTCTCAATGTCTTTTCAGACGCAATTAAACCAAAGAACCCTGAAATTAACTGGTTTCCAGCCTGAGTAACACTGGAAACATTTATTTCCTACCCTACGTGTCTAATTAGTGCCGTTTAGTCAAAAGGGAGCAAAACTCCAATTTGTAAGTGAAACTAGACATATATTAAAAACACACTCTGTAATAATGCCCCAGTGCTTCTGTAATGCTTTGTGCCTTCAAAGGGCTGAGCAAGTATGATCTCATTAATTCTCACAGGTAGGTAATTTGGTGTTATTAGCCTTGTTTTACAGCCAGATCTTAGAGAGGTGGAAGTGATTTGCCCACAGGCACAGACTCCAGCGCTTGAGACTGAACTAGAACTTGAGAGCGCGACGTCGTAACTGGAGCTGGGGACCCTCTGCGGGGAGCTCAGCGTCTCGCAGGGTCAGGAGGCGGCTCTTGTGGGATTTAAGGGTCTGCTGTAAAGACCATTAAAAACTCAGAGGGAAATCTGGGGGACATGGGAGCACCAAGCCCAACGGCAGCTGTGCAGGAGCCTTGCCCCTTGCTCTTCATCCCTAACGTCAGCATTATCAAAGCTTTGCTGTTTATGGCTCCGCTGTGGCTGTTGCTGCCAGGCTGCAGACCACGCTGCTTTCCAAGGGGCCTCATGGAAGGTTTGCTGCCATTGGAGGCGACAAGAGCTTTGTCCAGGATAAATCAACAGCAAGAACACTCTCCCGCAAGGGTCTGTACAGCCAAATCCAGCGTGTTTTAGCCACTGACATCCAAGATTTCATTCTCACACCTTTGCTCACCTGCCGTGTCACCCTGGGGGCAACCACAGCCCATGAAAAACCTCAGTTTTTACAGCAGTGGTCCCCAGCCCAAAAGCATAGCATCAGGACGTGCTCACGAGTGTCCCAGTCCTTGCAGGCCATACCTGGCCAACGCATCGTCCCTCCCTTGTGTCACCACCAAAGCCTGTCCCGTGGGTGTTTCCATCGCACGCCTACCACGTCACAAGCCATGCGGCACCAGCAGCTGCCCATAATACGCAGGAGTAGGAGGCAAAACTCATGCACTCCCATCTCAATTAACAACTGAAAGGTTAGCGAGCTCTCCCAGGTCTGGGAAAGCTCAGTTCGCTGACATGGGAGGCAGAATGGTCCAAATCCTGCCTGCCGTGGGCAGTGCCCCTACCCAACAGCGGAGCCGGAGAGGGGCTTGTGCACCCCCCCTTTTTGGAGAAACTACTCAGCAGGAAAAGAAAACAACAGCAGAAAAACTAAAAATAAAAATCAAAAGCTGAAGCTCCAGAGGGCAAGAGTGAGCATGACTGCGCAGCCCTGGGATCGGGGCACTCCCCTGGGAGTGGGGAGACCTGAATTCCAGTTGCCAGCACCATGGGTTGTTTAATTTTCAAACACATAAACAGTCCTTGGAGCGGGAGCTGGATCTCCGGCCGCCCCGCTCCCAGGTGAATTTCCCCAAGCGCTAACACAGACAGCCTGGCTTGTTCTTTCTTGCTGACCCACTGAATCTGGTGTTTCCCCGCTGCGAGGTGGAACAGCTTTCCCCAAATGGGGGGAAGAGGGAGCGAAGAGACACCTGCCACCTCCTCCCCACATCGCCCCAGGATGGTAGGAGAGTGTGGTGGGAGATGTGGCTTGGAGCCTTCCCGATGGAAAAGAGACCCAAGCCCACGTCTCCCCTGTTGTGAACCCATGTTGGGGCTAGTGAGGCAAAGAACTGCTGATGCAGGAGGAGAAGCCTGATCTCCTTGCGGTGATGCCAGCACACATATGGGTTTGGATATAAAGGTTTTACATGCTGTACGTGCTGCCCATGCATTTTAGTCCAGGGACACAGCTCCCAAGAGCATGAATACTTGTGTTGGCTTTAGGAACACAGTGTTGACTCTGGAAGGGAAAAAAAATACAGCCTATCACAGAAATATAAAATTTAGGACAACTTAACTCTTCTGGGGGAGTTTGTGGAGCCACCGACAGCCCAGCCCTGACCGTGTGGGTCTCTGATTGCACCTCTTCCATGGCCTTCAGGGAGCACAGTGGGCAGTAGTGGAGGAGATGCAGATGTTGCATATCTCCATCTCTCAGAAGCTGCCAAAGAGGAGGCTTTTGGAGCAAGGAATTGGTGCTGAGCTCCTCTAGCCATTCCTCCACACCTGTCCTGACCCCCAACACACCTCATTGCAGCCACCACAAACTGCTTAAAATGCATTTCAAGGCATGGCTAGGAAACCCATCTCCTCCAGGTGTCCAGAGACTTGGTGACTTTTCGAGATGGGTTGATTATTTCAGGAACTGAGGCCTGTTTGAACACTGCAGCGCTCCAAAAAGGTTTTCAAAGTGTGGGGATGGAAATGCATGCACACTCTCACACACACCTCACGCCCACGCACGCTGACTTCCAATTATGCCTTTCTCACACCCACAGACAAACTCGGTCTCACACAGGGACACTATCACAACATCGCCAACTCTCGTTCCCAAGTTCTTTCCTTCTCTTGGACACGTGCACACATCTTCCCCCTTCTTCTGTCCCACTACACGTTAACTTGGTTCTCCTCAGTAGGATCATCTCCCAAGGATCATACAAGCAGTAGTCTGAAAAACCCTAGAAAAGGTTCTAGAGGAATTTAATAAGAGGAGCAAACCATGGTGAAAATAAGAAGATCAGACAAACCCTGTGAGTTGAGTAGTTGCACCAGGAAGGAGTCTGGAGGGATGTTTGCTTTGAGTATAACAATACAGAGAAAAGGTGGGGACATTTGGGTACACATGGCTGCCATCTCTGCATGGATAACAGACAAGTTTTTTCATGAAAGTCACCCAAGCTTTACAGTGCTCAACCCTGAGGGTCTGGATTCCCAGTTATCAAGCTTGAGATGGGTGTTCAAACCAAACAC
The DNA here is from genome assembly GCF_963082525.1 of Nesoenas mayeri. NCBI lineage: Eukaryota > Metazoa > Chordata > Aves > Columbiformes > Columbidae > Nesoenas > Nesoenas mayeri. Next base: position 76,800,817 of record NC_137540.1, on the reverse strand, counting down.
ATGACAAGACACATTCCCCAGCCCAGGAGCTTGGGGCCTCATCTCAAATCCCCTCCCTCAGCAGAGCTGCAGGCACTTTGTGCACCACCACAACCACAGGCAGCTTCCATACGTCCCACAGCTTCCATCTGAAGGTGCTGCGGACTCTTGTCCCCTTGGCATCATTACAGTGGCATGAAAGAGAGAAAGGGGGAGAGCAACCTGATCTAGGTGAAGATATTCCTGCTCATGGCATGGGCTGGTTTAGGTGAGCTTTGGATGTCCCTTCAACCCAAACTATTCTATGATTCTATCATCAGAAACATGGCGGTTGAAGTACCTCTGGACACATTTGTTTCCAAAGTACAAGAACAGAGCAGACTTGAGGGGGGTGAACTAAAGTCTGTAAAAGAAGCCCAAATACTCCAACTAACTCCAATCAAGTTTACAAAATGCTTTGATGATGCCAAATGTGCATCGTCCCCAATCTCGTTCCACAGCACAGACACTGGGTTACACTGCTCAGCACAGGATGAACGCGGTCTCTCGATCTCTTTTACTAGCAGCCTGCTTCCCAGATCCTGGGACAGCCTTCCCTACCAGGGCTTGATGAACCTCTTGGTGAGCGTGTCTCTCTCTCAAACACACTCTCTACCAAACAAAGCCACTGGCTCACTCACATCTTCCAGCAGCACCGCTTCTTCAAAACATCCCTCCGTCTCATTTTTGTGATGTTTCCCTTTCAACCGTGTGGTTTGCCAACCACCCCTCCCCTCCCTCGCTAATTGATTTCTCAGGAACCACAGATGTAGCTTGGCACGTTGGATTCCCTTGGTCTGTCAGCCACAAAATCAGCTCCCCTCTCCCTCCCCCTTTCCCGAGCCATGCTCAGGGAGGGGAAATGCCTTCCTGCTTATAAACCTCCTGCCCCAGCTGTACTCCATGTGGGGAAATAAAACACACATGAGATAAGAGATATAAGAGGCAAGGGCCGTGCCCAGAGAAAAGAGACAATTGCCAAAACATCAACCGCCCTGCCTGCTCCTCACCCCGCTCCGGCACAGGCAACGCTGACAGATAGCAGAAACCAAGAGTTATCCCTCGGGCACTTTTTGGGAACAGCTCTTCTTCCCATAAGTCCCTCAGGGGGTATCTGCCCCATGCTGTGACACTGAAGGCAGGTTTGGAGAAGCCACCCAGAGAAGGAGGAGCTTGGTAGAGTTATTGTGCTTCTCACGCATGTTTCAGCCCACGCGTGTTGCTGTGGCCGGGCTGGTAGGGATGTCCAGCTCTGCCAGCTGGGCACAGCTCAGGCCACAGTCTCCAGACAGTCCCTTGAGGTCCCTGACAGCTCTAGAGACCCACTAGGAACGTCCAAACCATCAACGGCTTGGAAAAACAGTTTGCACCCAGGTCATGGTCCTCTGGTCATCCTTACCATGTATGTTGGCTTGTTCCTGTCTCTCTGTGGGATGAACCAGCGTTCTCAGAGGTGAAACCCAGTTGTAAAGGTGTTTTGCTCCTTGTGCACTGTATCAATGAGTCTCAGGTTTGGCGCTCTCCATCCTCCAGAGCCATCCAACCCTTCCGTACGCTCTCACGACACACTTCACAATGCGCTGTAAAATCAGCTCTCCAGCAACACAGTTCTCGCTTATTTCAGACACTTTGAATTTAAAACAGAGGAGGGGAAAAAAGAAGAAGAAATTAATTATAACAAGGAGCCACAAGAGGCCCAGAAGAAACCTGAGCCAAGCGGTACAGGGGGCGGACCTGGCAGCACTGGCTATTGCTGCTTGGTGGCAGGGCAAAGCTACCAAGGAGCATTCCTGCAAAACTTATCTGCAGCAGCTCCTGGGGGAGGTCCCGATTCTGGGGAGGAATAAATAACTATGCATATATTTGTCAGAGATGGGCAGGTTTCCAGCCCTCTGCTCGGGGCACGGCAGCTGCTGCCGCTTCCCACTGTTACAGTCACTTCACCTTTTCCTTTTGTTTGCCTGTATTCCCTGAACCACCGCTTGTCCTGCACAAGAAAGGCACCTTCAAACTCTTGTTATTTGCATTGCTGGTTGAAGAAAAATAAATCCTTCTTTTTTCGAGTGGGGCAGAATGGATTATTAGTGCTTTCTCCTCACTTAATCTGTGGCAAGTTTGCTATACAAGAATATCACCTTGGAACAAAAATGTAAAGCCTGATGTACCTTATCTGAAAAGGCACATTGGTGTCAAGATGCTGTTTTATCAGGGATGTACCCGCCCTTGAGTTACCTCCCAAAACGCGCTGCTTGCTTCCTGCTGGCACGAAATGAAGCCTTGAGAAAGGTAAGGTGGATCATGGAGGCTTCACGTCTACTGCGTCATGCTGTGTGTTGGTGCCAGACCTCTCCGTCGTAAGAATAACATATAGGCAACGTATAGCACAGCGTTGGTGGTATAGTGGTGAGCATAGCTGCCTTCCAAGCAGTTGACCCGGGTTCGATTCCCGGCCAACGCAGCATCATTAGTTTTATGTCAACCCTCGTTGCACCTGCAGACTGGGGATGGGAGGCTGCAGAGCAGCTCT
>NC_137540.1:76104070-76198072 GCF_963082525.1 Nesoenas mayeri | reverse complement strand
GGGCTTGGCTCATTTTCTTCAGGACAGGCTGGGCTCCTGGGCCAGGATTACTTGAGCCGGTAAGAGCACGTAGGAGCGAGTCTTTCCCAGTTTACCCCAGTGCTTCGTTATTTGTTTGGCAACATATCAGCACGACAAGGGCCACAGTGCTCCCTCTCACATGGGTCCCGAAGAGACAGAGCTGAGCAGAGGGAGCACGTGGCCAGGACAGGGCTCCAGCTCCCGACCCTGCCCAGCGTCCCCACATTCCCTTTGTCACGTCCCTTCTGGCCTAAGGTCCCCAAGATGGTTCAAGATCAGGCTGGACGGAGCTCTGAGCAACCTGAGCTGGTGAAGATGTCCCTGCTCATGGCAGGGGGGGCACTGGGGGAGCTGGGAAGGTCCCTTCACCCCAAACTGTTCTGTGATGCCTGAACATGTGGGGTGCCCAAGAAGGAGGACGGGATTAGTCTCCAATCCAGCTCGTCAGTCTCCTCCCACACCTCACCCTGAGTCAGGCAGCTGGTTCTTTGCTGCCTTTTCAAGAGGGACCACACTGACCTTTCTCTGGGATTTCATTGATGTCCCATTGGGAATTCCTGCAGCATCACCACCCCAAGGAAGCCCCACCAGGCCGGGGTTGGCTGTCCTGGGGGTTTTCACATCACGAAGGGTGCGATGTGGACACCTCAACCAGCGCTTTAACCTCCGCGCTCCCTCCTCCTGAGCCCCCGTGACTTCCCCAAACTTCAAAGAGATCCCAGTCTTGGCTTAGGAAAAATACAGACATGGAGCAGCCAGCAAAGTTTAATGAGGAATTAATACAGTAACTGCTTTGCCGAAAAGCGGGGGGTGCGTCCAGCCCTGGGGCTGCCGTTTCCCCGCCTCCCCTGGGAGGGATCCCGGGCGGCACCGGAAAATCACGGTCAACGCGCTGTCAAACGGCAAAGTTTCTTGGACAACTATTTTTGTGGGTTATTATGGATGTCACAAAAAAGCCTCAGATGCATTTTAAAGCGCTAAAATGCCATCTTGAGGCAAAAGTTAACCATGTGCCAAGGCGCAGTCGGCATCGGTTGCTGGTAAAGCCGGCACGGTTACATCCCCTCGGACCACAAAGGATGTGCGGATGGGCCGGAGCCCACGCGCACCGCGGCAGTGGGGCAGGACCCACTTCTCCCCACTCCTGGCAGCTTCAGAGCCCCCTCACACACCATCTTCTGAGCAGCTACCTTGGAAAAGTGCTTATTTACACCATCAACGCCACCAAAGTCCCCCAATCCTGGTTTTTGGGTAGGTCACACACCCAGCAAGCGGCCGAGCGTGGCAGGCTCCGCTCACCCATCAGACACCCTGCCAGATACCGCTTAGCGCAATTAGTAGTTCAGGTACCAAAACAAAAGCCCCAAACCGTTCATTTGCACTCAAACCTGCAGCTCACTCGGTGCTCCTGCTGTCAGCAAGCAGCAGTGGTGGCCGTGGCACAGGTGTCCGTCCTCGTCCCCTTCCCTGCTCGGATCATTGGCGCATAAGACAGCGGCAAACTGTCCTGGTTTTGTTAAAAACAAGTTTCTCTTTCAGTGAATTTGCCTGTCAGCTAAAGCCTTCATATTAACTGCATTTTCCTGGAGAACCAGACATAAACCTAGCAATGGAATGCAAACTTATTGCTAAGCATGGATGGACATCTTGGAGAGGGGCAACGAGAAACAAGTGACCAAGAAACTGATCAGCTGTGTATAACATTCCATTCACGTGAATACTTCATATAAAGTGGGAGATCACAAGGATCTCGTCCCTTTTCCCTATGGCGACATTAGGAGAGGACCTTGCGAGTCGTCCCTGTGAACTGAGGCCAGTGACAGACTGAATCCAGCTCCGGTTGGCTGCAGAGTCCAGTCCAGGACTTCAGGTGCCAGCTCTGCAGTTGCTGAGACTTTCCAGATTGGTTTTGTATATTTTGTATTATTTTCTCTATTCTTATTAGTAGCATTAGTAAAACATTGTTAATTTATCCCAATCTCTTCTCTCTGTCCCTCTTTCCCTCCCTATCGCCTGTCCTGAGTGGGAAGGGGAGAGAGGGAGGGGCAAAAGGGGGAAGTGTGGGGGAGAGGGGGTTAACAATACATCTGCCAGGGTTTGATTGTCACCCCGCAATCTAAACCCTCGACACAAACCCACCGCAGGCACCTCTGCAGAAGGTAACTGAGCAGCCCAGCTCTTGCCGGGTGTTTTAAGCTCTTGGTGAGCACAGAAAACCAGCAGGAGAAGCTGATGGACCTTCAGGCATAAATGACCCCAGAGGGACCAGTGACCGCCCTCTACTCGGGACCCAACCTCTCCAGGCACCGCTATTCGGTGTTGGCCATCCCAACCGTCTCAAGGTGATGACTCGTTAACAGAATCTCTCACTCTTCAAATTTAAGCTCTTTGGGAGAGGAGCACAGCTGCTGTGAGCCCAGGGGAGTTCACAGCATTCACAAATGGGTCCTATCCAACACAGAAAACTCCCCTTTCCAGCTGGAAGGGGAAGGCAGCACAGTCCAACCTAAACCACCACGATGCGAACAGCCCATCCCCATGTCCCACCTCTGCTCGCTCCTCCCCACTGACACTCGCTTTAATGTTTTGCTCCAGATTAAGATTCCTCATTCGCGATTCTGCTTAAAACCAGCATTTAGTGCTGAGTAAGAGCAACTGAGATCTGGTCCAGCCAGCTCTGCTGGGCTCTAGTACTAAATGGCTACAGGGCATTAATCAGCTTCAGGCTCTTAATGAGTGATGGCTGCTAACGACCTTCCCAGCTGCCAGAAGGCTGAGGGGTTGAAGTTCCTTCCCCAGGGGACGGAGATGCCAAAGGAGCTGCTGGGCTTAGGCAGAGCCCTGAATTGCACTAATAGCACCTGAACAGGTGGAGGAACAGCTTTGAGAGCTCTTCAAACCCACTGAGATAGAAGCATTTTGGTTGGAAAAGACCCTCAGGATCAGAGTAAAATCATAACCCAGCCCTGTCCCTGCCCCATGTCCTGAGAACCTCATGTCCGTCTGTCCAACCCTCCAGGACGGTGACTCCAGCACTGCCCTGGGCAGCCTGTTCCAATGCCCCACAGCCCTTTGGGGAAGAAACTGTTCCCCACATCCAACCTCAACCTCCCCTGGTGCAACTTGAGGCCGTTTCCTCTGCTCCTGGTGCTTGTTCTGGGGAGCAGAGCCCAACACCCTCCGTGCTACAGATAATAATTCTATTTAATACAGTTTTTCTCACCATGAAATGCCGATCCCAATGATGAAGGTGGTGAGAAGTCCAGACCACTTCTATTTTAAAATTCCCTTCTTCTATTCTTGTTTAAACCACATTCTTACAACCGCTCTGAATTCTCTTATCACAGTTGGAGTTTGGGGGGTGACAGAGGAGCAGTGGGACATGGGGTGTTTGGGATAATGAGACAAAGGACTGAGCTGGAAAGTACCAGAATTAGCGTTAATTAAATCAATCACCAGGGATGGTGACTCCAGCACTGCCCTGGGCAGCCTGTTCCAATGCCCCACAGCCCTTTGGGGAAGAAATTGGTCCCACATCCAACCTCAACCTCCCCTGGCGCAACTTGAGGCCGTTTCCTCTTATCCAGCCCCATTCCCTTCTCCATCTTCCTTCCCCAGTGATGATGGGGCTCACAGGGTGCTGGACCCCCAAAAAAGAGCAGCTCTCGGCCACACCAGCAAACTGGTCCCAGTCCCGAGCTGCTGCCCACGTGGTCCAAGCCACCAGGAATCGGGAAGGTGATTTCAGCAAGACCCTGGTTGCTCCACACCCGTCGTGACCTACACATCAGCGTCAGGACGCAGCAAAACGAAGGTTGTGTTTGGCTGGGAAACAAGGTAGGTGAACGTGAATCTTTTCTTGGAGGGAAGGAAACCAGAAGCGATGGAGCTTCTGGAATCCAAATATCTCATCCCAGATCATTTTCCCTCAACATGTGCAGCCCAAGGAAGCTAAAGATACAAAGACAGAACTTAAACCCATCTTGTTTTGTAAGATTCCAGTTCTCCTCCTCCAAAACCCTTTTACTGAAGTTTCCTTTCCACTGCCCGTCCCCATTCCAGACAAATTTAGGGCTGGTAAGGAGATGGAATAACCCACCCCACAAAAAGCCCCGTTTCCCCTCTCTGACAAAGGATTCAGCGCAACGAGGAGCCGAGGACGGTGTATTTATTCCTCTAGAGGGAAACCTCCGCTCGCAGCAGCCCGATGCGACAGCTCTGCTGCATCCAAACGCTGACTCACCCTCCTCCTCCTCCTCCTCCCGGAGCCCAGCACAGCTCCACCAGCCAAAATAAATAGCGGGTACCTTTCTGCCCTCGTTTATTTGTTTGGCAGCACTTCACAGACGTGTTTGAGCCTCTTGGCGCAAAATAAAATGATAATAAAATACCGGTGCAGAAAGGGGGTGGGAGGAGATGGGTACAGACATTTTTCTGCAGGGTGGGAATGCATAGGGAAGGGGTCGGAGAATATCTGTAAATGTTGCTTTTAAATAGCAATTTTGGATTGAAAGTAATGGGTTTAGCTAGCTGTGCAATAATCGTTTTGCTTTCCCCTTCTCCTCACCTGCCCATCATCCCAACTATAACAAAGTGCTGCTTTCTAGAGATTTGCTTCAAAACCACAGGAATCAAAATAAAATATGAGAGATGGGGTCTGGTGGGTGCAAAGTGGTGACCCCCATACCCATTTTTAGGGGGCTGAGCTTTACCTGGACGGCTCCAAAGCAGATTTGTCTCACCAGGGCTGAGCTGGTGCCAATTTAGGATCTGATTGATCATCCAGCTCCATCCCTGATCGCTTGGACTCGGTGGCTGATCCAACGCGGATGTGAAGTTTTGCAGATATAAGAGCAGAGATATAAGAGCAGAGTGGATATAAGAGTGGATATAAGAGCGGATATAAGAGCAGAGACACGTGATGGACCCATCACCGTTATCCAGACGCTCTGGTCCTCATGGCGCGATGCTCCTCTCATCAAATCCCACGCTCTGCTCTGAACGTCCCCGTTAATGGCGTTTGGAGGGGACTGTCCCATGCATTGGTGTCCACAGACCACGACAAGCCCCCCTGCTCCCCCAGCCTGTCCAGGGACCGCGCTCCCATCGTTCCAAACCTTCTGAATCCCAGCATTTAGAAAACAACACTTTGTAGTGAGGAATGAAATTTAACAAGGGCAAGTGTAGAGTCCTGCATCTGGGCAGGAACAACCCCAGGTTCCAGTATAGGTTGGGAAATTACATATTAGAGAGCAGTGTAGGGGAAAGGGACCTGGGGGTCCTGGGGACAGCAGGGTGACCATGAGCCAGCACTGTGCCCTTGTGGCCAGGAAGCCAATGGGACCTGGGGTGTATTACAATGGGGGTGGTCAGTAGATCGAGAGAGGTTCTCCTGCCCCTCTGCTCCGTCCTGGTGAGACCCCATCTAGAATATTGTGTCCAGTTCTGGACCCCTCAGTTCCAGCAGGACAGGGAACTGCTGGAGAGGGTCCAGTGTAGGGCAACAAAGATGCTGAAGGGAGTGGAGCATCTCCCTTATGAGGAAAGGCTGAGGGAGCTGGGGCTCTTTAGTTTGGAGAAGAGGAGACTGAGGGGTGACCTTATTAATGTTTATAAATATATAAAGGGTGAGTGCCACGAGGATGGAGCCAGGCTCTTCTCGGTGGCAAACAATGATAGGACAAGGGGTAATGGGATCAAGCTGGAACACAAGAGGTTCCAGTTAAATTCGAGAAGAAACTTATTCTCAGTAAGGGTGACAGACACTGGCCCAGGCTGCCCAGGGGGGTTGTGGAGTCTCCTTCTGTGCAGACATTCCAACCCGCCTGGACATGTTCCTGTGTGACTTCACCTGGGCGTTCCTGCTCCAGCAGGGGATTGGACTGGATGAGCTTTTGAGGTCACTTCCAATCCCAAACATACTGTGATACTGTAATGTGAGTCGACATTCAGCCTCGCTGCTGGATCTAAGGGTACAGACTACGGCAAGAGGGGCGACCACCAAGGCGAATAGTGATTTTACATCTTCCCCCCATGAACAACACGAGGAAGGGGCTTTAACCTCCAAATGTCACTAATACAATTATTTTTACAAGACAAAGCGCATTTTCTCTTTTTTTCCCACCGCCAAGCATGAGATGCAGCCGCATTTTATCATCCCGACTCCTGCTGCAGGAAACCACCGACCTGGGGAGCTCTGATAACATTGTAGGAAACCCTGAAAATAGTTAAACCAATTGTTTCAGCCTCAGGCCTTGCCTGATATAAACCTGCTGAGCTTCTTCCTTACATACAACCCTTGACCATGCAACCTTAAAAACAACAACCCCCCAAACAGTCTTTTATTCAGGTCTCCAAAAACCAAACAAATCTTCCTCTTGTTCCCATTGAAGCCGGTTTCAAAGCCCGGTAACACCATGGATTAGCAAAGCCGGGGCCAAAAGGCCTTTGGGATCTGTTTCCCTGTCAAAAATCAGTGAATAAATATGTGTAAATAAGGGCTGAAAGCAGAAATCTCCAGCCCTCTCCCTGCGTAACGGAGCGAGCAGGTTTGTGTCTCGCAGGGCAGCACCAGTTTGGGTACATTTGCTGATAGCTCAGCAAAAAACCCATAACAGAATAAACCCCCTTTTTCTAAGGCTGAAGTTAAAACCAGCCGAAAGTCAGCGGCTTCCTTATTTTAGAAAGGGTGCGGTTGCACAAGGAGGAGCGGTTAAAGAGAAGTGGTTAACGAGAAGTGGTTAACACCAGCTGTGCCAGCCTTGTCTTAGCTGCAGGCTAATTTAAACCTGAACTCTAAAGCAGCTTCCTAATTACAGGCCTTTTAACTAATTATTGGCTGAGGTTTTGGCCTTGCAAAGGTGTCTGCTTCTGATGCTGCCCAGGTGGAACTTGACCTATCCACAGTGGGCAAAACAAAGGTGAGAAGATGCTGATAAGAACCACAAAGGTGAAGTTTCCAGCATCAGGAGAGCAGGAGGGAAAAATCCCTTCCTGCAGGTGAAAAACTGTGCAATTGAGGTCGGTTCTCTCTCCAAAGCAAAGTGAATCTGTCATCAGCGCTAGAAGTTATATGGATAACTGAAAAGCTCCTCCAGATGCAGCTGGACATGGCAGAACACCCCAGATGAGCGCTCAGACTTCTCAGTCTCGCGCTCCAGGGACCAATGCAGATGGAATTAGCCCCTGCATTCAGCCAAGACCTGAGAAACCCTTCAACAGCTTCAATTTGGATCAGCGGCCTGAGAAACCCTTCAACAGCTTCGATTTGGATCGGCGGCACAGCCCACGAGGTCATTCGGTGTAAGGAAGGAGAATGAAAATACATAAAAGTTCTGTATGGTTAGAACTGCCCGGCCAGGCAGCTCGAGCACTTCACCACGTTCTTCTCTTAATATCCACCTTAAACCTCCCTCGCTACAGTTTAAACTCATTACTTTCCATTTTCAAATTGCAAACTGCAATTAAAGCCCATTCAGACACTTATAAACACCCCAAAATGTGGCCCTGGGAGTTTGTTCCCCCCAGCGCTTGCTGCTTCAAAGCCAATTGTGATTGTTGGGGGAGAAGAGCCCAGCCAGGGGAGCTGCTCTTGCACAACTCACCCAGATTTCCCCACACACAACAGCTTCCTGCGATGGGATCCTCGACACGCCACGGCAAACCGAGTCTAAGCAAAGCCGAGCTTTAGCTTAGCTTGAAATTAAACGGTGAGCACTGATTTAACAAATAAAAAGGCTCTCTGCATCTCCATCCATCACACGAACATCGCGGTCACGGAACTTTGCTGCCTGAATCCAGCGGGATTTTCGATGGGTTTCTTTTTCATAGTGTATCTTTTCTATTCTAGGACTTAAATTGAACAGCAGGTTTATTATTGCAAGATGAAAAAGGAATTAAAAGAGTGATGAATATTCTGTCCTTCCTCCCTCCTGGCATTTAGAGACCGGAATCCTTTAGTCTCATCCAGAAACAAACCCGGTACGGGGATGTGACACCAAACAGCCACCGGGCTTTCAAGTCCCCTGGAAATTAAAGACCTGGAAGGAGGAACCACCAGTTTAACCCGTGTGGGAACCTGGTGATGCTGAATAAACCATGAGCGCCTCCTCATTACACTGAATTAAAATCCTTCTGCTTAATAAATTAGGTTCAAGTCAGCCCAGATTACAAAACCCCCATCATAATTCAACCCTCTAGATTCAACCAGCTCTCGACTGCTTGTTATTTTTCCTGGCTGCTTTTAACCCCGTTTTCTCCCTCTCCGAGCAATGTTAACGCCACATAGGGCTCTCAGCGATCTCCAGGCTCCCGGCTCGGTTCTGGACACGGGGGACGCACCGTCGCGGTAAAGCCGGCACAGAAATGGGGCGAACGCCACGTTTTGCGTCCTACAAATACAGCGCTGAGGGTCTGGAGGGATGAATCGTCACACGAAGTGAGAACTATTAGAGATTCGTCATGGGGGAGGAGACGCGGCTGGGGTGGGACGGGGAAAGGAGAGAGCAGGGCTGCGATTAGTTACTTCAGAAATATTAATAATACCTCAGGTTACCAAAGGACCGCAACCCCAGGCCAGCCCAGCCACGCAGGAGTGGGGGGTGTTAATGAAAAGAAAATGTGATTACATGTCCCCATGTCCCGCATCCCATGCTGCCTGCCAGGGAAGCTTTTTTAGCTAATTAAAGGATAACGAGCCTTTACTTCGAGGCCACAGAAACACTTGGTGTGTGAGCTCTGTGGAGGGAAACATCTCCCTCACCATGAGGGGGATCCCTCCCTTCCCCAACTGGGAAACAGAACCTGGGAGGACAAACCGAGCTGGTTTGTGGCACAAGCCAGCGGAGGATTGAGATAAATATCTCAAAGGGAGAGGTTTTTTCCATTTTAAGACCAAGGAAGCATTTCCCCGCTATCGCCATGGGGACGCGTCCTCGGGAGCGTTTAACAGCGTGGCCGCTGAAAACGGGAGGCTGGGGCAGCGATTTAATGGCCAGAACGTCACCGCCCGCCTGTCACTGACCTGGGTTTCTGAGGGGACTCTTTGGGCTCCTTGGAACCGAACCAGCTGCTGGTTTTGTTCCTCTCGTCTCCGCCGGCCGCCGTGTGGCTGGATGAGCCGGACGAGGGTCCCACCTTCTCGGCCTGGGTTTTGCTCCCCGCGTCGCTCTTGCTGCCCCCGTGGTGGAACAGGCCGCCCTTGGCTCTCTTCTCCTCTTTCCTCGTTTCCTCGGGTGGTTTGTCCTTCGTTGTCTCTGTGGAGAAGACCACGGGCGTCGCGGCTTGAGTCGGTTTGTTCTCTAAGCGGCTGTTTTCCTCCATCCTGGCTCTGCCCAGGTGGTTGCTGAGCGTGACGGCTTTCGTGGAGACCCTGAGCTCCTCCTGCAAGGCCAAGCTGGGAGGAGACGGGATGAACCTGGGCTCGTCTCTCTGCTGCGCCCTCTCGAAGCCGCTGATCCCCCAAGGCACCTCGTGGGGGTCGGGATGGAGGGGGGTGAAGCCGTGACCCTCCTCCTGCCGCCTGGGGACAGCCTGCGGGACGGCCACGGGGCTCTTCGGCGCGGGCTCGTCGCTGTAAACGTGGCTCCCGTTGATGCAGAGGGAAGAGCGGGACACGGGGTCGTTCTTTGGTTTCAGGTTTTGGATTGCTTTCGGCTCCAGGACCGGGCTGACCTGGGACACATCGTCACTCAACGCTCTCTTGTGGGTCAACTTCGGGGATGGCAAATAGTCTTTCACTGCGGGGAAACAAAGCACAAAAGAGAGGTGAGGCCGTCTGAGTAACAAGCATGACAAGCATCGTTATCACCTTGCAAACATGAAGATCTGTGAAATCATACTGGCTTTCTCCCTCCCAGGCTTTACCAGTTGATATTTAAACTATTAAAACGCAAAACACGGGTCATAATTATGTGGCTCTATGAGCTGTTCCATATTCTCCCCAAACACGTCGCTCCCCGCTGCAGGATCCGCAGAGGAGTCTCTGTAAGACAAACCAACCCCTTGTCTGAGAGGATCTGCGATCGATAATAAACGCAAGAAACTACCCAGAAGCTACTTAGAGGGCTTATGCTTCCGTGTGATTTAAGAATTTGCATGGAATAAAAGACGACGAGCCCCTGCGCTCCGCTTCGCCAGGCCAGGCTGCAGCACTGCCCGGCCCTGAGGCTGTTGCTAACGCCCAGCAGGTTTTTGGGGTTACATGGGGACCCCGGTGAGCAGGTGACACACAGCTGCTGTCCCCTCGAGCCGAAAACACCGTCTCCTTCACCACAACGCCAGGATGACGAGGCCAAATCGGAGCCTCTTGGGAACATCACCCGCAGCGCGTGAGCGGCTTCACCCGCGCGGTGAGAAGCATCACGTACCCAGGGACTCCCACCCCGTACGGGAATTTGCCATCGCCAGCCAATTAAACCATTTAATTATATAGTTTGTTTGCAAGAATTAATTCACTACAAGGGCCTTTTTTGTTTGCAAATCGCCGCTCTCGCAGCGCCAAGAGCTCAGATCGGTTTAATCACCGGGAACCGGTCGCTGTTCCAGCTTTGCCTCCGAGCCGGAGGCGTCTCGTTAGACACTGGGCAGCGACGCGCTCTGCTCCCTCCAACCCTCTGCCAGGGGTTCTGCGCTCTGAGTCAGCGTTAGTGACCCACTTTTAGGGTTTTAGGGGTCCCACAGCACCCCCGTAGCCCGCAAGCCCGTGGTGAGCTGCAGGCAACACGTGCAGCGTCAGCCTAAGTCAGGTTGTTCATACACAGGCTCAACAGGAAAAGGAAAATTTGAGATGTTTCCTCTCATTCTGGCAAGCACGGTACTGCCGGCGCGGAGGTCTCGGAGGGTTTGTGCGGGACGACGCTTCTTAGGTAAGCAATTAATTAACAGATTTGCAGGAAAGCCTCAAAAGCCCCTTACAAAGAAGCAGAAATAAAAGCAAAACAAGGGGGGAAGCGGGGATTAAAAGCGATATCCTCTTACCAGAGCGCTCCGTGGACAGGCTGCTGTGTCTGCTGGGGGATTTGGTCACCTCGGGAAGGTTTGCGGCCAGGCCCAGGCTGGCGGAAGAGACGGTGCTGTCGGATCCCAGGGAGGTGTTGGATTGCGTCAGGGACGACTTGCGCAGCTTGTTCTTCAAGAAGAAGCCCTTGACTTTGGATTTCTTGCCCCCGATGTCGTAGTCGTCCTCCCCGTCGAGGGCGCCCATGCTGCTGGGGATGATGGCCGAGGCCGACTCCAAGTCGTATTTCTTCTTGCCCTTCACCTTGTCCTTCAGCTTGCTGAAGGGCGAGCGCGGCTTGTCCTTCATGGACAGGTCGAACATGCTGGCCGTGAGGTTGTTACGCGTGAACTGGATGCTCACCAGGATCTCCCCGCGCTCCTTCTCCTTCTTCCCAGCCTTGGAGTGTAGCTTGTACCACCTGGAGCCAAAGAGGGAAGAGAAGAAAAGGTCCCTCCGTCATTTCCAAGACCTCAGCGAGGACACCGACAGGTGGGAAGTCACACAAGCGCCCCCGAAGCCACCTAAGACCCAAGTCGGAGATGTACAAACACCAAACACGGAGGTGTCGCAGGGACCAGACCTCTCCCTAACAGCTCCATCTCCATCTCTGTCCTAAAACGCTTCCACTAAATAACCCCAAAAGCCGCATCTTGCTCGTCCTGGCGTCAGATCCCGCCGCGCGGTTCAGGGGGAGGTTACTCACAACCAAATTTTGGTATGGTCGGTCGGTCTGTTTAAAAAGACGGTGCTTTGTGCTCGCATTTGAAATATTCAAGAGCCAGTGACTCAGAACAAATCCTTTCAAGTCAGAGACGGGACCGTAATGGCAAAGGCACTCAACAACATTCATTAAAATAACTTAATGCCACATCCTCGGTGCCTCACCCTAAATAAAGATGCTCAAGTCTGCCTAGAAGTGACCTTGCATTGGGCATTTTGAGGATGCTGCATCCCCAGAGCCCTTTACGGGGCACAGCTTTGGGATCTGTGATGACTTGATGTGATGGTGGAGGATGCAGCAAAACCCAATGTCCATCCCCTTCCCCTCCACCAAATCCCTCAGTTCTCCCGAAACGTCTTAAATTTTGAATTTTGAGGCAGCTCAAGCTGAGGAGGGAAAATTATTTCACTTTAATGTCCCCATAGCTGCTGGGGCTGGTGGGAGCTCCCAGGGGAGATATTGGCCATATCCACCAGCACAAAAGCTTCAACCGACTACACAGCAAGTTACTGGGGGATGAAACCCATAACACAGACTTTGCTCCATAACTTCGCACACAGAACATGGGAAAAGCCTCCAAAACAGTCATGGCACAAGGGAAAAAACTTCCAAGCTGTATTTAGGACCAAATCCTTCTGCAGGGAATAGGCTGTGCAGGGCACGGAGCGCGCCCTGGGATGCAATGGGAGAGGGGACCAGCCAAGTTGCGCCAGGAGAGCTTGAGGTTGGATTTGGGGAACAATTTCTTCCCCAAAGGGCTGTGGGGCATTGGAACAGGCTGCCCAGGGCAGTGCTGGAGTCACCAGCCCTGGATGGTTGGACAGATGGACATGAGGTTCTCAGGGACATGGGGCAGGGACAGGGGTGGGTTATGGTTGGACTCGATGATCTTGAGGAGCTTTTCCAACCAAAGCGATTCTGTGATTCTACAGCCTCCTGCCAGCTGGGACCAACAGTGGGTGAGAAGCCACCAAAGCAAGAGATGCCCCAAGACACCTTCTAGTTCCATTTCTTCCCCCAAACTGCTGCCAACCCCACGGTCCTGGGCCCCTCAGCTCAGGAAAGAGATTGAAGTGCTGGAGCGGGTCCAGAGCAACAAGACTGGGGAAGGGACTTGAACACAAGCCCTATGGGGAGAGGCTGAGGGAGCTGGGCTTGGTTAGTCTGGAGAAGAGGAGGCTCAGAGCTGAGCTCAGCACTCTCTAGAACTTCCTGAAGGGCAGTTCTAGCCAGGTGGGGATTGGGCTCTTCTCCCAGGCATCAGCAATAGGACAAGGGGCCATGGGCTTCAGCTCTGCCAGGGGAAATTGAGGCTGGAGATGAGAAAGCAATTCTGTGCAGAGAGAGTGGTCAGGCATTGGAATGGCTGCCCAGGGAGGTGCTGGACTCACCGGCCCTGGAGGTTTTGAAACTGAGATTGGCCATGGCACTTAGTGCCCTGATCTAGTCAATGGGCTGGAGTTGGACCAAGGGTTGGACTGGATGATCTCTGAGGGCTTTTCCAATCCAGTCCATTCTGTGATTCTTTCGCTCCCTTCTCCCATGAGCTGCCCAATTCCAGGCTCTGCTTCCCTGGCAAAGTATTAAAATTCCCCTTATAACAAGGCGCAAGGAAATGTGCAGGTTCAGTGACACGTTTCACAGGCAGCACCGGGAGGTGGGAGAAATTTCTAGGCTGGGAGTTAAGTATTTGCCAGAAAATCAAAATCGTGGTGATGTTTTACATCCACTCGAAAAGTGAAGTCACTTCATAATGGGAAGGAAAATGTGAAGGGACGGAGCTGGGTGTGAGCAGCCTGAAATCACCAGGGCGAGGAAAACACTCGAATCGCGTCCTCCAGGAGTTCCTGAATTAGTGCTGGGGAAGTTATCGCATCTCAGACCGAGGGAGGAGCTGGAAAACATGAGGAACCTTCACCGCACCTTGGGGAAGGGGGATAGAACCCCTAAATCCCCACCGGGACGCCTGGAAAAAGAAAACACCTTTAAAAAAGCAGCTTTGAGGCTGTAGAGCGAGTCACAGAGTGCAAAGAACCACCCAAACAGGCGGATCCACTGCAGGTGGGTCAGTCGGACTCTTTCCATCAGAGCGGGAAGGACAAAGCCGCTTGGAACAGGCTGCACATCAAATGTTGTGTTGCTCAGTTTGATGTAAGACCTGGAAGAGGTTCAAGAGGGAAGAGCTGCCAGCTGGGAGAGATTTGGGAGCTGAATCATTTCGCAGGAAAACGACACAATAAAAAACAAACCTCGCAAGTAGTTTTTATGTTTTACACCATCCTGTGGAAAATAAGAAGTAGAGAATCCGGGTGGATGAACAGAAGAAAAGGTGCGAGCTTGAGGATGATGAGATGGAGCTGCCCGTAAGAGATGTGGATGCGCTCTCAGCATCTCCCGTCCCGTCGCTTATGAATGTTGTGCTCATTAATATTAATTTGGGTGCTCGGCGGCGACGCCTTTGAGAGAACAAGCCTTAAAACCTGATCTGCTGCAAAAAGCACCCGTTCAAGGCAAAACCTCTGCTTATGCTGGAGCTGGATTAAGGAGCTATTTTTGGTTCCCGAGAGCTAATCAGCCGTCGGGACTACACCTCAACCAGGGAACGCAGCTATTTTTAGGCTGAGCTCTAAGTTTACGGCACCACATGAATGTTTGGGAGGATTAAGTTGTTCCATGTTGGGTTCTTTCTTGTTTTTTTTCTTTTCTATGAATCAGTTCCAGTGGAAACAGGCGGCGCAAACACTGACTGGGCTGGGATGTGGCAGGATTTGGGTGGGTTTCACGTCCCAGCCCAGCTAAACACAAGCTCCCGCAGCATCTTTGCGCTGTGAACTGCACCCCACGGCCCTTGGTTTTGGTGGCATCTCCTGAGGAAGGTGCCACCCGCTTGGGTCCAGCTCCTCGCTGGACACCCAGGACAAGCCACCCATCTCCGGCCACATACAACCAGGGTGCTGCTCTTAGAGAAGTCTGGAGCGGTCACAGCTTGTTCCTGGGGAGCAGAGCCCGACCCCCCTGGCTCCAAGCTCCTTTCAGGCAGGTCAGAGATCAGAAGGTCTCCCCTCAGCTCCTGTTCTCCAGCTGAACCCCCCAGGTCCCTCAGCCGCTCCATCACACTTGTGCTCCAAGTCCTGTTCTCTCACAGCCAACGGGTCCAACACCTCTGTGCACCAGGCGCCTGCTTGCAGCACTGCACCCCAAAAATACAAAGGCCTTCTCCCAGCATCACCACAGGATCTTCAATCCACAGATGCCACGGGAGGAACAGGGACCCAAGGGATCTCTGCAGGGGGAAGGAAGTGGCAAAACACCCGAGTACACAGGGACAGGAGAGGAAACCTCAAACAGAAGCCTCCCCATAGACATCTCGGAAAGAGGAAGCAGCTGGAGGCCCCTGAGAGCTCTTATAGATCATGGAACAGTTTGGGTTGGAGCGACCTTCCCAGCTCATCTAATCCCACCCCTGCCATGACAGGGACATCTTCACCAGCTCAGGTTGCTCAGAGCCCCGTCCAGCCTGGCCTGGGATGTCTCCAGGGATGGTTCATCCACCACCTCTCTGGCCAACCTGGGCCAGGCTCTCACCACCCTCAGGGCCAACAATTTCTTCCCCATGTCCACCCTGAATCTCCCTCCTTTAGTTTCAAACCATCACCCCTTGTTCTATCACAACGTAGCTCCTGGGAAATGAACCGTGTTCAGTGAGCACTGAGTATGGACTGAGGGTTCCCAGCCCCCCTGCCTGGCTGTGCACGCTCATTTAGGTCACCGTGTTTAATTAGCACATCCCAGCTGCCTCCAGACAGTTGCGGTAAAACCCTGTTCTGTGCAAAGGCTCCTCTCTCCTCCCACTCACCTCCACCGAGAACGACGAGCCGCACGGCACGGCTGCCAAAAGGCAGCTTTGGTTAGGAACAGCACAAAGCGCCTGGCATCTATTTTTATATCTGCTGTTGTTGGGATCAATCGGAGCATCGAGGGAAGCACAGAGAACAGAGCACAAAGCTCTGCTGTAGCTCCAGGCCCCCAAAACCCACGTGTTCTCCCTCATCCCCCAGCAGCATCCCGTACCGGAAAGCCAAGTAATGCTGAGCAAAGGGAAAAAAACCACCCTGGCATGGAAACAAGAGCGTAGGAGCTGTTTGTTAAGGAGGAAAAACGAGCCCACAGAGGATGCTGACACGATGGATTCGCTCAGGGTCAGCGCTTGGTTCACACCGTCCCGCCCTCTCTGCTCATCATCCTCTGTTGGGCTGTGGGTGATCGATTTGGGGGGGCAAAGGGAGCCCCGGCTTCTAAAAACCTTGTTTTGGGGATGTAAACAACAGAGGGAAGATGTTCAGGCAGTTTTTTCTCTCCTTGTCAGTTAGAAAACTGGTTTGGGTTTAAGAGACACCAGGGGACACAGAGCCAAACCTCAACACAATGGGAACCCTGACCATGGAGAGGGGTCTCAGGGGACACTGAGCCCAAGATTTCTGTCACCTTGTCCCCTCCACATCCCACACCTCCCCAAGTGACTCCTTCAAGGCTGAAGCCCACGCTCAAATACTCCCCAGCTTTGCAGGTCACCATCCTAAAGTGAGCCGAGCTCACTTCATTGATTTGGGATTAGCACAGTCGTGACAGCGGGATGAGATTGCGCAAGCAGGGCAGCGAACGGAACACGGCTCTCGGAGATGCCGTGTGGACCATCGGGGCACCACCCTGCCCTACCTTGAGTGAGGACGCAGGTCCTTCCAAGGAGAACATGGGTCCTTCCAAAAAGGAACCACCCTTGCTCTCCCATGGGTCCAGTTGTGGTCCCCAGGGGATCCTCATCCACCCTCCAGCTCAGCCAGACCTGTGCACCACACCCTGGGTACCTTCAGCAATGGTTCTCCAGTTCCAGTCCTGGACTGGTCCCAGTGCTTTAGCAGCAGCAGGTTGACAAGGGCTTCCTCGCGTGGCGACGTCCCTCAGCAACTCGCGGCTTTCACGGCCGCACGCAGGGAAGGACGCGCGGCCGGAGCGTTTCTAGAGAACTTCAGCGGTCAGACGCTTCCCAAAAATGTCCCAAAATCACTCGGCGTGGTCCAGGTGGCCAAGGTTCAACCCAAGCGAGCAGAAATGCTCCTGCCCCGCACGGCTCAGCCACCTCAGAACAAGTGACAGTCCAACGCGGAGCCAATGCCTCTGCCTGGCCTGTCATTTGCTGCTGATTCATCCCTGCAACAAGGTCTTCCCCGCTTAGGAAAAAGCCTCAAGTCTTTAATTAAAGACTATTTGGGCCTCTAGAGCAGAGGACTGAGCACAGAAAATCAATCCAGGGAAAACAGGGATGTTGGCAGAAGGGGCAAAGCTCCTTGTGCACAACGCACCTCGATGGGGATGGCACAAATTACTGTTTCAAGAGGCATTTTGGTGAGACAAGAGCTGCAGCAGCCCTGCAGAAATACGAATATATATCACATCATGCCAGGAGGAAGCTCACCTACCGAGAAGGGAAGCACAGCGTGGAAAAAACCCAACCCTGGGGAGTTTTGTGCATTTTGTGTGGCTTCGTGTTTGTGACACAGCTTCCCCCACGGGTGCTGCGAAGCTTTTCTGCAGCGTAGGTTTGTTTTTGTGTTGGGTTTGGACGGCCTGTTTTGCAAGGTGATCCCTGTAAGCTGTGAAAAGCACAGATGGAAAATAAACACGGGCTGAATCCCCCACGGATGGGGAAGAAAGGGCGCGAGTGGCCGGGGTGGGAAGAAGTTCATCTCTCCAAACCTTCTGCTCAAAAACAAACTTGAACAAACCAACCCCCGCCACGGCTCGTTAGGTAATTCAGCTCACTGCTAATGAAGGAACTCAGTCCTGCTTCTCTAATGGGTTCCAGCTTCAAGGCCAGGAGCAGAGGGGTTGTCACTCCAGTGGGGCTCGACGGCTTGAACAGCCTGTAGACCTGCATGGCAGGGTGAAAACCAGCCCGGCTTGTGTGCAGAGCTCAGTGGTGAGCGTGGCCTAACACTCAGGCTGTGCTATGGAGCTGGAGTTTCGGGCACAGATCCTGCAGTACCTCAGTGCTCGGTCCTGAGCATCCTCACTCCTGCATCAAATAGGATCATAGAATCATTCTGGCTGGAAAACAATTTTAAAACCTTCAAGTCCAACTGCTAGCGTAGCACTGCTAAGGCCACCACTGACACAGGTCCCCAAGAACCTCATGTCCGTCTGTCCAGCCCTCCAGGGATGGTGACTCCAGCACTGCCCTGGGCAGCCTGTTCCAATGCCCCACAGCCCTTTGGGGAACAAATTGTTCCCACATCCAACCTCAACCTCCCCTGGCGCAACTTGAGGCCGTTTCCTCTGCTCCTGGCGCTTGTTCCTGGGGAGCAGAGCCCGACCCCCCTGGCTCCAAGCTCCTTTCAGGCAGTTCAGAGATCAGAAGGTCTCCCCTCAGCTCCTGTTCTCCAGCTGAACCCCCCAGGTCCCTCAGCCGCTCCATCACACTTGTGCTCCAGCCCCTCACCAGCTCCGTTCCCTTCTCTCCACTTGCTTCAGCACCTCAAGCCCTTTCTTGGTGTGAGGGGCCCAGAACTGCCCCCAGGATTCATGGTTTGGCCTCCCCAGGTTCCAGCACAGGGACGGTCGCTGCCCTGGGCCTGCTGGCCACACCAGTGCTGGCACCAGCCAGGGTGCTCTCGGTCTTTTTGGCCACGTGTGCACACACTGGCTCACATTGAGCTGCTGTCCCTGCCACCCTTGGCTATGGGGACACTGGGGTGCAGCCGCTGGACAGGCTGTTTTCTTGCCCCTGGGCAGGGAGCAGACAGGACACTCCCCAGCCACCCCACTGCCCCAAATCCGCCCCTGTGGCCTCTGTGCTGGTGGGAAGAGGCAAACGGGGCTGTGACAGCACCGACGGGGACGGTTTCACAGGTAAGAATAGACACCAGGGACGGAGAAGAGCAATCAACAGCGCTGGTATGGCAGCACGGGCAGGCAACTTCATCCCACACCAATTCAGGCTGGGGAGAGCAGAGGTTTTGCCCTCGCTAGCACAGGACGGAAAGATAGGAAGGGAAAGGGGGGGAGATTTAAGAAGCTGTAAAACGGTACATGAAACATTTATGAATGAAGAGGAGATTGTAATAGCAGGAGACAGAAAGCGATCTCTTCAGCTATATTTATCTGCTTACGCTCCAGAGCGTCCAAGAATCGCATCCTCCGAGTCACGAACAAGCCGATAAACCACAATTGCGGTCACCAAATGACCCGAACCGCCAGGCCAGCGCTGCCCGGGCACAGCGGGACGTGGGGACGAGGGCCCTGGGTGAGGATGGCAGAGGTGACAGCGCTGGCGACCCGCTGCCTGCTCACCAGGAACCAACGGCACTAATGAAGGCTAAAATAACAAGTCCTAAAAGGACTTTACAGCATCGCAAAGCACCACTGACACCGAGGAGCTGCTCCGCAGGTTCCCCCAGTGCGTCTGCTTAATGCAGAGCTTGACGTGCATGGGATGGATGGGAGAAACACGGTTTTGCTGTAATTTCTTCTCCACTTCCAGCTGGGAAGAGCATCCCGGTTGGGCTGGCACGGAGAACCGAGTACCTGCCCGTCCTCCAAAGGGAAAACCAACCCACGCAGCCCAAAATATCGGCTACACCCGCCTGGGCAACAGGTCACGCATCGATTGTTCATTCATGGCATCAAAGTGCTCTCAGGCATGAGTGACGCACGGGAAAAAGGAGGAAAAAGGAGCAAATCTTCAGCCTAGCAGCAGGGTGTTCTAATTACACACAGATTTATCCTCACTGGACACACTGGTGAGGACACGTGCTGGAAACGCGGAGCTGGGGAGGCCGTGGGATGCAGCTCCCGAACACCCATCCTGGGCTGGAAACCCAAATTGGCCCGGCAGTTACTTGCACACTGAGCACAGGCTCCAACAAGCCATGGGGTGGGAAGAGAGGTGGCAGCAAAGGTTTAAAAGCCATTTTCACTGGATAGATCACACGCAGAATGGACACAAGGTCTTTTTTGGACTCAAATTGTGAAGAAAGCCCCACGCAGCAGAGGCGGCAGCCCACGCCAGCTCCTCTGCAACGGAGCAGCGCCCAGAGCAAGAGGATTTCAACAAGCGAGAGGACACCAGAGCGCCTGGAGCCCGCAGGGTTGCTGGGGGCAAGGAGCCCGTTTTTATATCGTGAAGGCACCTACATAAGCGTGTTTACGAGCTGGAGGCAGCGGGCGGGCAGAGTAAGCGGGTCTTGGCTCTGCCCTGGCAGCAGCCACAGCATGGACGCGCTCTCCACCCCAACAGATGGAATCATAGAATCGTTTTGGTTGAAAAAGACCCTCAGGATCATGGAGTCCAACCATAACCCACCCCTGGCACTGCCCCATGTCCTGAGAATCTCGTGTCCGTCTGTCCAACCAACCAGGGATGGTGACTCCAGCACTGCCCTGGGCAGCCTGTTCCAATGCCCCACAGCCCTTTGGGGAAGAAATTGGTCCCCACATCCAACCTCAGCCTCCCCTGGCGCAACTTGAGGCCGTTTCCTCTGCTCCTGGCGCTTGTTCCTGGGGAGCAGAGCCCGACCCCCCTGGCTCCAAGCTCCTTTCAGGCAGTTCAGAGATCAGAAGGTCTCCCCTCAGCTCCTGTTCTCCAGCTGAACCCCCAGGTCCCTCAGCCGCTCCATCACACTTGTGCTCCAGCCCCTCACCAGCTCCGTTCCCTTCTCTCCACTCAGATAAACTCAAGATCTTCATGATTCCCCCAGGAACCACAAAGAACATCCCCAAAAAACTCCTCTCCTGCTGCTGGCTCTCAGACGCTGCCTTTGAGCCCCAGCTCAGCACTTGTAGAGGAAGAGGAGTGGAGAGGAAGAATCGACATCAAATATTTTGCCAGGCTCTGTAGGGAAGGGAGAGAGTCACCTTGGAAAGATGAACCGAGGCAGCGATGCTCCTGAAGGATGGTATGAGTACTACCCAAACTCGAGACATGCAATAGCGCCAGCTCCACCTGCATCTGGAGCTTTTTACCAACAGGTTGCAGGGGTTTTTTGAGCCGGCTGTGGGTTTTTCCGCAGCTGCTAAGGGCAAAAAGACAGCTGGAGGCAGTTAAGGCTCTGCAGATTAGCGTGAAACACAGACAGAAACCTGAATCTGCAGCTTTTGGGTTTTTCAGATGATGGAGGGTGACAGGCCAGCTCGCTCAGCTACTCACAGTCCAAACCCGACGTGCCAGACTCACAAAGCTGGGATCAAACTGCTCAAATATCTTTTTAAAACCAAGCAAAGCAGAGCCTTCTTGGAGCAGAATAGAGCGAGGGCCTCAAACCGGCATCGGCAACTGGGTGAAAACGGGGTTAACCGGGCAGGTAGAAGCAAAATTAAGCCCTGTGTAAGCAGCACCATCACACAGAACCTTGGTGTTCTCCCTTGGGCTCCCAGCCAGGGGCAAACGCTTGCCTGGCCATGCTGGCCACCAAGGACCCAGCACAAGGCTCCCTCGGGCCCAGCCTGACCTGGGGCAGCGCAGAGAGCACCTCGACCTGATTTTTGGCAGGACAACCCCCCTCCTCCCCCTGCTCGGCAGCATTTCAACAGAGCAGGGCGTTTCCTGGCTCAGCTGAGCCGCAACAACCCCTCCGAGCTGCTTTTTCAGCCCCAAAATGAGGATTTCATCACAGCACAGATGGCCAAGGAGCTCGCTGCTGCAATCGGCCACCCCAGAGACCTTCGCCAGCTTTGCCGGGCACCTCTGATCACAGCCCCTGGGGAAAAGGGCTCTGTTTGCCCCTTGTATTAAAACCTTTCCATCCCTGAACTATCACAGAGCTATCGCTATCACTATCCCTTCCTCTACAAGGTCTCTTGCCCTCCTTGACTTAAGAACAGACTCATGGAGGACACGGCTGCGGCGATTTGGCCTCGGCTCCAACCAGATAAGGGGCACAAAGTCAATTCTGGCCCTGGGTGTGAAAATTTCCCCATAGGAGACGCAGCCAAGGCCACGGAGGGAACGGCAAACAGCACAAATCATCCCATCCGAGAGATGCCCCGGCCAAGAGCCCGCAGGTCACAGCGTGAGCTCTGCTGCTAACGATCCGCGCTGATTTTAATGGAACGAGGGGGAACGATGGCCACAGGCACGGGGTGGTGCAGAGGGGTTGGTGGCGGCGATGGGAGCGAGTTCGTGCTTGGGGAAACACGAGGACACAGAAATCACGTTACCCGTCCGCTCTGGCCACTGAAAGGAGGGGATGTGATGGGAACAACCAGCAAGGGGAAGGGAAAAGTGCCTGGCAGGGGGTTTCACTCTAGAAGGACCAACAGACAGTGAGGGAGCCCTGGCAGGGATTTGGGCAGCGTCCTTTGGCTCTGCGGGTGCTTCTCGCCCCATGCCGAGGTCCCAACGTTGCTTGGCTGCGCAGATGGGCCGCAATGACACGAAACTTTCTTCCCCAGCCCTAGGAAATCACACAGAAAAACAGACTGATGGGGTTGAAGGGACCTCTGGAGATCATCCAGTCCAACCCACCTGCTCACGCGGGTCGCCAGAGCAGATCACACAGGGTCGTGTCCAGGCGGGTTTGAATGTCTCAGAGAAGGAGACTCCACAGCCCCTCTGGGCAGCCTGGGCCAGGCTCTGCCACCTCAAAGGAAACAAGTTTCTCCTCATGTTCAGATGGAGCTTCCTGCGTTTCAGTCTGTGCCCGTTGCCCCTCATCCTGTCATTGGGCACCACTGACCAGAGTCTGGTCCATCCTCTGACACCCATCATGGACATATTTATAAAGACTGATAAGATCCCTCTCAGCTTCTCTTCTCCCGTCCCATCTCCACTGAGCCTTGTCCCAGAACCAGGCTCCATTGGGACACAGGGGACACGAGTCCCGGTGGCCTCAAGGACTTCAGCTAGAAAAGCCTCGCGCCCAGAGGAAAGGTTTTGGTACCCTGAGTAGCTTCTTCCCCGATGGGCAATGGGAAGGAGAGTGTCTCGATCCCGCTGCCAGGGCGGACACGCTGCGGCTGACCCACAAAGGGCTCCACACAAACCCAGACCCCCTGAGCGACCAGCCCCGCTGCCTCCACAGGGGAGGGACAGCAACCAGTAAAGGGAACTATGGCAGGGAGAGCTTTGGGGAATGTAAACCTGGGCTAATAACAGTTCCACAAGACTTGTTCCCTGTGGCAGAGGCACCAAAGGCCAATCGCTGCTGTTGCTCCCCGGCCGAGGCGGCAGCCAGCAAACAACTGCAAGTCACTGCAGGAAAATGCCAGAGCCAGGAATGACAAATCCTCTGCTACACCTACTGTGCCCTTCCCTGCAGGATCCCCGTGATGCAAAGCCCTAAATTTTGCCCTCCAAAGACCGAGCTCTGGCAGTCCGGTGTTTGCACGGCAAGCAGAGCTTCACCGTGGAAGCCACAGTATAACAGAATCGTTTGCGCTGGAAAAAACCCTCAAGATCATTGAATCCAACCATAACCCACCCCTGGCACTGCCCCATGTCCTGAGAACCTCATGTCCGTCTGTCCAGCCCTCCAGGGATGGTGACTCCAGCACTGCCCTGGGCAGCCTGTTCCAATGCCCCACAGCCCTTTGGGGAAGAAATTGTTCCCACATCCAACCTCAACCTCCCCTGGCGCAACTTGAGGCCGTTTCCTCTGCTCCTGGCGCTTGTTCCTGGGGAGCAGAGCCCGACCCCCCTGGCTCCAAGCTCCTTTCAGGCAGTTCAGAGATCAGAAGGTCTCCCCTCAGCTCCTGTTCTCCAGCTGAACCCCCCAGGTCCCTCAGCGGCTCCATCACACTTGTGCTCCAGCCCCTCACCAGCTCCGTTCCCTTCTCTCCACTCGCTCCAGCACCTCAAGCCCTTTCTTGGTGTGAGGGGCCCAGAACTGCCCCCAGGATTCGCAGTTTGGCCTCCCCAGGTCCCAGCACAGGGACGGTCGCTGCCCTGGGCCTGCTGGCCACACCAGTGCTGGTCCAAGTCTCACAGCTTCAACTTCTCCCCTTTGCTGTGGGAAAGAAAACAAATGACAATGGTATTTCGAAGGAGGAGAGGAAAGGTGGTGACAATTACGGGGTTTCTTTGCCCAGTCTAGGAAACACCAGGTGCCCACGATCGGCCTTACAGCCCATGGAGCAACATCAAAGCCCGTCTGGGTCTGAGGTCCAACCCTGCAGATGTTACTGTCCTCGCCCTGCTGTGCCACCCACCCAACAGACCACGTTGGCCAAGGGGTCAACACAACCCAATGAGCATTGGATGGGAGCTCTCGTGGCAGCTGGAGGCATCGTCACCCATCCCAGAGGCTCTGCTGATGGGGACCGAGGTGGGGACATCGCTTGCTGCGATGCCGCAGGGGATGCAGGATGAGCCCCCGCGGGGGATTGCAACGGCATTTCCTGGCTGTGAGGAAGCAGAAGCGATAGCTGCCTTGTGGGGACAGAAAAAACCCTTTTCAGTTGGGCTGAGCCCTTCTTTCGGAGGGACTGACCACCCCAACAAACAACCACATCCTCCCCCGTGCCGGCACCGAGGCAACGGAGCTGGAAGACCCACCGTCTGGTCATTACGCTTGGACACGGTGATGGTCACCAGTACAGAAACACTTTATTCCAGTCTCCTCTCCCAAAAAATGAGGCAGGACAGAGAGATGCAGGGACCCTTGTGGGAGGGAGAGGTGAGGACCAGAAGCATCTCAGCCGCATCTTTGATCTCTGGAATCACCTGGAAGGAGCTTGGAGCCAGGGGGCGGTCGGGCTCTGCTCCCCAGAACAAGCACCAGGAGCTGAGGAAACGGCCTCAAGTTGCGCCAGGGGAGGTTGAGGTTGGATATGGGGACCAACTTCTTCCCCAAAGGGCTGTGGGGCATTGGAACAGGCTGCCCAGGGCAGTGCTGGAGTCACCATCCCTGGAGGGGTTTAAAACACACAGAGATGAGCTTCTCGGGTACACAGGTTAATGCCAGGGGCGGGGGAACGGTTGGTCTTTATGATCTTGAGGGTCTTTTCCAACCAAAATGATGCTATGATTCTATGGCTCAAGCAGGAAGGGAGAAACGATGCTCAACACCGGTGCTTTGCTTGCCGACCCCAAGCCTTGGGATGCCCAAAAAGGTCACGAGGCTGCTCTCATGCAAATCCAAGAGTTGATTTCCTCCCACTCAAAACACTGAAAGGACCGAGATGTTCAGCCGAACAAGGCAGCTCACAAACAGCCGCAGACGCCAGCTGACGGCTCGTTCCCGGAGAAGAGTCCAAGTTTGACAGAACATTTTCCATCGGGCTGAAAACAAGTATAAAAATCATCGCCGGTAAAGTTTCCGTACGACAAGAATCAGCAGGAAAATGAGAGCAAGGTCAACACGCTGACAATCGAGGCCTTTTTTTAAAGTGAGGTCCCGTTCCAACTGGCAGCAGTTTTATGCCCAGGAGCAGAGACCGCAGATGGGCTCCTAAAAACCAGCATACAACAGAGACTCAACTCACACATCCCTCGCTCAGGGGCCAAGTTATCTCTACTGCACAGGCCTGGGCGTGCTCCGCCATGCAGACCATGTTTGTTTTGTTATTTTTTTAACCTGGGACTAAAATTTCCTCCTAAACAAAGTTGTTTGCAAAACCAGTACATCAGAAGTTGGTCGCAAGCTTAGGTCAGATGTTTCTCTCCCCTAATGCTTCTCCCTCCTGGCTGGACAAGCTCCAGCACTTGGGAATCCTCTCCCAAAAATAAGCGCAGCCTGTTCCACAGCACAGACCCACCACCCATCCTCAAGACACCTTATAGCTCCGAGCAATCAGAGCTGCTCAGGACGCAAGGCAAGAGCTCTCCGTTGTGTTTTCCGCGCTCGCTTCCATCACCAGGGGCCATGGGCAAAGATAAAGAGGCTAAAAAGCTCTGAACGGCGCAAGGGGAAGTTTATTTTCCTTATGCAAGCAAAGCTCAGGAAGGGAGAGAGATGGGCAGCAAAAAACCTCATTATGTCCCATCTCCCAGCCCAGATCCCCCTGCGGGCTGCACCGCCGGGGTCACCAGCAGCCTCCAGCCGCGCTGGACATTGCACCCATAGGATTAACAGCCCTTGACGTTGAGACCTTTGAGATGAAACCACAGGCTCCCGAAACCTTAGCGGAACCGTTGCAGGGCCACCCCCGGCTTTGCACAGTGTTGTAAACTTACTACTAACAGGAGCTTTTCCTCGAGACACAGCTCCTGGCGCAGGGCTCACCACCCAAACCGCAAAGAGGACGGAAAGTCATTTCACATCGTCCCGTGCCAAAACAACGCGTCTCTCCCGGCGCACCCAGATCGGCTCGCCCGCTCTGAAGTCTGTGCACGACGCTGGTTTGAATTAGGAACGACGAATTCAGATCCAGCTCCTCCGACACCGCCCATTCTCCAGGCAGCGCTAATAAAAGCGAAATAAACGCTGGGGGGGAAACACTCAGACACTAACTGCAGGGTTAGTCACTTTTCCTCCCTCTCCACGCTCCCATTTTAGGGCAAGCAGGAGTCCCCATGGGGTGGGGATGCAAACAAGGCGTGTTTCTCCACAGGAAAAGTTTTTCCAACCCCTTTTCCACGCTAATCTCACCCTGCGGGAGCAAGGCTGCGTCGTGCCCCGGGCAGGAGGGCGAGGGAGGCTCCTCTCCCCATCCTGCAGCTGAATTCCTGGGGAGCAGGCGAGAGGCAGAGACGCTCCCGGAGGCGTGTGGCAGCACAGCCAGGTCTGCATGGAGCAAAGCTCCAAAAAAACTTCTTCCCTAAAGGAACTGCATCCACATTCCTGCATTTCTCTGCTTGGCAAAGGCTAGAAAACATGATTATTGTTTTAAACCCTTCTAGGGGAAGGAGGAAGAACAGCAAATCCCACACACAAAGGGATTTATGCTGGAGGTGACACAGGGCTGGGGTTCGGCTCCCTGAACTGAGGGACCCTCCTGCAGCGGCGCTGTGATAAACCAGGTCACACCAATGGCCCCACCAAGCCTGGGGGGTGTTGCAAAGCCACCGCAGCCATGGGAAGGACAAAGCACCGCCTGCATCTGTGCCACAGCTACCCAGGAGTGACAGACACCATGGGGACCCTCCCAGGATGTGCCCTGTCCCCTGGGACACCCTTTCCTGGGGGAGGAAGGATCCTGTGATGCCTTGTCCCACACAACACCCTTCCTGGGGGGATGGAGGGACCCTGAGCCACCCCAAGCTCCACAACACCCTTCCTGGAGCACACGTGAAGTCTCGTCCCCTGTGACGCCCTTTCCAGAGCATCCACGGGCCCTGCGATGCCCTGTGTCCCCCAATGCCCTTCCTGGGTCACACACGGGCCCTGTGCCACCCCATCCTCTATGACACCCTTCCTGTGGACCCTGCGATGTCCTGTCCCCTGTGTCACCCTTCTTGGGGCATGCACAGCCCTGTGATGGTGTGTGACCTCCTGCAATGCCCTTCCTGGGGCACCCGTGGCACCCCATCCACTGTGATGCCCTTCCTGGGGCACCCATGGCACCTCATCCACTGCAATGCCCTTGCTGGGGCTCACATAGGCCCATGACACCCACCCTCGGGCATGAGGGACCCCTGACACTCATCCCAGGTCATGTAGGGACCCCTGATACTCATCCTTGGGCACATAAGGATCCCTGACGCCAATCCCGGGGCACGTAGTAAGCCTGTGACACCCATCCTGGGGCACGTAGGGACCCCCAACATCCATCCCTGGTCACACAGGGACCCTGTGACACCCATCCTGGGTCACACAGAGACCTCATGTCCCCATCCTGAGGCATGTAGGGACCCCTGACACCATTCTGGGTCAGGTAAAGACCCCGTGATGCCCACCCCAGGTCATGTAAGGACCAGGGGCACACAGGGACCCCATGACCCCCATACTGGGTCACACAGGGACCCTGTGACACCCATCCTTGGGCACATAGGGACCCCATTACACCCATCCTGAGTCATGTAGGAGCCCCTTACAACCATACCAGATCACATAGTGACCCCTGACACCATCCCAGGTCACACAGGGACCCCATGATACCCTGTGCCACCCATCCTGGGTTACACAGGGACTTCATGACCCCCATCCTGAGGCACGCAGGGACCCCAGCGCCATCCTGGGTCATGAAAGGACCCCGTGACACTCACCCTTGCGCACATAGGAACCCTGTGACACCCATCCTGAGTCATGTAGGGGCCCCTTACAGCCACACCAGGTCACATAGGGACCTCTGACACCCATCCCAGGTCACCTAGGGACCCTGTGACACCCATCCTGAGTCATGTAGGGACACCCAACACCCATCCCAGGTCATGCAGAGACCCTGTGACACCCATCCTGGGTCACATAAGGACCCCATAACCCCCATCCTGAGTCATGTAGGGACCCCTGACACCATCCTGGGTCACGTAGGGACCCCGTGACACCCACCCTTGCACACACAGGGACCCCATGACACCATCCCAGGTCACACTGGGACCCCATGATGCCCATCCTGAGACATGTGGGGACCCCATGACGTCCATCCTGGGGCCCATAGGGACCCCATGGCAACACCCAGGTCACATACATCGGGACCCCACGACTCCCCCACCACGGGGGTCGGGCCGCACTCACTCACCGCTCGTCGGGCGCTCGGCCCCGCTGCAGCGCGGGCTCCAGGGGCACCACGGCCTGGCCCAGGAACCGGTCCATGCCCACCAGGGCCCGGTGCATCACGGTGAGCACCAGCCCGCCCAGCTCGGGGGGCAGCTCGAAGGAGCATTCCTCTCGCCACTCGGGGTTCCCGGGGCTCTTCTCGGCCACCGAGGTGCTGTACTTCTCGCGGCCCAGCTGGATGATGGTGTAGGCGTCGCTGGTGCCCGCTTTGCCGCCGCTGCCGCCCTTGCAGCGCAGCCCGCGGGCCCCCACCACCGTCACCTGGACGTGGGTGGGCAGCCAGGCCGGGGAGCCCTCGGCGGGGAGCGCGGCCGCCCGCAGCAGCGCCATGGCGGGACGGGGAGGCGGCGCCGGGCCGGACAGAACCGGACACAACCGAACCGGACCGGACCGGGCCCCGCGCCGCTGCCGCTGCCGCAGCCGCGCCGCAGCGCGAGCGCCACCGGCCGCCCCCCCAAGCCACGCCCCCTGCTCTGACCACGCCCGGTTGTAGCCACGCCCCCAGCCACCCCCTTCAACCTTGGGCACGCCCCCTATGCCCCAGGCCACGCCCCCTCCCTCCACCCCGCCCCGCCCGCCGGACCGCCGGGTCAGGAGCGGGATTCACAGAATGACAGTGTCAGGGGTTGAAGGGACCGGGAAAGCTCATCCAGTGCAATCCCCCCATGGAGCAGGAACACCCAGATGAGGTTACACAGGAAGGTGTCCAGGCGGGTTGGAATGTCTGCACAGGAGGAGACTCCACAACCCCCTGGGCAGCCTGGGCCAGGCTCTGACACCCTCACCCCCAACAAGTTGCTTCTCCTATCTAAGTGGAACCTCCTGTGTTCCAGTTTGCACCCATTGCCCCTTGTCCTGTCACTGGTTGTCACCAGCAGAGCCTGGCTCCATCCTCCTGACACTGCTCCTCTCCATATTGATCCCCAGGAATGAGTCCCCCTTCAGTGTCCTCTTGTCCAGCTCCAGAGCCCCAGCTCCCTCAGCCTTTCCTCACACGGGAGATGCTCCACTCCCTGCAGCATCTTGGTGGCTGCGCTGGACTCTCTGCAGCAGTTCCCTGTCCTGCTGGAACTGAGGGGCCACAACTGGACACAAGATTCCAGCTGTGGTCTCCCCAGGGCAGAGCAGAGGGGCAGGAGAACCTCTCTGACCTACTGACCACCCCCTTCTAACCCACCCCAGGTCCCATTGGCTTCCTGGCCACAAGGGCCCAGTGCTGGCTCATGGTCACCCTGCTGTCCCCAGGACCCCCAGCTCCCTTTCCCCTACGCTGCTCTCTAATAGGTCATTCCCCAACTTACACTGGAACCTGGGGTTGTTCCTGCCCAGATGTCACACTCTACACTTGCCCTCAAAGTGAAGAAGATGCTCAGATCTGTTGAGCTCCTCGATGTGGAAAGTGACAAGTTGGATTTGTCCTTGTGAGTAAGGGCCAGAGGAGGGACCAGTAAACGTGACACCATGGTGGGTGACGAGGAACCTGCAGTGAGGGTGGGTAGGTGGGCGCAGTCTTTTCTAAGCATCTCAAGGGAAGTCCCCAGCAAGGGGAATATAAACCTGGAACTGCTGGCCAGGGACCTGAAGGCCAGTGTAAGCCTCGGGTGTCATGTCCCTGAAATAAGAAGGTCCAAGATCCCAAGTAGAATGTGGAAGGAAAATTGGAAACTGCAGATTCTGGACATGAGGCAAATGTATAAAACTCCATTTACATAGAAATACCTATGAAAAACTAATGAGAATTTAGAGAATTCTGAAATGAAGACTTCTTACACACTGACTACACCCAGGTCTTTTCTGCGTATGTTTCAACTTCTGCCCAACATTTTCCTTCAGGGCTTGATGCAGTTGCAATGGGGAAGGGGGTGCAATGGGGGGGACGTGAAGCGCATGGAAGCAAAGCCATGATGAACCACCCGGAGTGTCACAACAGGTCACTTGTCATGACAAGGCAAGCTGGGAAGAGGGGGGGTGTGGCTGTGTGCCCCATATCTTGCTGCAGCTTCCCCAGTTCCACCCCAGGTGCTGCCGTTACTGGCGTTTTACGTGCTCTTGCCTGTTACCCTGCCCAGAGATGCACATGTGTGCATGTGAGTTCATGCACGCACATGTGTGTGCAAGCACGTGTGTGCACATGAGTTCATGCATGTGTGTGCATGTGAGTTCATGCATGTGCATGTGTGTGCAGGTACATGTGTGCGTGTGAGCTCATGCATGTGCATGTGTGTGCAAGCACACGTGTGCATGTGAGTTCATGCACATGTGTGCATGTGAGTTCATGCACCTGCATGCGAGTTCATGCACGTGCATGTGTGTGCAAGCACGTGTGTGCACATGAGTTCATGCATGTGTGTGCATGTGAGTTCATGCATGTGCATGTGTGTGCAGGTACATGTGTGCGTGTGAGTTCATGCATGTGCATGTGTGTGCAAGCACACGTGTGCATGTGAGTTCATGCACGTGTGTGCATGTGAGTTCATGCACCTGCATGCGAGTTCATGCACGTGCATGTGTGTGCAAGCACATGTGTGCATGTGAGTTCATGCGTGTGCGTGTGTGTGCAAGTACGTGTGCATGTGAGTTCATGCATGTGCATGTGTGTGCAAGCACATGTGTGCATGTGAGTTCATGCACGTGCATGTGTGTGCAGGCACATGTGTGCATGTGAGTTCATGCACATGTGTGCATGTGAGTTCATGCACCTGCATGCGAGTTCATGCACGTGCATGTGTGTGCAAGCACGTGTGTGCACATGAGTTCATGCACGTGTGTGCATGTGAGTTCATGCATGTGCATGTGTGTGCAGGCACGTGTGCGTGTGAGTTCATGCATGTGCATGTGTGTGCAGGCACATGTGTGCATGTGAGTTCATGCACATGTGTGCATGTGAGTTCATGCATGCGCGTGCATGTGAGTTCATGCACGTGCATGTGTGTGCAGGCACATGTGTGCATGTGAGTTCATGCACATGTGTACATGTGAGTTCATGCACCTGCATGCAAGTTCATGCACGTGCATGTGTGTGCAAGCACGTGTGTGCATGTGAGTTCATGCATGTGCACGCACGAGCATGCGTGTCCACAGACACGTGGGTATGTGCATGTGTGTCCGTGCAAGTATGTGTGTATATGCCCATGCGTCCATGCACTTGCAAGCATGAGCCCATGTCTGTGCATGTGCAAGTATGTGCATGTGTGTCCGTGCACGTGCAAATATGTGCATGTGTGTCCATGCACGTGCAAGTATGTGTGTCCATGCACATGCAAGCTTGAACATGTGTCCATGCATATGCAGTACATGTATGTGTGTTGATGCACGTGCAAGCACGAGCATGTGTATCCATGCACGTGCAAGTATGTGCACGTGTGCCCACGCGCTTGCAAACTGGCACCTGTGTGTCCATGCATGTGCAAGTAGGTGCATTTGTGTCCATGCATGTGCAGGTAGGTGTCTTTGTGTCCATGCATGTGCAGGTAGGTGCATTTGTGTCCGTGCAGGTGCAAGCTCAAGCATGTGTGTCCATGTACATGCATCGACACACATACATGTATTGCATGTGCATGGACACACACGCTCGTGCTTGCACTTGCCTGGACACACATACTTGAGCTTGCACAGGCACATATGCATGTGCAAATACATGCATGTGTGTCCATGCACATGCAAGCACAAACGTGTATCCATGCATGTGCAAGTATGTGCACATGTGCCCACGCACTTGCAAACTGGCACCTGTGTGTCCGTGCATGTGCAAGTAGGTGCATTTGTGTCCATGCATGTGCAGGTAGGTGTATTTGTGTCCATGCATGTGCAGGTAGGTGCATTTGTGTCCGTGCAGGTGCAAGTTCAAGCATTTGTGTCCATGCACATGCATCGACACACATACATGTACTGCATGGGTGTGGACACACAGGCTCGTGCTTGCACTTGCCTGGACACACATACTTGAGCTTGCACAGGCACATATGCATGTGCAAATACATGCATGTGTGTCCATGCACATACAAGCACAAACGTGTATCCATGCATGTGCAAGTATGTGCACATGTGCCCACGCACTTGCAAACTGGCACCTGTGTGTCCATGCATGTGCAAGTAGGTGTATTTGTGTCCATGCAGGTGCAAGCTCAAGCATGTGTGTCCATGTACATGCATCGACACACATACATGTACTGCATGTGCATGGACACACACGCTCGTGCTTGTGCTTGCCTGGACACACATACTTGAGCTTGCACAGGCACATATGCATGTGCAAATACATGCATGTGTGTCCATGCACATGCAAGCACAAACATGTGTCCACGCACGTGCAAGTATGTGCACGTGTGCCCACGCACTTGCAAACTGGCACCTGTGTGTCCATGCATGTGCAAGTAGGTGTATTTGTGTCCATGCATGTGCAGGTAGGTGCATTTGTGTCCATGCAGGTGCAAGCTCAAGCATGTGTGTCCATGTACATGCATCGACACACATACATGTACTGCATGTGCATGGACACACACGCTCGTGCTTGCGCTTGCCTGGACACACATACTTGAGCTTGCACAGGCACATATGCATGTGCAAATATGTGCATGTGTATCCATGCACATGCAAGCACAAACATGTATCCACGCACGTGCAAGTATGTGCATGTGTGCCCACGCGGTTGCAAACTGGCACCTGTGTGTCCATGCATGTGCAAGTAGGTGTATTTGTGTCCGTGCATGTGCAGGTAGGTGCATTTGCGTCCATGCAGGTGCAAGCTCAAGCATTTGTGTCCATGCACATGCATCAACACACATACATGTACTGCATGTGCATGGACACACACGCTCGTGCTTGCACTTGCCTGGACACACATACTTGAGCTTGCACAGGCACATATGCATGTGCAAATACATGCATGTGTGTCCATGCACATGCAAGCACAAACGTGTATCCATGCACGTGCAAGTATGTGCACGTGTGCCCACGCACTTGCAAACTTACACCTGTGTGTCCATGCATGTGCAAGTAGGTGCATTTGTGTCCATGCACGTGCAAGCTCAAGCACGCACACGCAAATGTGGCCATACGTGTGCATGCCCCTTTTGCTGCTGGAGCAGCACCCCCTGCACCCTGGGACCAGAGTTTTTGCAGCGCACCCACACCAGGAGCAGTCTGCAATTTGCTTCAACGTTCAACACCTGCACACGGGAGCATATTCCTGGTGTCCCCACGGGACTATTCCTGAGGACGCTGGTGGCACCAAGCCGTGCACAACCTTCCTGAGCTTTACCTGAAATATCCCGCAGCGTTTCCCACGCAGCAGCAGCGGGGCAGGGGGACAGCAGCGTCCTCAACAGGGCCCCAACCCTAATTAGCAATTAAACCCTCTCCGTGACCCTAATAATGACCAAACCTGCAAGGTCAGGCCGAGCGGCCGTGCCGGGGTGCTGGGTGCCGGCGGTTTGGGTGCTCATGGCCGCTCTGGGCCCTGGGGCTTTGATGTCACTGAGATAAGGGACGTTCGGGGCCACCTCAGTTAACAGGAGGGGACGGGGCTGCTCTGCTCTATCGCTCCCATCTCCACCAGCAAACCTGCAACAATTTGGGGCTTTTTTCCCTTATTCTGGTTCATGTCCCTTTCCTGGGGCCCGGGGCCATCTGTTCCGCTCGGCCGCGGGGACGCGGGGTGCCCCGGTGGGGTCGGGGGGGTTGCACGGGTCTGACAGCCCCTTTGGGGTCACTGGGTGCCCTCTGAGCTCACCGTATCCCCTTTGGAGTTGCTGTGTCCCCTTGAGGGTCACTACATCCCCTGTGGGGTCACTGTGTCCCATTTGGGGTCACCATGTCCCCTTTGGGGTTGCTGCATGCCATTTGGGGTGTGAGTGTATTCCCTCTGGTGTCACTAGGTCCCTTTTGGAGCCACCATGTCCTCTTTGGGGTTACTGTGTCCCGTTTGGGGTCACTATGTCCCCTTTGGGGCCACCATGTCCCCACTGGGCCCCTATGTCCCATTTGGGGTCAGTATGTCCCCTTTTGGGTCACTATGTCCCCTCTGAGCTCACTGTGTCACCTTTGAGGTTGATGTGTCTCCTTCAGGGTCACTATGTCCCCTTTGGGGTTTCTGTGTCCCATTTGGGGTCACTGGGTGTCCTCTGAGCTCACCGTGTCCCCTTTGGGGTTGCTGTGATCCCTTCAGGGTCACTATGTCCCCTTTGGGGTTTCTGTGTCCCATTTGGGGTCACTGGGTGTCCTCTGAGCTCACCATGTCCCCTTTGGGTTTGCTGTGTCCCATTTGGGGTCACTGGGTGTCCTCTGAGCTCACTGTGTCCCCTTTGGGGTTTCTGTGTCCCATTTGGGGTCACTGGGTGTCCTCTGAGCTCACTGTGTCCCCTTTGGGGTTGCTGTGTTCCCTTCAGGGCCACTATGTCCCCTTTGGGGTTTCTGCATTCCCTTTGGGGTCACTATGTCCCCTTTGGTGTCACCATGTCCCCTTTGGGCCACTATGTCCCATTTGGGGTCACTGTGTCCCCTTTGAGGTCACTGTGTCCCCTTTGGGGTGACTGTTTTCCCTCTGATGTCACTAGGTCCCCTCTGGGATCACTATGTCCGCTTTGGAGTTACTATGTTCCTTTGGGGGTCACCATGTCCCCTTTGAGGCCACCATATCCCCTTTGGGCCACTGTGTCCCCTCTGAGCTCACTGTGTCCCCTTTGGGGTTGCTGTGTCCCCTTTGTGCTGTGACTGTTTTCCCTCTGATGTCACTAGGTCACTTTTGGGGTCACTATGTCCCCTTTGGGGTCACTGTGTCCTATTTGGAGTCACTAGGTCCCCTTTGGGGTTGCTGTGTGCCCTTTGGGGTCACTACATCCCTTTTTTGTTTTCTGTGTCTCATTTGGGGTCACTGTTTCCCTTCTGAGGTCACTGTGTCCCCTTTGGGGTTGCTGTCCCCTTTGGGATAAATATCCCTTTTGGGGTCACTATGTCCCCATTGAGACCACCATGTCCCCTTTGGGCCACTATGTCCCATTTAGGGTCACTATGTCCCCTTTGGAGTCACTTTTGAGCTCACCGTGTCCCCTTTGGGGTTGCTGTCCCCATTGGGGTCAATATCCCTTTTGAGGTCACTATGTCCCCATTGGGACCACCATGTCCCCTTTGGGCCACTATGTCCCATTTGGGGTCACTATGTCCCCTTTGGAGTCACTGCTGAGCTCACCGTGTCCCCTTTGCGGTTGCTGTCCCCTTTGGGGTCAATATCCCTTTTGGGGTCACTATGTCCCCATTGGGACCACCATGTCCCCTTTGGGCCACTATGTCCCATTTAGGGTCACTATGTCCCCTTTGGAGTCACTTCTGAGCTCACCGTGTCCCCTTTGCGGTTGCTGTCCCCTTTAGGGTCAATATCCCTTTTGGGTTCACTATGTCCCCATTGGGACCACTGTGCCCCCTTTGGGCCACTATGTCCCATTTGGGGTCACTATGTCCCCTTTGGAGTCACTTCTGAGCTCACCGTGTCCCCTTTGGGATTGCTGTCCCCTTTGGGGTCAATATCCCTTTTGAGGTCACTATGTCCCCATTGGGACCACCATGTCCCCTTTGGGCCACTATGTCCCATTTAGGGTCACTATGTCCCCTTTGGAGTCACTTCTGAGCTCACCGTGTCCCCTTTGCGGTTGCTGTCCCCTTTGGGGTCAATATCCCTTTTGGGGTCACTATGTCCCCATTGAGACCACCATGTCCCCTTTGGGCCACTATGTCCCATTTGGGGTCACTATGTCCCCTTTGGAGTCACTTTTGAGCTCACTGTGTCCCCTTTGGGGTTGCTGTCCCCTTTGGGGTCAATATCCCTTTTGGGGTCACTATGTCCCCATTGGGACCACCATGTCCCCTTTGGGCCACTATGTCCCATTTAGGGTCACTATGTCCCCTTTGGAGTCACTTCTGAGCTCACCGTGTCCCCTTTGCGGTTGCTGTCCCCTTTAGGGTCAATATCCCTTTTGGGGTCACTATGTCCCCATTGGGACCACTGTGTCCCCTTTGGGCCACTATGTCCCATTTGGGGTCACTATGTCCCCTTTGGAGTCACTTCTGAGGTCACCGTGTCCCCTTTGGGATTGCTGTCCCCTTTGGGGTCAATATCCCTTTTGAGGTCACTATGTCCCCATTGGGACCACCATGTCCCCTTTGGGCCACTATGTCCCATTTAGGGTCACTATGTCCCCTTTGGAGTCACTTCTGAGCTCACCGTGTCCCCTTTGCGGTTGCTGTCCCCTTTAGGGTCAATATCCCTTTTGGGGTCACTATGTCCCCATTGAGACCACCATGTCCCCTTTGGGCCACTATGTCCCATTTGGGGTCACTATGTCCCCTTTGGAGTCACTTTTGAGCTCACTGTGTCCCCTTTGGGGTTGCTGTCCCCTTTGGGGTCAATATCCCTTTTGGGGTCACTATGTCCCCATTGGGACCACCATGTCCCCTTTGGGCCACTATGTCCCATTTGGGGTCACTATGTCCCCTTTGGAATCACTTCTGAGATCACTGTGTCCCCTTTGGGGTTGCTGTGTCCCCTTTGGGGTTACTATGTCCCATTTGGGGTCACCATGTCCCCTTTGTAGTCACTCTGTTCCCTCTGAGCTCACTGTGTCCCCTTTGGGGTCACTCTGTCCCCTTTGGGGTCACTGTGCCCCCTCTCACTGTGTCCCCTTCGGGGTCATTCTGTCCCCTTTGGGGTCACTGTGCCCCCTCTCCTTGCTCTGGGTGCTGACACAGCCCCTGCTCACCCCAAACAGCCACTAACCAGCCCAAAGCCGCCGAGTGCAGGAATAACCCAATTCTGCCCCCAAAACCCTCCCAGCAAGAGCGTAAACTGGGGAAAACAGGCCAAAACCCCCTCAGCACCCGCATTTTTGGGGGGTGCTGCGCTGCCCCAAAATCCTGCATTAAAATACGCTTCATATAGGAATAAAAAAACCACGTCGGGTATTTCTTATCGCCCCTGATACGACCTAAAATCCAATTATCCCTGCAGGCCGCTGCTTATCCCCCCTCAGCATCTGCTCTTTATTTTACCTTCTTTTGATTGTTTTCCCCTTCTTTTGGAACTTTCTGGTTATCTCTGCTCCCGCCGTATCGCCTCCTCTCCATTTTCCACCCTTGCCCCCCGTAATTGTTTTGTGTTCTGCCTCCCTCCACCTTCCCTCCCCTGCTCTGATTTATTTGATTTCACCACCACCTTCGCATTTGAGGCAGAAAGAGGTTTTTTAATTAACCCCCAAATCAATGATTTTCCTTCTATTCTTCCCTTGAACCGCAGGGAAAACGGGGCAGCGGTAACACAGGGACCGCGTTGCTGCTTTATGGGTCCCTTTGCAAGCCCAGTCTGCCTTAAACTTCGCTTTAATTTTGCTTGAACTTTAATTTTTGCTGTACATTTAATTTTACCTTCCACTTTAATCCTTGCTTTAATGTTTCAATTTCATTTTTGCTTTAAATTTCGTTTTTGCTTCAACTTGAAGTTTTGCTTCAATTCTAATTTCTGCCCTTTTCCCCCCCTTCACCTTTAATTCTCCCTTTAAGTTGCACTTTTCCTTTAACCTTAATTTTTGCTTTAACTTGAATTCCTACTTCACCTTTTTGTTCCTTCAACTCCCATTTTTATTTTAACCCTAATTTTTCCTTTAACCTTAATTCTTCCTTCAACTCTCATTTCTCCTTTAACCTTAATTTTGGCTTTAACTTTAACTCCCGCTTCACCTTTTTGTTCCTTCAACTTTAATTCTTCCCTCAACTTCCATTTTAACTTTAACCTGAATTTTTGCTTTAACCTTCATTTTCCCCCCCACTTAAGGTTTTTTGGTTCAAACTTAATTTTGCTTTAATTTTTCCTTCAACTTCCAGTTTTGCTTTCATTATATTTTGCTTTAATTAATATTTGCCTCCCCCTCCTCTGCATCGCTGCATCTCCCCCCTAAATATCAACACAACAGCATCCCTGCCCAAAGCATCTCACTCAACCCAGTGAGAAGCCGGAAAACGATGCTAATGGCATCACTTTGCCTTTTCCCCCCCAATTTGGTGCAAAACCCCACTTTCCATCACGGTGACAACCCCCCCTGGGATTAAAGGGGTGAAGGACAAGCCCAAATTGGGGCTGCATCACCCCAAATCTCACACCACCACCCAAAACAACCCCAAAATCCCCCAATTTGAGGACGGACACGCAGCCCAGGCCCAACAGCAGCACCCAAACCTCCCCAGGTTTTAATTTTATGGGGGCATCCTCCCTAAAAATGTTTCGAAGGGGATGATTTCCAGCTGCAAAATCCCATCTGGAATGCCCAGGAATAAAGGGAGGGATAAAGGAGGGGGGGGCTGGAGCCAAGACAAATAAAGAGTTCAAATGGGAAACGATTAAAACTAAACTCAACTCAAATAAATCGAAAGCGAGCGAGATAAGACGCGGGCGCCCTCGCTGCCTATTTAACATTCATTGGATTGAATAATCAGGCCTCATTATCTCAAATTGTCTGCATATTTGCCCTCAAAATGCTAATTTGGAAGTTGGCTGCGAGCGCAGTCTGCCTATTTTGACTAAAATATGATTTTGCTTTATTGTACGTGGTTTGTAGCTCCGGGGGCATTTCCCCTTGCAAAGCGAAAGGGAAATAGACAAAAAGGCAAATAAAATATCCCCCCCTTTATCAAAAGGCGGCCGGGGAGGAGAGCGGCGCCCTGTTTTGCGTAGAAATGGCATTTTTAGGCCTTGCGGTAAAATTAGAGGCGTTATCAGTTTCTTTTGGGGATGGACAGTTTATCGTTCATCTCGGGAAGGAAAATAGGAGAAATAATTTGCTTTTATTCTGATTGTTCGGCGGAGCGGGGAGGGACGAGCTGTTGCTCCCCATGGCTTATACCCCCCGTTTTTCCCCATCCTTGCCCCTACCACCCCTTCACCCCCATCCCCAATTTGAGCAGGGGGTTAAAATCCAAACTCTGAGCTTTATCCATCAGGAAAATCAACCATTTGATCTCGGGGCACGATTCAGAGCATCCATCTATTTACATTATTACCCTTCCTAAAAGTCAATCAATAGATAATAAGGTGGGAATAATGGCCAGGAGTTAACCCCCCCCCATTCACGGCCGAGGATTTAGGGTTATTGAAGGGCAATTGCTTCCAAAAAGTCATTTCAATCCGGCGTTAGCGATGCCGCCGTCCGCCCACCGGCTTACCCGCAAAGCGGCCGCTCGCCCCCAAATGACACATTTCTATGCAAACCCCACGCTGACCCCCCCCCGAAAGCTGTTTGCACAGCAAACTGCAATTGTATGGGGGATTAACGGGGCTTGGCGGGGCCGGGGGGGCGGCCAACGGGCCTTGTTGACAAATAAAGGTGGAAATCCGGCGCCATCAATTCCGCGGGTGCCTCTGGATTTGGCAATGACACTGCTTTTGACTTTTCCCGGCTTGGGCAGATGGACACGGGTTTGGATGCGCTCTTGGATTTTAGGGGGGCAGGTGGTAGCGCAAAAAAAGGGGGGGACCCAGAGAGATGCTGGTTGTCCTGGGGATGCTGCAAACCCCCCATGTTGGGTTCCAGCCTGGGGGAAATGGGAGGAGAGATGCTGCCGTGGGATATTTTTGGCCTCGTTGCCCCATAACCAGCATGTGGAGAAGGACAAAGCTCAACCTTCCCCTGGCCTCCACTTGGTGCTGCCCCATGGGGCGGTGGGGACAGGCACGGCCTGAGCGTTCTGCCCTGGGATGTGGCATTTTAGGGTTGATAAATGGGATTTTGGGGGCTGGTTCATAGAATCACAGAATGGTTTGGGTTGAAGGGACCTTCCCAGCTCCCCCAGTGCCCCCCCTGCCATGACAGGGACATCTGCACCAGCTCAGGTTGCTCAGAGCCCCGTCCAGCCTGGCCTGGTGTGTCCCATACTCCTGTGTACCACCCCAGTGTGTCCCATCCTGATGTGTCCCAGCCCAGTTTGTCCCACCCTGGTGTGTCCCAGCCCAGTTTGTCCCATTCCAGTGTGTCCCACCCTGGTGTGTCCCAGCCCAGTGTCCCTTCCCAGTGTCTCCCATCCCAACATGTCACATCCTTGGTGTGTCCCAGCCCACTGTGCCACCCTGGTGTGTCCCACCTTGGTGTGTGTCCCCCACTCTGCTATGTCCCACCCTCTGTGTTTCATCCCAGTATCCCCCATCCTACTGTCCCAGCCTTCTGTTCCATCCTGGTGTGTCCCACCCTGGTGTCCCCCACTCCAATGACCCCACTCCAGTGTCCCAGCACAGTGTGTCCCATCCCAGTGTCCCCCTTCCTGCCGTCCCACCCCACTGTCCCCCAACCTGCTGTCCCAGCCCTGTATCCCACACTAGTCTGTCTCATCCCAGTGTCCCCCCTCTCGCTGTCCCAGCCTGGTGTCCCATCCCAGTGTGTCTTCCACCCCACTGTCCCAGCCCAGTGTGTCTCATCCCAATGTCCCCCAGACAGTGTCCCAGCCTGGTGTCCCACGCTGGTGTCCCCTCCCACAGTCCCGGCCCAGTGTCTCAGCCTGGTGTCCCCTCCCATGGTCCCTAGTCCGGTGTCCCCAGCCTGGTGTCCCCTCCCATGGTCCCAGCCTGGTGGCC
Organism: Nesoenas mayeri; assembly: GCF_963082525.1. Lineage (NCBI taxonomy): Eukaryota > Metazoa > Chordata > Aves > Columbiformes > Columbidae > Nesoenas > Nesoenas mayeri. The sequence continues at coordinate 76,157,078 of NC_137540.1, read as the reverse complement.
CCAGCCCGGGGTCCCCAGCCTGGTGTGTCCCCTGTCGTAGTCCCAGCCCCGTGTCCCCAGCCCAGTGTCCCCTCCCGCGGTCCCAGCCGGTGTCCCTCCCGGTGTGTCTCATCCCAGTGTCCCCAGCCCGGTGTTCCATCCCAGTGTCCCTAGCCCGGTGTCCCCTCCCGCGGTCCCAGCCGGTGTCCCTCCCAGTGTCCCAGCCCGGCGTGTCTCATCCCAGTGTCCCCAGCCCAGTGTCCCCTCCCGCGGTCCCAGCCGGTGTCCCTCCCAGTGTCCCAGCCCAGTGTGTCTCATCCCAGTGTCCCCAGCCCGGTGTCCCCTCCCGCGGTCCCAGCCGGTGTCCCTCCCAGTGTCGCAGCCCGGCGTGTCTCATCCCAGTGTCCCCAGCCCGGTGTCCCCTCCCGCGGTCGCAGCTGGTGTCCCTCCCAGTGTCCCAGCCCGGCGTGTCTCATCCCAGTGTCCCCATCCCGGTGTCCCCTCCCGCGGTCGCAGCCGGTGTCGCAGCCGCGGTCGGGCAGTGGCCTCTGCCGGTCAGCGGCGGAACGGCCGCACCGGACCCCAACTGGGACCTACTGGGACCTACCGGGACCCTGCCCGCTGGGACCCTCATTAACTGGGAGCCCACTGGCTGGAATTGTGCTAACTGGGATGCCTGTTAACTGGATCCCTGCTAAATGGGATGCTCACTAACTGGGAATCTTGATAACTGGGAGCCCGCTGACTGGGATCCCTGCTAACCGGGATACTTCCTGCGATGCTCACTAACTGGGATGCCTGCTACTGAGGATGCTCACTAACTGGGATCTTTATTCACTGGGATGCTCACTAAGTGGAAAGCCCAGTAACTGGGATACCCGTAAATGGGATGCCTGCTACTGGGGATGCTCACTAACTGGGATGCTCACTAACTGGGATGCCCACTAACTGGGATACTAACTGGGATACTCAATAACGGGGATTCTCACCAACTAGGATCATACTAATTGGGATACTTGCTAACTGGAAAGCCCAGTAACTGGGATGCCCACCAACTGGGCTGCCTGTTAACTGGTATACTCACTAGCAGTGGTACTTGCTAACCAGGCTCCCCTCTAACTGGGATGCTCTTGGGTCCAAACCCCACAAACCACAGCTCTAAAAAGCCAGGAGACAGAAATAAAGATCATGGAAAATAAAAAAATACCCATTTTCCTTCAGGTGGGGACCCATCCCAGCCCTGGGGGACCCGTCCCAGTCCCGAGCCCCCCAGTTCTGCTGCAGAACTCCCCCAGTTTAGAGCTCAGCACATTTTACCCCATATCACACAGCTACGAATGTTGTTATTGACAGCAGCTCCTGTATTGAAGCTCTCAACCTCCATCAGCACCTGAGCAAGGAGTTCCCCAGGTCAATTATTTGCAGGATTTAAAAAATATACATTTTTCTTTATTCTTTCCCTGCCTTTGCAGCCTCAAGCAGCCCCCGGCAGTGGCGCTGACCTGCGTATGTCTAAGTCCGGCCTGCAAAAACCTCCCTAGAGCTGGGTCAAGTCTATCGAGAGCAGAAGCGGAGCTGCATATCTTATGATGCTTAAGGCAGAGCTTCGTTCTGCATCCCAAATCCGGGCGACAAGACCTTTAATAACACCAAAGGGAGAGTGGATTGAGTCCGGGGGGGTGTCTGGGATTCGGATAAAATTATCTGCAGGACCAAGGGTTGTGCCTGGAGCCTCCTCAGCCACTTGATGGCAGCGGGTGTCCAAACACTTTAGTTTCTTCCAATAATTTCAGCTGAATTGGTAAAAAATACTCATTTACCCCGCAAATTGTGGGTGTCCACAGCAAAGTACCAGCAGTAGGATGCAAAATTATTTATAGTGGGTGAAAGGCTCCAAGAGCTGGGACGGACAGACAGACAAGGGCCAGACAGGGGGATGCTGCGGGACAGCGAAGGGACACAAGACCAAGGGGGGACCCTGGGGGCTGGGGGGGCACCCCAGCAGTGTCGTGGCTCAAGGGGGTGACCCTGGAAGTCCCACTGCTCCTCAGACAGACAATCCACACCCTGCCCAGACAGCCGGGCTGAGGGCTAATGAGCAGCATTGTTATTAATTAGCTCAGGAGCCGGAGCCTTGGGGGCAATTTTGCCTCAAAATTAGGCAAGAGCCATCTCGGGGTTCACGTTTCCCCCCATCCAGATTGGAACCTGCTAAAAGGTGACACTCGGTTTATGGGCAGCAACCCCCCCATTCCAGCACTCTCATACTTTTTGCACAGCATCACCCCCCCAAATTACTAAATCCCCCCCTCTCCAGGACAGGATTTTCCCACCTGGCTGTCCCAAAGCATCACTGGGTACCAGTATCCCCAGTTTGGCCCCGTATCACCTGGATCCCAACCCCATGAGCATCCCACCCAGCACAGGGGTGCCAGGCACCCCCCACCCTGCAGTGGGGGGATACTGGGTGGGGGGTGATGTTTGCTCAGCTCCATCCAACAGAGAGAAAAGAAAAAGGGAATACAAAAAGGGAAAGCACCTCCTGACCAAACAACCAAACACACCAGAGCCCACTGAACCCTTCGGGGGGGCCTCCTGCCTTTTTATCTCGGCCTTTTCAAGACTGTAATTAAGATCTAATAACACCAAATCTGCCGCCCTTTCATCTCTCCCCCCACCCAGGGCCTGTATTTGCCCCCACCGCAGTGGCGATGCCCCCATGATGAGCCGGGGAATGCGGCATCGCCACCAGTGCGGTGCCCACCACGGGTTTTTAGGGGTTTTTAATGTAAAAACAACACCGGGGAGCCCTCACTCACTAGTACCAGGCTGGGATGTATCCTGGTAATGTGGAATTGCGGGGTCCCTGTCCCCGCCCCCATCCCGAGGTGACCACACACCCCCATAATGATTTTCTCAGCACCGGAGCGATCCCTTGGGATATTGTTTTATTTCCCCAGCTTTGAGGGGGCCACATGTGCGCATGTTGGGTTCTGGGGAGCCTGTGAAAGCCAAGCGGAGGGGGGGGGCTGCGGTGCAGATGTGGGCCCCAGCCCCCCAAACTCCCCCACGCCCCCATTTCCTCCCCAATAAACCCCCCAGCCCTGGTGCAGTCCTTTGACCGGGGTTCGCCCCCCCACGGTGCCAACCCAAGGTGTGACTTTTCCCAGCTCATTAGGAAAAGCTGCGCGATTTTAAGAATTTCAGACCCTAATGACCATCTGAATCCCATCAGCAGAGAGGGGCGAGCTCGGGGGGGGGTGCGAGATCACCCCCCTGCCCCGTCTCTGCCACTGCCTCTTGGAGCATCCCTGGTCCTGTCCCTTTGCCTCGCTGGCCCAGGGTACATTGTGCCCTCCGAAAAACAGCTGTGAATAGAGGTTTGTGCCAGCACGGTGGACTCAGAGTGACAAGGGGGACCCCAAGTCCTCCTGGGGACTTGGGTGGCTTTTGAGGTGACACTGGCTGTCCTGTGGTGTCACCTGGGTGCTGGGATCCTCCTGCCGAGGTATTTCAGAGGCAACACCACCTCAGGCTGGGGGGGGACATGAGGGTCTCTACTTCAATGGCAGGGGAGTGGGGGGGACACCCCAGTTGAGAGCAGTGGGACATGGCGGGATACCCTGATAGAGGGCAGCGGAAAGTGGGGGTCAGTTCCACCGAGGGCAGGGGGACATGGGCAACACCTCAGTCGAGGGCTGGGAGCCATGGGGGGGGGCACATCCCCATCAGATGGCAGTGGGGTATGGGGGGGGCACCCCAGTTGAGGGCAAAGAGACATGGGGGACACACCTCATTAAAGGTCAGAGGGACCTCGGGGGACATACCAGTTGAGGGCAAGGAGACATGGGGGGTACACCCCATTTGGGTGCAGTGAGACATGGGGGGGGCAACCCCATCAGGGGGGACGGGGGGGACACCTCATTCAAGGGTAGGAGGACGGGGTGGGGACACCCCGATAGAGGGCAGCGGGACATCCCCATTGAGGACAGTGAGACATGGGGGTGACATCCCCATCAAGAGCAGTGGGACATGGGGGTGACACACCAGTCAAAGGCAAGGGGACATTGGGAGGATACACCGGTTGAGGACAGAGGAACATGGGGGGTACACCCCAGTCAAGGGCAGTGGGACATGGGGGGGACACACCGGTGGAGAGCAGAGAGATATGGGGGACATGCCAGTCGAGAGCAGGGCAACATGGGGGGACATCGCCATCAAGGGCAGTGGGACATGGCGGGGACACCCCAGTCGAGAGCAGGGCAACATGGGGGGACATCGCCATCGAGGGCAGTGGGACATGGCGGGGACACCCCAATCGAGGGCAGTAGGACGCGCGGGGGACATTCCCACGGAGGGCAGAGGGTCCCCGGGCTCCCCCGTCCCCCCGCCCGGGCCCATCCCGGTGCCACCGCTCCCCGCCCGCCCCGTCCCGCCCCGTCCCCTCCGCCCCCGCGCTCCCTGGGGCGGCCCGAGCGCCCCGGGGGGTCGGGTCCGTATAAAGGCGGGCGGACCGGCCCCCAGCACAGCCCGCCATGCCGGCCCCGCCGCCCGCCGCCCGGCCCGGCCAGGCTTTCACCATCGCGGCGCTGCTGGGAAGCGCCTCCCCGGACCCCCGGGACCCCCCCCCGGCTCCCGGCCTCGCCGCCGCCCGGTTCCCGCCGCCCGCCGCCCCCCGGCCGCTCTGCACCGCCTGCTGCGGGGCGCTCCCCGCATGGGCCGCCCGGCTCGGGGCTACAGGTACCGCCGACCCCCGGACACCCCCCGCTCCGGCTTTCCCGTGGGGACACCCCCAAATGGGGACCCTTCCACAGGGGATCTCTGCCCGGGGACCCACCTTTCCTGTAGGGACAGCTCCAAATGGGGACCCGCTGCCAGGTCCCCATGCCGCGACCTTTGGCCACCTCTCCCATGGGGACATCTCTGAACAGGGATCCTTCCAAAGGGGATCTCATCCAGGGGACCCACATCACCTCTCCCATGGGGACATTGCCAAACGGGGATCCCTCCAATGAGGATCTTATCCATGGAGACCCAAGTCCACCTGTCCCATGGGGACATCTCCAAATGGGGACCCCTCCAATGAGGATCTTATCCAGGGGGACCCAAATCCACCTATCCCATGGGGACATCTCCAAATGGGGACCCCTCCAAAGGGGAGCTTGTCCTTGGGGACTCACATCCACATCTCCTGTGGGGACACCCCAAATGGGGACCTCCTGCCCACTCCCCAAGGGGGACACCTTTGGCCACCTCACCCATGGGGACATGTCCAAAAATGGACCTCTCCCATGGGGACATCTCCAAATTGGGACCTCCTGCCCCTTCCCCAAGTGGGGACCTTTGGCCACCTCTCCAAAAATGGTGGACCCTACTCAATGGGACTTGTTCTAGGGGTGGCCCTGTCTACCTCTCACATGGGGATGTGTCCAAATGGGGACCTGAATGCGCTACTCCCATAGGGACATCTCCAAATGGGGATGTCCTTCCATCTCTCCAAGGGGAGGCCATTGGCCACTTCTCCAAAGCAGGGACCTCCCTTGCAAGGGGACTTCTTCCAGGATGGGGACTTGTGTCCACCTTCCCATTTGATGTCTCCAAATGGGAGACATCCTCTGTTTCCCTCTCCCAAGTGGATCTCTCAAGCGAGGACCCTCTTCTGCCCCTCTGGCCTCTCTAAGGGGGACATCTCCAAATGGGGGAGCTCCTTATACCTCTTCGTGGTGACCCCTTCCAAAGGGATTGTCTCCAAGAGGGACCTGCGTTCACCTCTCCAAGGACATCCTCTCTATATGGAGGACTCTCTCCAAAGGAGACATCTTCAAATGGGAAGATCCTTTTTCCCTCTCCAAAATAAAGGACCTTCCAAGGGGGGACCCCACTCTAAAGGGGACCCCTCCAAGGGCTCCTCTCCACACTGACCTCCCCCTCTCTCTCTCACCTCCAGGCTTCCTGATCTCCAAGTGTTGCTTCCCCGCAGTCAGAGCCAAGCCCAGCAAAGCCAAGCGAGTCCGGACCATCTTCACCAGCGACCAGCTGGCGCGGCTGGAGAAGGAGTTTGCGCGGCAGCAGTACATGGTGGGCACGGAGCGGTGCCAGCTCGCCTCCTCCCTGCGCCTCACTGAAGAGCAGGTGAGCCCCACCGTGGTCCATCTCCACCGGCCCCCACCAGCAGATCCAGGGAGGGTCCCAAACCTGAGTGCCAATGGTTGGGACCCGGACAGTGTCCCTCAGCCTGGGGCAGGAGCCCTGTGGGGTAGGAATCGCAGATAATTGACATTAAAAGAGTGGAGGACCACAGATGGGGAAACTGAGTCACAAAGTGTCTGTCCCAAGGCCACATGGAGGGGTTGAACTTGTTCAACCTTCTTGTTAAGGTGGATCTTCTCCACCATGGGCAGGTCCCAGCTCACCAAGGCAGGCTCAGCTTCTGGGTTGCAGGGGATGGTTTCCATCTTGGTGGGGACATCTGAGGCTGTGGGCACTGAAAGGTTTGGGTATTGTCTGGGTATTGACCGAGTTTAGCAGACCATGAGGTCCATGGAGAAAACCAGGTTTGAAAGCCACACTTTACCTCTTCCTAAGGTGAAAGTCTGGTTCCAAAACCGGAGGATCAAGTGGAGGAAACAAAGCCTGCAACAGCAACAAGCCCAACTGGCCAAAATGCGTTTGGCCACCCCGCAGGGGAGCCCCGACTCACAGAGCCACCATGGCGAGGAGGACGAGGACTTCGCGGTGGAGCTGGAGGACAGCCAGGAGGACACGGCCTCCTCGGGGACAGCACCCGCACGGACTGTGACAAAAAGCTGCTGAATCGTCCCCTGGGGCTGCTTTTGCATGTGTATTCTATGAATGTCTCATAGCTGGCAATGAGCGTAATTAATATAAATGGGGCACCGGTTATTTTTGCAGTGCAAAAATAAATTATTTATGCAAGTCTTGGGCTCATCTTTGCAGGAGGAACAACAACAACATATGCCTTCCATTGGCAGCAACTGTTTGGTGGGGGTCGTTCATAGAAGAAAGGTCTGGAGGTCTGGGGGACACTCGGACCCACAATCAGCCCCGTAGCCAGGCTGGTCCCAAAGGTGCTGGGTGCTCAGATGTGTCCTCGTGCTCTAAAATAACTCAGGACCTTCACAGAATAGAATAGTTTGGGTTGGAGGGCCCTTTCCAGCTCATCCATTCCCACTCCTGCCATGACAGGGACATCTTCACCAGCTCAGGTTGCTCAGAGCCCTGTCCAGCCTGGCCTGGGATGTCTCCAGGGATGGTTCATCCACCACCTCTCTGCACAACCTGGGCCAGGCTCTCACCACCCTCAGGACAACAATTTCTTCCTCATGTCCAGCCTGAATCTCCCTCCTTGAGTTTAAAACCATCACCCCTTGTCCTATCACAACAGGTCCTGCTGAAAAGTCTGTCCCCACCTGAGCCCAGGTCCTTGTTGAGTATCTCCATCTCATCCATCCACCTTCTTACCAACAGCATCTTCACCACGGCCTCCATCTCTGCCCACAGCTCCCACATCCCAACCCAGCAATTACAACCTGCTCTGCGGGGCTTTTGGAGCCAGGAAAGTTGGGAAAACCAGGGAAAATGTACCTGGAGAGAAGAACAGGGTGGTGGCTTTGTGAGCTGGACACCTGTGGTCCCACCTCAGCTGGGCAACCATTAGCCAGGTTTCAACTGTAATTGTTTGCCCCTATTTAGGCAAATGGAGAGGTTTCAAATTCACCAGGAATGAAATTTCCTCGGTGATTGGGCTGGAGCAAAGATGGTACCCAGGTGGGGGGTTTATTTGGGCAGGTGCGAAACCTGGTGCAAGGAGAGGGGATGAAGAAAAGACAAGGGGATGGTGCAAGGAGCAGGGGGACCACTGAAGGGGACGGTGCAAAGAGACAGGGACAAGAAGGGGACAGTGCAAGGAGGGGGGAAAATTAAGAAGGGGACTGTGCGAAGAGAGGGGGACAATGCAAAGAGAAGGAGATGATGCCAGGAGAGGGGGTGACACCAGGAGAAGGGGATGGTTCCTGGAGAGGGGGGGACAGTGCAAGAAAAAGGGGCTGGTGCCAGGAGGAGGATGATGTGACGGAAGCTGCTCTTTGTTCCGGCTGGTTTTAGAGCTGGGATTAAGCCGGCGATTCTCAAAGAGCCCAAACTGTGCTAATGTCTTCACATGTCTGCTGAGAGCCCAGGCGGGTTTAACTCGCTAATCTCGCCTGCCGGTGGGTTTATTGCCACTGTCCCGAGACAACAGGGTTTACGGGGGATGTTTTAATATCGCCCGGCCGGGGGCCGAGCTGATTGCCAGAGTTAAGTTGTTCTCAGGACACCTTTAATCCCCTGGGAGCTGGCAGGATTGGGACTTTTTGGCGGTGCTGGGGTCATCTGGGATGGCCAATGGGGGACCCGCTCCGGGGGGGATGCTCCTGGGGATGGACACCCCCCTGCGGGCAGTGTCCAACCGGGGAAATGACTTTAATTAAAGCTGCTGGGCTTGATTGAGTTTTGTTTCAAAAGGTAGTTTGTATATGAGATGAGTTAAACCGTGTCCAGCCCTCTGGCACCTTGGGGTTTGGCTGGGAGGGTTTTCGGGTGGTGGGTGAGGGGTTGGCCGGTCGCTGGGGGTGCACAGGGCTCAGGACACCTGTGTCCCTTTTCCCATCCCCTGCCTTCCTCCCACCCAGTGATTAACCTGTTTGCAGGTTCCTTTGGGTGGGAAGGGAAGGTGTCCGCACGACAAGGCAGCTGATGACTGCACAGGTGGGGATGAGAAGAGCCCAACGCCTAGGTCTGACCCTGATAAGGGGCTGGAGTTGATGGTTTGCAAAGTCTGGGTCATTTTATGCCCTGCCAAGCCCCCGCCAGCCCTGCAATCCTGGAAAGGGGGTGGAAATGCAGGTTTGCTTCTCTGTCTCTGGTCCAGGGAGCAAGTCTCGCAGCTGAGCCCAACTCCCACAGCTCAACTGGGGTTGGTGGGTTGGGATCAAACCCAGGGACAGCGATTTGGCACCATGGAAAAAAATGGAGAGAGCTTCTTTGGGTCTTGGGCTGGATCGAGCCACCTGGGGCAGAATCTGGGCTCCTCTCATCCCCCCGAAAAGTCTTGCAGAATAAGAGCTGTGTCCTTACCAAACCTCACACGCATCCCAAAAAACGCCACTAGTCCCTTTCCAATCCTACGTATCACGTTGCTTTCTTAAAGACACTAATTTTTTCACCTGTCTGCAAAAACCAACTTGCCTTTCAGTAGCAGATAAGTATAAGGAAGTGAGAATTAAGCAGCATTATTAAGAGGATAAAGGTTTATCTGCTAAAGACACAGCGCTGAGCCCTCCCCAGCAAACCTCTGCTCTGGAGATAAGCGGGTTTGTAGGACAGGTAGGCTGTGAGATGTGTTAGGATGGATCATTTACCCAGAGCCTGGTCTGCATGTGGATGGGTGGGGATGAATGCAGGGAATAGGTGCAAATGGGTGGCTGGGTAAATGTGATGGGAGGCGGAGGGATGGAGGGATTCCGGCCAGGATTATTCCTGCTGAGCGCACGGCGACGACGGACGACTTGTTTGCACGAGTCACGTTTATTCAGCATGGGAGAAGTTTGCGGGATGAAGCGTTTGGATGCTGGAGCAGCAGGACCCCTCCGTCCCCCCAAATCCCCATGACCCAAACGGTGTCCCAGGTGCCTTTTGCATCCCGACCCTGAGCTGGCAGCCCTGTTCTCCGTGTCTGATTGTCCACTCGCACTCTCATTTTTGGGGGGTTTTGCTAAATGGGATTACCATGTGCCAAGGAAAGGCTGGGGCGCCGGGGAAAGCAACTGGAGCCGGGACGCGGGGCGCCAGGGTCGGCCGTGCGTGTTTGCAGGCTCCGTCTCATCATGTAATCTCGTTAAATGGTCAGGGAGCATTTCCCCTGGCTTCTCCCTCCCCTTTCATTCCCGATTAAAACATCAAATAAAGCCGGGCAGCTCCACCAGCTCTGCGCTGCCTGCTTTCGGGGGAAATTAAAAAAGATATCATGAGTGATGGGAGGAAATGTCACGACATCCCACCTTTTGGAGTCTTTCTGGGGTGAATTTGCCCCAAGCTGCCTTGCTCAGCAAGAGCAAAGGCACAGATTCTTTGCATTAAAGTCTCGGCTAGGAAGTAGCTTTTGGTTGCATGAAAATCGGGGTGAAGTGTTGGGAAATGCAACGAGGGAACCGGGCGATGAGGGAGATCACTCACATTGCAGTGGCCAAAGTCGCTGGGTTTAAATCTCCAGGTTTAAAAATGTCAGGTTTAAAAGGTATTTATCCTGCAACAAGGAACATGGGGCTGTCAGAGGGAGGACGAGCGGCATCCTGTCTAAATCCTGCATAGGGCTCCATGGGGAGGTTTGGAGTTTGTTTTGAACACCATCAACCTCGGGCTGCATCTCATCCCAGTCTCAAAACTGGACAAACTGGGAGGAAATCCATCCCTGGCTCTGCTCTCAGACACACACAGGGCAGGGCCTGAGATAAACCAGTTTTCCTTCTTGCAGTGAGATGAACTGTTAGGAAAAAAAGAGGAAAAAAAGATGGATATTGCACCATTCCCCCTTTGAAAGTGGTTCGTGGCACAAAATCCCTCGGCCCTGCGGCACATCCACCCTGGCATGGTTAGGCTGGGCTGTAGCTCAGAGAGCCCTGGCACCGAACACCCTCTGCAACAGTGTGATTTTAGTGTTAAAAGTCGATTAAATTGTTAAATCAAGTAAGCCCTGATGGTATGGGATGAAGAAGAGGATGTCGCCGGGAGGCGTGAGTCTGCTGAAGTGCTCCCGGCTCTGCTAAAACCTCCTCCTGGGACTTAGGCTGGGATCCCCTCATGCCTCAGTTTCCCCATCAGGGTAAACCCAGCCTTGGCCACGCATGGTATCAGCTCAACTTACCCAGGTCCGGTCCGACCCCTCTCCCTCCCAGCGCCCCCGCTGGGAGCTGAGCCGGATCCGACCCTTGCTCTTCCCCATCCTTCCCCCCAGCTCCATCTCTATTGATTTAATAAGATGGAGAGGAATTAACAGGGCCGGAGCATTGGAATAATGAAAGATGAACAAAGGGGCAGCGCTAGCAAAGATGCTGCCAGCTTTTAATGATGAGGCCGGGCAGATCCCCTGCTAGCTGCCCCTTTGGAGTGGCGATTAAGAACATACTGTTTATTGTTAAGGCAGAGAGATAAATCCCTGCACCGTTTCTGATGTGATCAGCCGAGGCTTCTCCCTACAATTTGTGATCCTATTGTGGACGGTGTTTGCCCTGGGCAAGGAGAGTCTGGGAACCACTTATGAACCATCCTTTGGTCATTAGCCTCCTCATTAGGAGAGAACAATCTGGGAGGAAAAGAAACAAAAAGATAATTGAAGGGAGCGGCAGGCTGAGGGTGCACCCGGGACTGTACCAGGGGCTGCCTCCTTGCTTAGTTTGGTTATAATTCCCAATTAATTTTAAATGTATGGTTTGGGGATGCTCTTAATATCTGGAATTGCACCCCCTGTGAACACGATGTTCGTGTCTGATGGGAGGAGCATCTTCCCAGGCCTTGCAGGAAGGTATTAGCTTATTTTTGGGGGGATCACCCAGACTTTGCTGCCAGTCGGGCACAGCCCCCTTGTGGGGTCGACCCACAGGATATTCGGGCTTGGGGAAATGGGGGGATGCCAGCAGCTGGAGTGGTCCCCAGCAGCCAAGGAGGGTGATGTGTTGGGATGCAGAAAGTCCAGCTCCATCATTTCAAGCTGGACATGAGGAAGAAATTGTTGGCCCTGAGGGTGGTGAGAGCCTGGCCCAGGTTGGCCAGAGAGGTGGTGGATGAACCATCCCTGAGACATCCCAGGCCAGGCTGGACGGGGCTCTGAGCAACCTGAGCTGGTGAAGATGTCCCTGTCATGGCAGGGGGTCACTGGGGGAGCTGGGAAGGTCCCTTCAACCCAAACTATTCTATGATTTCACATCTGGCTGAGATGTGAGGCCAAACCAGCCCCCGCTCCCCAAAACAACCCCCCTTGTGCCAGTGACAAAACCTCCCCACCCAAAGGCCAGGGCAGGGTCGAGCCTTGCTGAGCCGCATTGCAGCCTGAGCTTAATTCAGACCTTGCCTGGAAATTTCAACCTGGGTGACAAATCACTGGAAAGCCCCAGGCTGTGGGGGGAGAGGTGCTTTTCCCCACAGGTTGAGCAATGGGGAGCAGCAGGTCCTGTCCCCATCCCCAGGGACACCCCGGCTGGGCACAGGGCTCCGTGACCTGGGGAGGAGGGGGAAGAGCCACAATTCCTCAGGATGCTTGATATTATCAAGTGCTAATGAGACCTGGATGGGGCTGAGGTGCTTTGCAGGCCATTATCCCAAATTAACCTGACAATGCAGCCGGGAGCAGTGTCTGAAGGGCGGCTGGGGTGTGTATTGGCTGTCTGGGGCTGGGTGGGGGACATGTTGACCTCTGCCTCCCCCCACACACACCCCCCAGCTGAAAGGGTTTTGCAGAGTTAATTTTCCATTACATGAACGTGTTGAATCAGCTCCCCAAGAGTTTTGTCAGCCAGGGGTAAGGTGATAGGGATGGAGAGGAGAGCGGGGCTATCGCCTCCCCAAACTGGTCATAGAATCACAGAATAATTTGGGTTGAAGGGACCTTTCCAGCATCCCCAGTGCTCCCCCTGCCATGAGCAGGGACATCTTCACCAGCTCAGGTTGCTCAGAGCCCCGTCCAGCCTGGCCTGGGATGTCTCCAGGGATGGTTCATCCACCACCTCTCTGGCCAACCTGGGCCAGGCTCTCACCACCTTCAGGGCAACAATTTCCTCCTCATGTCCAGCCTGAATCTCCCTCCTTTAGTTTAAAACCATCACCCCTTGTTGATGTTTGGCACGTCCTTCTTGGGCGAAACTCTTATGTTCCCAAACCCTGACGTCCATCCCACGCTGCCACAGGACTCTTATGGCCCATCGAGTGGTTGGGCAGTGGTTCAAACTGGGGAGCACTGGGCTGAAAAGTGCCTGCGAGCTCAGCTGAAGCATTAACAAATAAAATCATTTAAAAGACATGTAGATGAGGTTCTTAGGGACACGGGTTAGTGCCAGTGTTGGGTTAAGAGTTGGACTTGATGATCTTGAGGGTGTCTTCCAAACAAAATGATTCTATGACTGTTTGCCCAGAGCTGGTGGACCCTTAAAGTGGAGAGCTGGCTGGGCTCTTGTCACCTACAACAGGGGACATATGGGGCTCACTGTGCTCTTGCCACCTATAACAGTGGACATATAGGGCTAGTTGGGCTCTTGTCACCTGCAATCCTGTCTCCCATTGCCATGTGATGCCCTCAGAGTGCACACAGTGTTGTGTCACCACTCCCATCCTTACCCTAGTTTGGGGCTGTTAATGAGACCCCACGAGGTGTCAAGGACATGGAAGGCGATGGGGACATTGTTTTTTGTCCAGGGAGAAACCCCATGCTCCTCTTTTTGCAGTGAAGATGAACCCTCATTCCCCTCTCCCCATAGTATTCCATGGGATCTGGCTGGGAAGGGACAAATCACCAGCTCCGGGAGCCACGTGGTTTGAGGATGTTCCTCGTTGCCTTTCTATTATTGTATTATGGATTATTATTTATTATTACAATGGATTATCCCAGGAGAAACGGCTGCAGAAATGTGACACAAAGCTAAAAGCTACTGTTCCAAATCCCATTTTTAAGCCAATTTTTTGTAAGAGTAAAAGGCATGAGATCATAATTTCAGACTCGTTATGTTGGCGGTGCCGGGCTAGTTATCCTAATGAGCGCAAGCACACCTGTCTAATCAGCAACAGGAGCCCTGGGATCCATCTTCTCCCTAATCCCAAAAGATGCTCTTGAGTGGAGAAGATGTTTTCCCACTTGCAGAAGGACTCAAATATACAAGATACAAATCCCCATCATGTTTTTTGCGTGTTCCTGAGGTGGCGTTTGGGGAAATTTCCACCAATTTCTTGTCGCCCGCTGGGACGGGTTTTTGCGACTTTGGGAGAGGGATGGAAATGGAGCCCAAAGTCTCTCCAAGCGATGGGGGCGAGGTGTGAAATTTCTCATGGGCGAACAAGTGAGAGCTGCGGGGTGCCCGGGAGAAAGGGGGACGGAAAAGATGAAGAGGGGGGAGAGGAGGAGAAAAAGCAGCCACCAGAGAGAAAGCAAATCCCCAAAGCAGCAACCTGAAGAGTTTTCTATGGGGGGATTGTAAAATGCGCTCTCTCTTTCCCCTTTGCAGGGGGGAACAAGGGCCCCCACTCTATCTGATAGTCATTAGCATCAATTAGCCCCGTTTGAAGTAGGCAACATCTTTGTCTCTCGGCAAAAAGACAGAAATAATAAAACCTTTCAGGGAGCCCATAATAACATCTGGAGCAAGGGAGAGGCTGAGCTCAAGTTCCCCACTTTCATCTCTTGTCGAGGTACTTGGAATGTTAATGCAGCCTCATTCTTTAATGGAGTTATCAGGAAATGCTTTTCACCCCCTTCCCTTTGCTCAGGGGGGATGTTTACAAAGGGCTGGGGGCTTTTGTTGTTGTTGTTGTTTTGTTGTTAGGATTTTGGGGGTTTCGCCCCCTTAAGAAACCACCTCGCTCTCTCCTTTTAGTTTTTTGCGCTCTTGGGAAAAACAAAACCGGACTAAAGTTAAAATAAAAAACCACCCCCCCGCACACACAAATAACAATTAACAAAAATAAAGGGGATCAGGGTCCATCCTTTCATCTCCCCTGCCAAAATCCCCTTTTCTGGGAGCAGATGGAGCGGGTGGTTGTGGCTCCTGGGTGCTACATTTCCCAAGTCATTACTAGCGAGTGAAAATTTCCAGCTTTCCGAGCAAAATGCATTAGCTGAGCACACAGTACTAATGGGAAAGGGCTCGCGTCATTAGGCAGCGGGTTCGGAAAAGTCAATCGGGCTTTTTGTGGCTGGTTGTCCGTCCCTCCATCTCGCTGTCTGTCCGTCTGTCCGTCCCTCTCACCGTAACCCCCTGCTCGATGGTTCGCCCATCCCATCAACCGCAATGTACAACTTCTCCTTTAATAACCAGAGCACCTCCAGCACCTCTTCCCCAATGAACTATTCCCAAATGACAGTGGTGGTCACGACCTATTATAAACATGAAAAATAACTGAGAGATTTAACAGGATTTTAATACGACGAATCAAAAACTTGTGCAACAACATCTGCATTTTAATCCACATCCAGATTTCAATCCACCCATGTTTCAATCCACATCCATATTTCAGTCCACCCGTGTTTCAATCCACCCATGTTTCAATCCACCCGTGTTTCAATCCACCCATATTTCAATCCAGGCAAACCCAGACGCTGTGAATCTCTGCGGATGATTTTATTTCTCAGTGTAGGGGTTTTTTTGGGGAGGGGGGAACAGGCTTCAGCCCTTTTTCAGCTTTGAACGTGTGATTTCAATTAAGCACAAAGTTACACGGCGGCGGGACTGGGGCTGGCTGTTTGAATAAGCAGCAATAAAGCGGCAGCTGTATTTATTCACGTATTTTTGAAGCTGCTGTGGAAGGCAGGATGCTAAATGGGAGAAAGAAAGAAAAAAGAAGTGTTTTAAAGGCAAACTTGAGGGACTCTTTTGTCTCCCGCGGGCATCCCCTTCCCCAGGTTCCCGATGCCATCACCAGGGTGCTTCCTTGCGAGCGGGATAATCCTGCCCCTGCATTCCCGTCATTTCCATTTGCTTTGAAATGCTCAAAAAATATAGAGATGCTCATTTATAACGTGGTCTATTTCTAGGGCTTGGGCAGTGAAAAGAAACTTTAAATGGCACAAATCTCTTCTCTAAGGCAGGATTTACTGGGTGAGGACAGCTCGCCCATTTAATGCTGGGTTGTTAAGCCAGGGGGGATTTTTTCTCCGCCTTTATTAACCTGGAGACTCCGTTTTGGGGATTTCTCTGTGTTTGCGTAAATCGGAGTAAATTTTAGGTGCTCATTTGGTGCTTGCAGAGACGTGAGCGGGACAGATTGTGCGTGTGCAGGTCGGCAAATCCCCCTTGGTGAGGTGTATGTGGCACCCACAGCTCCCATCGCACCCTACCTGGGGTGTCACACTGGATGTCACCCAAACCAGACCAACAGTTAAACTTCCACGGCACAGTAGATGTTGGTGTGAGTGTCTGTGAGGAAGCAACGGGTGTTGGGATTCATGGGGAAGGAGCTCAGGTGCCTATAGGGGAAGATACGGGTGTTCAGGTGGGTGTCAGTGGAGGCACAACAGGGAAGGAAGGGTGTCCGTGGGGTGTTGGGATGGAAGGAGGGGTGTCTGTGGCACCTGGCATGGAAGGAGGGATGTGCTAGAGTTAGGTTATGGTTTGACTCAATGATCCTGAGGATCTCTTCCAACTGAAAAGATTCTGTGATGTCCATGGAGGAGATGGTGGGGAAGAAGTGATGGCAGTCAGGGTATCAGTGGGGAAGAAGGGGTGTCCATGGGGGTGCTGGTGGGGAAGATGTGGTGTTGGTGGGAAAGGTGTCGGTGGGGAAAAAAGGGTGTCTGTGGGGGTGTTGGTGTGGAAGGAGGGATGTCCATGGAGGAGCTGGTGGGGAAAAAGGGGAGCTGGGGGGAAGAAGGGGTGTTGGTGGAGGTGTAAGAAGAGGTGGTGGTGGAGAAGAAGGGGTGTCAGTGGGGACGTCAGTGTGGAAGAAGGGATGTTGGTGTAAGAAGGAGTGTAAGAAGAGGAATCAGTGGGGATGTCAGTGTGGAAGAAGGGGTGTCAGTAGGGCTGTGGGTGGGGGTATCGCTGGGGGTGCCGCTGCAGACCCGCGGGGCCGGGGGCAGCCCCCTTCCGCCCCCCCTCCACCGTTTTGCATAGGAGCGCGGTTCATCCCAGCCCACCTCACCCTCCATATAAGCCAGCGGGGCCGGCAGCCGCCCCACCGGCCCGGCCATGCTGCGCAGCCCCCAGCCCGCCCCGCCGCCCTCCAAGACGCCGTTCCACATCGAAGCGCTTCTCGCCCGGGACCCGCCGCGCCGCGGCCCCGCCAACGCCTCCGCCCCGCCGCCAACCCCGCGCTGGCCCGCGGCGGGACCGGGCTCCGGGCCGGGGCTGGGGCCGCTGCCGGGCGGCTGGAGCTGGGGATGGGGTTGGGCCGCGGCCGGGCGGGGCGGCGCAGGTGAGCGGGGGCCGGGGGGCTGCGCTCGGCTGGGGCGGCGCGGGGGAGCGGGGACTTATCGATGGGGTCCGGGGGGGACGTGGAAGGGGACCTGGACATGGTGGCCCCCAGGCTGGAAAACGGGGCTTTGAGTCACCAAAAATGTGATTGATTTATTTATTTATTCTTTTCCCTACGGCTGTAGTTTCACTTTTTGCAGCCTCTCAACCCACCCCAGGGTGAAGGGTTCAATTGGGGCTGTAGGATATAATGGCGGGGGAGAAAATTTCCTAATAATGATTTTTCCCTTTTGTAGTAATTGATAAATTAACATTACCCATTTACCCCCAACAATTAATGACGGGGTGAAGTAATACCCCAATAACACAATTTACATCTCTCAGGCTTGGCTTTGGTAGAAGGTTTGAGATCGGGGACAGTCGCCCCATCTCCCTGTGTGCCCCCAAGTCCATTTTAAGGGCTGTTTTGCCTTTATTTTGCTTCTCCTCTCCTAGAAATGCCTTTGTTTTCGCCATGCTTCCAAAAACCTGCTATACTTTCCCAAAACTCCAGCCCTGCAAGTGATTTCTCCCCCATTCCACATCCTTTTCTCCCAGAGCTGCCCTGGTCCAGCTGTAATTCTGCTCTCCTGGGACCATTCGCAGAAATGTAAATGCTGAGTATTTCCCAGCAGCCGGCTCCAAAAACTCTCTGTTTTTAGGGCAAAAGCACCCAAAGCTTTTTTGTTCTTAATCTGTGGGTAAAATTTACGCAGCGGTGTTGGGTGATAGCGGACAATCCATCAGGCTCTGTTGTCACGGAGAATTGTAGCTTTTTATAAGCAAAATTACTCCTCTGATTTAACGAAGTGCCTCTGCTCAGGGTAGCTTGCTTTTCTTGACATCTAAATTATCTTTGTAGCATTCAGAGCCTAATCTTGTTGCCCAGGCAAATCCTGCAGCCAACCACTCATTTTCCTTGTATCAGGAACTCTTGATTTGATCCTGGTAGCCAAAATATCCGATACCAGAACTATTTGCTACTCTCGATTTTTTTTTAACTACTTAAAATGACTATTTAATCCATTCATTCTTTTATGAGACAGCGTCTGCATACTTGTGCTTTAATTTATGTACTATATCCAATGTACAGGTAGGAAAATATAGTTAAAACAATTTGCAAAGCTGTTTCCACAAAGTATTTAATGTTTGAAATTACACTTGCAATCTGGGTATTGAAATAGAAAAAAAAAAGTGACGGTGAAATGATTTTAATGA
Organism: Nesoenas mayeri; assembly: GCF_963082525.1. Lineage (NCBI taxonomy): Eukaryota > Metazoa > Chordata > Aves > Columbiformes > Columbidae > Nesoenas > Nesoenas mayeri. The sequence continues at coordinate 76,138,674 of NC_137540.1, read as the reverse complement.
TGGAAATAGTTTAAAGTGCAATTATGTCTGTTAAGCTGTCAGGTCTCCATCCCACAAATCCTTAAACACGCACAGAACTGACACCAAATTAATGAAACAAAGTACGTCGAGGTGCCTGTTTGTGCCTGGAGAACATGACAACATCAGTCACCAGAAGAGAGACAAGTCGTGGGTGTGAATTGGCATAATTATGTAGAGTATTTCTGTAGAAGTTAAAGAAACTGGGCTTGATATGATGTAGATAAATCTGCTGAATCCAATGGCTGCTCAAAGCAGATCTGGGATGGCGTTGAGGTTCCGGTGGGGAGTGTTAATGGCCTGATGCTGCAAATCATTCTTGCATAAAATGTTTTCTACCCAGAACAGTCCCACTGGCTCTACTGGGTGGGTTCTTCCTGCAAGTTGAGCGTGTGCTCAGGTGTTGGCAGGAGAAAAGCTGAGGCACCATCAGCCAAATCCCAGTGCTGGCCTTATCTGGTTCCTAACACCTTCCTGGCTGTGCCGTGATCCATGGAAGTGTTTGTTGTGTCACCCCTGCAGGCAGGTCCTGCTGCCCGGGGTCTTGCTGGGGCTCAGGAGGGGAGCAGGAGCAGAGTCCCTCACACTGTGTTTGGTTTTGGGCCTCTCATGCCAAGAAAGGGCTTGAGGTGCTGGAGCGAGTGGAGAGAAGGGAATGGAGCTGGTGAGGGGCTGGAGCACAAGTGTGATGGAGCGGCTGAGGGACCTGGGGGTTCAGCTGGAGAACAGGAGCTGAGGGGAGACCTTCTGATCTCTGAACTGCCTGAAAGGAGCTTGGAGCCAGGGGGGTCTGGCTCTGCTCCCCAGGAACAAGCTCCAGGAGCAGAGGAAACGGCCTCAAGTTGCGCCAGGGGAGGTTGAGGTTGGATCTGGGGACCAATTTCTTCCCCAAAGGGCTGTGGGGCATTGGAACAGGCTGCCCAGGGCAGTGCTGGAGTCACCATCCCTGGAGGGTTGGACAGACGGACATGAGGTTCTCAGGACATGGGGCAGTGCCAGGGGTGGATTATGGTTGGACTCAGTGATCTTGAGGGGCTTTTCCAAGCAAAATGATTCTATGATTCCATCCAGTGGCTTTTGGCATTGAGCAGGAGGGGCTCAACCATCCTTCCAGTGCTCCACACTCAGATGGGCAAAGCCTGTGCTACTGTTTCCGTGCATGTTGTGACTCCAGAACCAGCCTTGGGGGCTGCAGAGGCATTTTTTGCTTTTCCTCATCCCTCAACTGTGGTGTCTCTGCTCCGCAGGTCTCCTGGCAGTGAGACCTGGCTGGAGTGAGGGTCTGAAGGTCCTTCAGCTGGACAGAGCTGGCTGGGATGAGCCCTGTGGCTCCTGGGGGGTTGTCGAGGTGGTTTTGTACATGGAGATGTGAGTCACAGTCTGTGCTGGTTAAAGCAGAAACAGCTCTTAGGTTGGTGCCAGCCTGTCCTGGGATACTGCTGGTGTTGTATTGTATGTTGATTAGGTAATTATGGTTCTCATCAGGCCACAACTAGATAGGAGACTGAGACCAGATCCACTTGTTAGTCCTGCTAATGCCTCTGCACGACTTTATGGATCATTTGAACCTACTGAGACCAAAGGACTAAGGTCCAGGATGGGAAACTGCACAAGGGCTGGTGACTATTCATCAAGCCCGTCTGCCAGGTCGTGTCTTCTCCTGGGCACTGGCTGCCCACAGGTGCCAAGGGAAAGGTAAAACCAGGCGCCCGCATGGAGTGAGCTCCCACAACCTTCACATGTTTGTGATTAGAGGCATTTTGAGACAGAGATGAGATTTTTGTGTTCAGCAGCTCTTTATTATTCTGTTACAAAGATGGAGATCAGACCCTGCTCACCTCATTGAGTGGGGACTTCTTTGGGTCTGATTACACATCTCCTAGGTTGTGTCTGTGGGTAAAATCATAGTATAGGTTGTAAGTGACCTCAAAAGATCATCTGGTCCAACCTTTTGTGGGGAAGGGAGCCTAGATAAGATGATATATGTAGGGACAGGGTAGGGACATCCCTGCTTTTTGTTGCTACTTTCTCCCAGCCCTCTTTATAGAGCATTTGGATTTCAGCTCCAGGTGAAGCAAACTGGGTTTGGCACATCACTGCGGCTGGAGGAACGTCCTCAAACATGCAGAGACCCCTTCAACTGCTGCTTCTTTCTTGCAGGTCTGGAGTTGTCTCACTGCGTAGGGACCAACTCGCTGGGCCCTGCCGTGCCCTGGAGGTCCGGGGGGCCCTGCAAGATGAAGAGGGTCCGGACGGTCTTCAAGCCTGAGCAGCTGGAGCGGCTGGAGCAAGAGTTCCTCAAGCAGCAGTACATGGTGGGCACAGAAAGGGTCGATCTGGCCGCAACGCTGCATCTCACAGAGACTCAGGTAAGAAATAAGGGATGTAGGTCCCAGGTCTGGGGTTGATCTGTGGTGGTTCCCCTGCAGTGGGAGGAGGATGTGAGCCATCGGGCTCCCGGCTGCAAGATGCTGTTGAAAGCACATGCCTGGAGGGATGAAAGATGGGTTTGGGTGGTTTAGGAAGAACATCCTTTTCATCCTTCAGATGGAAGCACAGGAGGTTCTATCTGAATATGAGGAGAAACTTCTTTCCTTTGAGGTACCAGAGCCTGGCCCAGGCTGCCCAGAGAGGTTGTGGAGTCTCCTTTGGAGACATTCAAACCCGCCTGGACCAACCTGTGTGATCTGCTCTGGTGACCCTGCATTAGCAGTTGGGGTAGACTGGATGATCTCCAGAGGTCCCTTCAACCCAACCAGTCTGGGATTCTGTGATTCTTAATTCATGAAGTGGAACAAAAAGTGTTTAGGAGCATGAACCTCCTTACTTTAGAGTCCAGCGTGGGTTGGACGAGCGTATCTACATTGTTAATATCCTCCAGAGAGACTTTACACTTTAAGTGTCATTTTATGACACTGGATTTATTTTTTTTCTGCTCTTCCCAGTATGTTTCTGCCTCTCCCATTGACAACTTCTTATTTATTGTGGAGAGGAGGAGCCACATAGTTTGGTGTGGTGGGATCCAAATTCAGCTGGAGGAAAGGGAGAGCAAAGCAAGGGCAGTTTGGGGGAGTCAGGGAGGGTGTGAGCAGCACAGGGAGCAGGGGAGAGGTGGGAAAGGGGCTCCTGGTGACCTTGTGCTAAGCTGTTGGTGCTGTTTCCCCGCCAGGTGAAAGTCTGGTTCCAGAACCGCAGGATCAAATGGAGGAAGCAGAGCATGGAGCAGAAGGCGGCCAAGCTGTCCCAGTTTGGGGTGATCCAGCCGGCCAGCGCGGACTCCACGGACATCAAGGACCACGAGGAGGACACTGTGGATGTTGAGCTTTGAACAGATGCCATTGTTGGTTTTTTTCAGCTGCGTCTGCTTGATGGAGATACCGGGGATGCAGGCGTGTCTGTGCGTCTTTGGTCCAAGTGAGACATTGTGCTCTCCATCCGAGTTGGAGCTACAGGACAAACTGCAGCTGGCTGGGAAGAACCCCTCAAATATTTTATTTCGTAGCCATGTGCCATAATTCCCAGGGGTTTCATCACCAGGCCGGTTGTCCTTGATGTTGCCATAGCTGTAGCAAGGCATGTGATGTCCTGTTGGCTCTTGAAGCACCAGGACACACCAAGTTCCCAGCAGAGAGGTTGGGGTGACAATCAATCTGAAGGACATTCAAACATGGGGTCACTTGCATTTGGTTGTGTCCTCCTGTGCAAGAATCAACCCTTGACTCCCACCTTTGATGCTTAGATCACAACAAAACAAACAAACAAAAGAAAATTTGAAAGCCCTTTGCTCCCACCTGCAGGCTGTCAGTACTCTTGCAGTAAGATGATCGGAGTCTGATCCTGCCCCTGAACAGAAGTGCCTCCTCTTGTCCTGTGCTTGGTGTTATTTGTGCCTTTGTTTTGGCTTCCCAAACCCGGAGGGCAGAACCCGGTGGGTCTCTGCCTTCTGGCATTGCCTTATTGCGAGGTGTGCATGTGGAACGAGGCACTCGTGTTGGCTCAGGTGCGGGGATTGAGGCTGTTAGAGGAAAAAAGCAGATTTCTAACACCTCTGGTGCTTCAGACGACCCCCTGCCCCTCGTCCAGATGTGCCGATTCTGGCCCAGACAGCAGCCGCTCTGTTCGCTCCTCGTTATCCATCCAGGTGCCACGGGAAACAGCACCTGGAGCGTTTGGCGAGCACATCTGGAACCCCCCGATGGAGCTCACGCTTGTGTTTCTGGAGGGTGGGAGGATTTTTGAGGGGTCAGGATGAAGCACTCGAGGCTCCCTGGCTGTGTGTGAGCAGCTCTGTGCTCTTAGGCCAGGCTGCCACCACTCGGGAGGTGACAGCCTGAGGTGACAGCCCATCTTCAGTCTGCCCAGGGTACCAGACACCATGTCCCGTTGGCTCAGCATAAATTATTGCCTCTCTTTTTGACACAGAACACTGTATATCACTTTACTTTTATATTGTTATTTATAGAAATAACTTTTTTTTTCCTTAATAAGTGTCACTTATTTATTTGCTTTGTTTGTTAATAAAAATTAGTGTATTTTAAAAAGAGATGCGGCTGGCTGGGGGAGGGAGGGTTGGGCAGCTCTGTGGTTAGAGCGCACAGCAATGCCTCTGTGGCTTCTTGTCCACAGCTACCGTGGATGGGTTATTGATCCTTTTTTGCTGTGTTTCTGAGGAAATGGAGGAAAAAAAAGAGGAAAACACACTTTTTTCTCCTGCTAATAAGACCCTTGTTGGTAAAAAGCAATCGCTGCTTTCTAACAGCAGAACTCACAAAAGGGTGATTGCTCCTCTCACATTTTCATTCCTGACATGCCAATGCAAGTATGAAAGCAGCTTTTTTTCCCCCACACTTGTGTGTTTGCTGGTAAACCTGTGTGTTCATCTCAAGCTTGAATATCTGAAGTGGAGCAAGAGCTTTTGAAGAGATCGGCTGAAAACCTGTTTTAAAAAAAAACACAGGAAAACACATTTCTAACTACTCTCTTTAAAATTTCCCATTGAGATTATTAACAAAAACCTCCACTGTGTTTTCATCCTTCCCAAAAGTTTGAGGTTTGTTTCTTTTTTTCTTAATAAACCATTTTTGACAACACAAAAGCAGGGAAAAAAGGTTTTTTTTTTTTTTTTGAAATTGATTGGTAACCTGTATAATGAGTGAAAGTAGATAACAGAAATTATTATCTCTGGCCTAATTCCTGCAGAGATAGAGCTATTAATATATTTATAGAAAGAAACATAATGTCTATAACAAATATTGTGGGCACTGGGGCTTGTTCATAGACATGAAAGATGCTTTGAAGTGTTGCTGGTCTGGCCACAACTCAAGCTGATGCTCTATGGATAAAACACCAAAACCTTAAAAAACAGGACCTGTAATGCAATTATTGCGACAATGATTATATGGTGTCCCTGCACGAGCCGACAGTGACATCTAGTGACACAAAACAGCCCAAATATCAAATCTTCCCGTATTCCCAAACCCGCCTGGTTGATGAAAAGTAAGTCGGAGGCTGAACAGGCACTGTGTGAATTAGTAAATACAACTAAACACGCGTGTTTGTGGATTTTAGGCAGTTGCAGGCAGCCTAGCAGGAAGCAGCGATGGTGCAGGGGACAAGTTGGTGCGTTTTGAAGGTTTTTTGGGGAAAGCTGGGCCAGTTTTGGGCATTCTTTATTTTATCGGCACTGGGGAGCTCTGGGGATCATCCTCTCTCTAAGTGCTCCAGTGACTGGATGCTCTCATCTTGAAAAATATCCCGTTTTGCAGGTGGTTAGAAAGCACTTATAATGTCCATTGGCTAATGATGGATACGTCTTTTGTAACTTAATCACAGTACACATTAATTTAGCAGCTTCTCTTCAGAACATCCCCCTTTCCCAGCTTGCAAGCCAAGGACACCCTGCTTCGCCTCACGTCCAGTCTCTACAGAGCTGTTGTTTCTCTGTTTGGGTTCTGTTACATTACGCCTGGTCTTGCTACATTATGCCCAGGGGTTTCTAAAACATTTTTGTTCGTCTTATCAGTTTTTTTTCTTGCGTGGCTGTGGATTTTAGCGATGTTTTTGGAGGGTGGCGGGGGGCTGAGGGGAGGGACAAGATGGCGGCCGCTCCCGCCGCGGGGCTGAGGTGGGGGGGATGGCGGGCGCGGACCCCGGAGCGGTGAATCGATCGCCATCTTCGTGAGGGAGGAGGAGGAAAAAAGAGGAGGAGGAAGAGGAAGAGGCGCTGCCCGCCCCGGGCGGGTCAGAGTTGGAAGTCGCCGCCCGAAGATGGCGGCCGCGGCGGGGAACGTGCGCGGCGCCGCCGGGGCCGGGGCTGCGGCTGAAGCGCGGTTCATCAGCAGCGCCAAGGTGAGCCCGGCCGGCCCCTCCGCCGCGGGGGTTCCTTCCCTTCCCTCATGCTTCAGCAAAGCAAATTTTGACGGGGCAAAAGGGGTGAAAAAAAGCCCGGCAGCCTCCCCTCAGGCGGGGCGGGGGGTTCCCTCAGCCGCCCGGTGGGTTTCGGCTTCGCTCCCTGACCCAGCGTTCTCCCTCGGCAGGGAAAAGGTTTATTCGCCACCAAGAACATCCGCAAAGGGGAAACTGTGTTCGTGGAGAGGCCGGTGGTCTCGTCGCAGTTCCTCTGGAACGCCCTGTACAACTACCGAGGTGAGGGGAGGGTGGTGGCGGCGCGTCCCTGTCACCTGCCCCGGAGAGGGGACCGAGGGGACCTGCCCGGGTTGTGAGGAGCGGGTTTGGGTTTGGGTTTGGCTTGTCACCCCCTGCTGCCATCGCTCCTCTGCTCTGAATGCACTGGTGACGAGTGACAAAGTCCTGTGAGGGATGGTGACTGGTGTCAACCCTGCATCGCTTGGAACTCCAGTTTTTTAATGGCTTGGGTCTTATCCCCATCTCACCACAGCAGGGTGCAGCCCGCAAAGGTGGCAGCGCTCTCCAGAGGCATCAGAACAAAAAACAAGGGTTTTGAGAGCAGGATTTTCAACTTTTTTTGTTCTACCTAAACCATGCTGTGTGCTGAGCTCCATCACAGCTCAGCAACATGGGGACGCTTGGCACTGTGTGTCCCTTAAGTGTGTCCCAGTGCTACAGAGCTGGGGGGTTAAACTGCAGCAGAAATGATCATGGAATCACAGAATAGTTTGGGCTGGAAGGAACCCTCAATGCTTATCCAGTTGTTTTGCCAGGGAAGGTTTAGATTGGATATTTGTAAAAGAATCTTCACAGAAAGGGCTGTGGGGCATTGGAACAGGCTGCTCAGGGCAGTGGTGGAGTCACCATCCCTGGAGGGTTTAAAAAGCATTTAGATGAGGTTGTTAGGGCCGTGGTTTAGTGCCAGAGTTAGGTGATGGTTGGACTCATGATCCTGAGTGTCTTTTCCAATTGAAATAATTCTGTGATGTTATGATTCTATCTTCACCAGCTCAGGTTGCTCAGAGCCCCGTCCAGCCTGGCCTGGGATGTCTCCAGGGATGGTTCATCCACCACCTCTCTGGCCAACCTGGGCCAGGCTCTCACCACCCTCAGGGCCAACAATTTCTTCCTTGTGTCCAGCCTGAATGATCTTTCCAATGGGGCTGTAAGAGACTGGTGGCTCCAGCTCGGAGATGGTGTTGGTGCCAGTCAGGCTGTCTTGCCCTGGTCCCTTTGCTTTTCTCACTGTGTCGTCTGTCCGTCTCATCTCCCCACAGCCTGTGATCACTGCCTGCGGGCTTTGGAGACAGCGGAGGAGAATGCGCAGCGGCTGCTGGGGAACAGCTCGCTGGTGCTGCCTCACCCCGAGCAGTGCAGCATCCGCAAGGACCTGCACCAGCAGTGTCCCCGCTGCCAGGTACGGGGCTGCTGGGAGGGGCAGTGCTCTTGTTGGGGTCACCAGTTTCTTTACAGCACCTAGCCCAGTGCTGCCCTGAGATGGGTGTCTTTCCTTTCTGCATCGCGATGGCTAAAGAGCTGGGGCTGAGATGGTTAGAGAAGGGGGCACAGCTGGGCCTAGGACCCTCTTTTCACAGAATCTCAGAATGTCAGGGATTGCAAGGGACCTCGAAAGCTCATCCAATGCGATCCCCCCATGGAGAAGGAACACCCAGATGAGGTTACACAGGAAGGTGTCCAGGCGGGTTGGAATGTCTGCACAGAAGGAGACTCCACAACCTCCCTGGGCAGCCTGGGCCAGGCTCTGCCACCCTCACCATGAAGAAGTTTCTTCTCAAATTTAAATGGAACCTTTTGTGTTCCCGTTTGCACCCATTACCCCTTGTCTTACCATTGGCTGTCACCGAGAAGAGCCTGGCTCCATCCTCCTGACACTCCCCCTTTCCATATTGATCCCCATGAACAAGTCACCCCTCAGTGTCCTCTTGTCCAGCTCCAGAGCCCCAGCTCCCTCAGCCTTTCCTCACACGGGAGATGCTCCGCTCCCTTCAGCATCTTTGTTGCCCTGTGCTGGACTCTCTCCATCAGTTCCCTGTCCTGCTGGAACTGAGGGGCCACAGCTGGATGCAATATTCCAGGTGTGGTCTCACTTTTCCTGCTGCTGTAGCCAACGCCGGGCACTGTGCCTCTCGCTCTAGGTGATGTACTGCAGCGCCGAGTGCAGGCAGGCCGCCTGGGAGCAGTACCACCGCGTCCTCTGCCTTGGCCCATCTCGTGACGACCCCACGCACCCCCTCAACAAGCTGCAGGAGGCATGGAGGTAGGGAACCGACCTGCCTGTTGCTCCACGGGCAGAGGAGGTGGCTTTTCTGGGCTGGATGACATTATCTGAGGACTGTCCTTGCTTTGCATCCTTGCACAGGGTGGCTGGAGGGTGGTGGTGGCCCTGGGACATGGCCCAGCTGGTTGGGCAGCAGGTGAATTTGTGTTGGCAGCGTGAGGGTTTGGACATGCGGCTCAGCAATTCTTATTTTTCTCCCAGTGAAGAGTTACAAAGCACTGAGCTGTGCGTTCCTCACTCCTGCAGTTTTATAGTTGTCCTGCAGATCCACAGCCCTTCCTTGTGTCACCCCTGCATATACATGAGTTGCTGTCCCTGACTGAAGATGACGAAATGGGCACAGAGGGGAGAAGTGACATCCCTGACCCAAAGCTCGTCACAAACCCCAGCTCTTGTTGCAGTCCTGGGCTTTGTGTGGGACCCACGCTCCAGTTTAAGGGGATGGTGGGGGATTATTGATATGCTCAGTGCAGGCTCCTCCTTCCTCGGAGCGGTGCTGGATCCCCATGCAGTGATGCTGCACTGGCCACTTTGGTGTGATAGATGAGAGAAGCCCTGACCACATGGATGGCAGCTGCCTCTGACTCCCTCCGACTTTTTATTTCCGTATCAGTGCTGATCTGCTCATCCCTTTTCGTCATTCTTCTCCCCCAGAAACATGCATTATCCACCAGAGACTTCCAGCATCATGTTGATGGCCCGAATGGTCGCCACCGTCAAACAGGTACGTCTGCAGTTTGGAGCTACAGATTTTCTCATCCTGGTGGGTCTGTTATTCCCAAGGGTTGATCTCTGATGACTGGTGGGGTCCTGCTTGGAGAGATTTCAACATCTAGTGGTCCCTGGTCCTGGAGACAGCAGGCAGCAAAGGAGGTTCCTCTGTCCTGAGCCAAGCAGGTCTTCTTTTCCTCCACCAAAATAGTCAGAATGGAACCTTTCCTTTGGCTCTGTTTCTTTGGCTTTGCTTTCTCAGTGTTTATTTTTACAATAAGCTGCCATGTAACTGCTTCTGGTGCTTCTTGATGGCAGGCTGGATACCTCTGAGCTCAGCAGGGCTCGTCCTCTCCTCCCTCTCTCCTGGCTGGGCAGCAGAGCGGTGTTGCTGCAATTCTTTCCATTGTTCTCTGTTTTTTTTTCAGGCTAAAGACAAGGAGTGGTGGATCAAGACCTTCTCCCAGTTCTGCAGTAAGACGGCAAATGAAGAAGAGGAGATTGTGCACAAGCTGCTGGGCGACAAATTCAAGGTAAGAGCTTGGCGGCGCTTGAGGTGTTGAATCCTGAGCCTGTCCTGTCCCTGCATGTGTCTGTGAGCCCATGGGTGCAGAGGCTCTGTTCCAGCTGGGATGGGAGACACTGGAAGTCCCAGGCTCAAAGTGGGGGGACAAAACCCCCGACGAGGGGCTGGCTGATCCGACAGAGACAAAACGGCTTGTTCAGAGAGCTTTTCAATTGATAGAGTCTTAGAATCGTTTTGGTTGAAAGAGACCCTCATGATCATCGAGTCCAACCATAACCCAGCTCTGGCACTAACCCATGTCCATCAGAACCTCGTCTAAATGCCTTTTAAACCCCTCCATGGATGGTGACTCCACCACTGCCATGGGCAGCCTCTTGCAATGCTTCGTGACCCTCTCCGTGAAGAATTTTTTCTTAATATCCAATCCGAACCTTTCCTGATGCAGCTTGAGGCCTTTTCCTCTTGTCCTATCACTTGTAGTGCTTCAGCGGGACACGCTGCTCGTTCCTGCACTGGAGATGCTGCTGCTCTGGGGTGGGAGAGGGTGATATTTAGTTGCTGAGTAGGTGGCTTTCGCTGCTAAAACACGTGGCTTTCACTGCTCTGAGGGCAGCAGCCTCCAGCCTTGCAGGGAAGGATGAGCAGCCTGACTCCTGAGCCTTCTAGCACATGTTTCTAGCCTGGGTTTGACTCCCAGCGCCATCTCCCCACCCTCACGCTGTTGCCATGTCCTGCCAGGGCCAGCTGGAGCTGCTGCGGTTGCTCTTCACCGAAGCCCTTTACGACGAACATCTGAGCAGGGTGAGTTGAATCATCTCCGGTCGTGTCTGCCCCGAAGGCCAAGGTTTTCCCTGGAACTCTGCCCCTTCCTTGCTTCCCCAAAAGCTCCTGTGGGATCTGAGGCTCTTGCAGAGTGGGGTGCTGGCACACGCTGGCCTGGGCTTAGCTGCTTTCTCATCTCCCTTGTGCAGTGGTTCACTCCAGAAGGCTTTCGATCCCTCTTTGCCCTCGTTGGGACCAATGGCCAAGGCATAGGAACAAGGTAACGGGGCTTTCAGGGTGCTCCTTGCAACGGCAGCGGAGAATTGGTGTGGAGGGGATGTACAGTCTGGAAATCTATGCTAGCCTGGAAAATGGCTGGGTTCAGATGTAAGACAGGGGACGGAGAGACAAATTTAAGAGCATTCCTTCATCTTGGCTTCGTCCAACCCTTTCGCATCCCTCTGCCAGCCCTTGGCCACTCAGAGCCACTGAAATTTAACCCTTAGATCCCCAAGGCGAGGTCCCACTATGTGCTGACAGCACTGTGGGGCTGTAACTGTGTCGCTCTGCTTCCTGACAGCTCCCTGAGCCAGTGGGTTCATGCTTGCGACGCGCTGGATCTCCCCATGCTGCAGCGAGAGGAGCTGGACGCCTTCATCGACCAGCTCTACAAGGACATGGAGAAGGGTGAGCCCATGTGCTGTTTGCAGAACCTGGTGGTGTTTCTGCTGCGGGAGATTCCTCCCAGTGTTCAGGGCCTGGGCGAGGTTCCCACTGGGGACAGGGATGTCCTGCTCCACGCAAGCCATCTCGGTTATCTTTGGCTCACTAGTGGATAGGCCAAGTCGAAGTTTGTGGGCAGCACGACTTGTGATGGGTTGGAGTGGCTGGAGGGCTGATCCTGTGCAGAAAAGTCCCATTCAAGTCAAAGTCAGCATTCAAAAACCTTTTTATCACTTATTTGCCTGATGTAGGGACAGGCCAGGGAGCGCACACTCAGACTGGGGGCTTAAGTCAGAGAATGGTTTAAGTTGGAAAGGACCTCAAAGCTCATCTAGTCCAACCCACTGTCATAAGCAGGGATGTTTTCCACTAGACCTGGTTGCTCAAAGCCCTGTCCAACCTGGTCTTAATCTTCATGTCTCTCATCCCCTTGTAGTGGGGAGGGAAGGGGGTTCTGGAAATCACCCTTGAGCACCCAGCCCCCAAAGTGGCACTGGCTTGGTGCGTTCAGCATTGAGCCCAAAAAGCATGAGCTGCATGTGTGAAAGAGCCAGAACGGCCCATGCAAAGCGTTGACCCCTTCTCTGTGCTGCAGAGTCAGGAGAGTTCCTCAACTGCGAGGGATCAGGTCTCTACGTGCTCCAGAGCTGCTGTAAGTAACACAAGGACTTGGGAGGGAAATGAGTAGTGGGGAGTGGGATGTCCTGGGCTAGTCTGGCTCATCTCATCCTAAAAGCTTCTGGAGAAATGGGTTTATTCTTCCTGTCGATGGGATGGGTGCTGCCCTGTGGCCTGGCTGCTCTCTCGGGGTCTCTTGGCATCTCATTTAGCTGTGAAGTCATAGAATCACAGAACAGTTTGGGTTGGAAAGGACCTTCCCAGCTCCCCCAGTGCCACCTCTGCCATGAGCAGGAACATCTTCACCTGCTCAGGTTGCTTGGAGCCCCGTCCAGCCTGGCCTGGGATGTCTCACCTGGAGCTGTTGTCTTTCACTCCTAAATGTTAACGGCAGAGCAGGGATGAGCAGGGCCTCGGGACTAGCTGCTGGGAGAGCTGCGGAGCCGGGAAAAAGCGCCGCCCTGCGCATCCTTGCCCTGGCACTGGAGGCAAAAGTGGTGCTGTGCATTCCTGAGCTTGATCCAGGGATGGATCCACTTGCTCTGAGCAATTTTTGTGGCTCTAAGGGACAGCCCTGACCCTGCACACTGCTCTGCTGGACCCCAGAGTTCCCAGTCTAAGGGGAAAGTGTTGTGCTGGTGTCCCTGAGGCAGATGCGTGGCCACAGCATCATGCTACCTTATCCTTAGCCAGGCTATAACCCTCCCAGTTGGAGGCACTGGTTCCAGTGTGCCTGAGCCGCACAAACGGGCAGGCGGGAGCCCCATGGGGTCTCCAACTGTTCCTATGGAGACACCCTCACTACCACATCCCATCTTCCCCATAGGTAACCACAGCTGCATCCCCAATGCCGAGACATCCTTCCCCGAAAACAACTTCCTCCTGCATCTGACAGCTCTGGAGGACATCGAGGCAGGAGAGGTGAGACAGCAGGGCCTGGGTGACCGTGGGATGGCATCACACCTTGGCAGGAGGTCGCTGTGTCCCCTACATCCCCTGCAGACCCCAGCCCTCTACCTCTTGCGTTGTCCTGGCAGAGGAATTCGTGCCTTGTCCCGTGTCGGGGCTGCTACACCCCATGTTTCTGCCTGACCCCGGTACAAATCCTGCTGCTTTGGCTTCGTGGGAAGTGATCGGCAGCTCAACCTTGTTCTCTTTGCTCACAGGAAATCTGCATCAGTTATTTAGACTGTTGTCAGAGGGAGCGGAGCAGACACAGCCGCAACAAGATACTCAGGTAGGGGCTGTTTGGAGGAACCTGAGGCAGACACACAGCATCCCTTTGCACCCCCAACCAGTCAGCATGGGCCGTGTCCCCCACTTGGGGACCTTGTGCGTGCCCTGGTGAGTGGCTGTGCTCATGGCAGGGCGTGCAGGCGGTACATGGCACTTTCAGGCTTTGTCCACCTGTCATCAGAGTGTGGGGACTTGTCTATGAGGCTGGAGCTCCCTGCTGTCCCCTGTCGGCGGTTGTAGCCCCCAGAACTGAGGATTTGGGCACCCCCTTTCTTGCACTGCTCTGCAGTTGGCTCCTGCAAACCCTTGCTGTCCTCACCGACCATCCTCTTGCTTCTCCACCCTTCAAGGGTCAGGATTCTTGCTGATGGTCACCATGTCCTGTCACCCCTGTGGCGCTCAGAAATCCCCCTCCACACCCAGATTTCCTCCACCCCACCTGAGCCTGGTGTGATTGAACTCGGGTATAACATCTTTAGCCCCTTTCTGGCTGCTGTGTCCCCAACCCCCTTCCTAGCAGCAGCGTTGGGCTCAACGCTGTCACTGTTTCTCCTTCTTCCTTCCCTTCTTCCAGGGAGAACTACTTGTTCACCTGCTCGTGCCCTAAGTGCCTGGCGCAAGCCGACGATGCCGACGTGACGTCAGATGAGGAGGAGGAAGGCGAAGGGGAGACGGATGATGCCGAGCTGGAGGATGAGATGACCGATGTTTGATCCCAACCCGCCGGGCGAGAGGAAAAGGGAAGAGACGGGGAAGGTTCCTCCGAGAGGCAGCAGCTTTAATACTAGAAACAGGGTTGTGTTGTGGGGTCGGGTGGGAGGCCACGGAGCTCGGGGGAGCAGGAGGCTGGCCCTGCTCCCACCCGGTCGTGTTGTGTGTGTGTGTGTGTGTGCGTGTCAGGCCGTCCCCGTCCTTCCTGCGAGGACAGGCTGTGAGTTGGTGACCCCCCTGCCACATCCTTAGTCCCCAGAAGGGCTGGCCGGTGCTCGCAGGGGAGGCTGGAGGAGAGCAGGGTCCTGCCAGCCCCTGGGACATCACCATGGTCACCTCGTGGCCACCTCCAAGGCTGCTCTGCTGTGTCCGTGCTGGCCATGGGTGCGGAGGAGCGTGTCCTTTCCAGCCCCGCAGGGACGAGGGGAACGTGAGTGTGTGTTTGTGCACGAGGATACTATTTAATGTCTATCTAAGCACTATGTACACACCGAGGCGCTGGGGTCTGTATATATGTTCCATTCCATGCCTTGGCTCAGCGAGCAGTGAGGGACAAAACGATTTTGCAAGTGGGACAGAGACACTTTAGAGGGTGGATGTCGAGCGGGGCTGATGCTGGCAGGTTCCTACTGTCCTGCCAAGCCCCACGGAGCCACCACCAGGCTGTTGGTAGCCCAGAGCTGACAGGTCACGGTGTCACCGTCCAAAACTCAAAAGCTATTTTGAGTTTTGCAGAGTGAGTTGTCCCGCTGGGCCACTTTGGGAGGAGGATGTGCCCGAGCGGGAGCTGCCATGCCCAGGGACACAGCGTGGTGCTGGGAGCTTCCCCGCACCAAGGTGTCACCGGCAGCCGAGGGTTGTCATCCCTCCCATGCGGCCACACCACTGTCCCTGTCCAGATCTTGTGGCCGGAGGGAGAACGTGGCTCCAAACAACAGGTTGGGGATGTGCCCGGGGTATTTTCCTGCCATTGTGGATTTTGGGGAGCTGTTTTCCTGCCGCTGCTTGCTGTGGCAGCTGGATTGTGGGACCGAGTGCGACACTGTAGATGGGCAGCTGTGACACCACCATCACTGCCACCCCACTGCTTGTCCCTAGCCATCCCAGGGCCGTGTCCCCTTCAGTATTCATAATAAACCGAGACCGGTGAGACACGGGACAGAGTCGTTTTGTACTGGTAAAGTGAAGGGAGGTGAGTGCAGAGACAAGGGCTGCGATCCAGGGGCTTGTCTGGGTGCTGGGTGTGTGAACAGCCTGCCCTTGGGGACAAGTGACAAAGGTAATGCTGTCCCCTGTGGCTGTTTCTGTCCCAGTGCCTGATGTGAGCCCTACAGGCAGCACCCCAGGAAGTTCACTAGGAAAAATGGGATGAAATTTGTCAATTCATCCTCTGGCTGATGGAAAAAAAGAAACTCTCTGTAAAATTTGTTCACACTTCATTAGCTCAGACAAGAATATCCAGCCGTTGTGCCAGCCTTGCTAGTAGAGACCAAGCCTGCATCTCACTGCCATTCCTGCCAGACTGCATCCACGCAACCCTGCACCTAAATCAGCAGCACAAATTCCTGGTGGCATCTTACACATAATTTAAAATGTTTCTCGAAGAAGCTCTGTCCCATCCTGGGCCACACCTCCCTCCCACAAAGTCACTACAAAGAGTTCTCGGTGCCCGGCTCGGCGTTCCTGGGGGTTTGTGTTTGCTGGCAGCAGCAGAATGATCTCTGCGCTCAACCCTGTGAGATCTCTGGACTCTTTCCTCAAACTTTGTCCCTGGGGTGAGTTCTTGGGATCCGCCGAGAAGTCCTTGATCCACCGTGGTGGCTTCCTGCTGCTACCAGAAGGTCCAGGGGGGCTGCATCGTTTCGTACGTGGGGATGCTGGTGACATTGACGGGAATGGAGATGACGGCCCAGGGGAGCCCGTGCTGCTCCAGGGAGCGTCTGATCATGTACCTGGAAGGATAAAGAGGTGACGGGCAGGGCTGAGCCATGAGAGTGGAGCCCAGCCATGAGCATAAACCACAGACCAGCTCAAAGAGAAACTGCAGGTTAATTATGGCTGAACCTGCTACAACTCTGGCTCACAAAGCCCAGATGGGACATGCTGATCACTGGGACCTCTGTGTTTTGTGGGGACAAGGCTGTTGCTTGGCCTTTCCCTTGAGATCACGGAATCATGGAATTGTTTTGGTTGGAAAAGACCCTCAAGATCATTGAATCCAACCATTAACCCACCCCTGTCCCTGCCCCATGTCCTGAGAACCTCATGTCTGTCTGTCCAACCCTCCAGGGATGGTGACTCCAGCACTGCCCTGGGCAGCCTGTTCCAATGCCCCACAGCCCTTTGGGGAAGAAATTGGTCCCAGATCCACCCTCACCCTCCCCTGGCGCAACTTGAGGCCGTTTCCTCTGCTCCTGGCGCTTGTTCCTGGGGAGCAGAGCCCGACCCCCCTGGCTCCAAGCTCCTTTCAGGCAGTTCAGAGATCAGAAGGTCTCCCCTCAGCTCCTGTTCTCCAGCTGAACCCACAGGTCCCTCAGCCGCTCCATCACACTTGTGCTCCAGCCCCTCACCAGCTCCGTTCCCTTCTCTCAACTCCCTCCAGCACCTCAAGCCCTTTCTTGGCATGAGGGGCCCCAAAAGCTCAATCCCACACTTGGGGAGACCCGATGTCTCCTGGGCAGGACACCCACCCGTCCCTGCCCAGCAGGAAGAGCGCGGGGATGTCGGCTGTTCTCCGGGTGCTGTCCTGGATCATCTCTATGTAGAAGCTGTCGTTATCGTAGGCGTTATCCGCGATGATCACCGCCCGTCCGCCATGCTCCTGGATCACACGCGTCTTCGACAGGAACGAGCAGCCCCTGGGGACGTAACAAATCTTCGGTGGCCACCAGCAGATTTTTGGCAGGTAGGAAACCTGCAACCTGGAGCTGCACAAACTAGGGAGCCCCGTGCCTCCCTCAAATCCCGCTCCTCTTTTGAGTCTGTTTTAGTCACAGGCTGCCCACACTCTGCCATTTTCTCCGAATTAAAAATAACATAAAACCAGGGCTTTTTCCACTGTAGCACAAGCTGTTTCCTAAGAGACACAACGTGAAGCTCTCTGGGGTAAGAGCATCTCGACGTTTTCCTTCATGAGAAGAAGCTGAAGGTGATGACAAAACGCGGCCACAGCACTGTCACCCTGCCCTAGTGTCCCCCCCAAACAGCTCCCATGTCCCCAGACATACCCCCTCTCCACCAAAGCGATCTGGTCCTGGATGAACACGCCATTATTCAGCTCTCCGCAGGCTTCGGGAGGATCCGCCGGGACCAGGTAGATCTGCTCGTACCTCGTGTTCTCAGAGAAGGAGACAGAGGTGAGCGAGGAGGGTTACTGGGGACACTGCTCCCTGTCCCCAGCCCTGCTCATCCCTGGGTGGGGTATGTTTTTGGGGAGATTTAGGCCTCCTGGGTGCTGGTTGATGCTTTTGAGCCCCTGCTCAACACCTTGTCTACATCTTGCTGTCACCACAGGGAGGGGAAACTGAGGCACAGCACCATCTCAGCCCTTGGAGGAGCAAAGAGTGTGGCATGTGCTCCCTGAACACACATGGGGCCAAATTCCCTCTCCCAAAACTCTCTGAGGCCAAAGGCAGTGACCAGCATGTGCCTCCTTCCTAAATTAATTGCTCACGGATGAGTAATTAACTAAAACAGCTTCAAATCACTGGGCCCAGCAAGGAGGGAAAGATAAGGATGGAGGGACCCAAGGCAAATTAAAGTCTTAATACTTACAAACACGCCCCCAAAATCCTTGGCCAGAGTGGCGGTGAAGATGTAGCGGATGTCCCCAGGGCTCAGCACTTGGAAATACAAATATTCATGGATGCGCAGACCTGGGTGTGCACAGAGAGAGGTGAGAGGCAGAGAAAATAAAGGGGGAAATGTAACAGGGCTGGGGTGCAGCGAGGGGAGTGCACCTGGATTGGGGTGCTGCGTGGGGAATTGTAATGGGGTTGGGGTGCATAGAGGGGAAATGCACCCGGATTGTGGTGCACCCAGGGGAAATGTAATGGGGTCAGGGTGTACCGAGGGGAAATGTAATGGGGCCAGGGTGCAGTGAGGGGACATGCAGCTGGATCGCGGTGCACGGAGGTAAAATGCACCCGGATAGGGGTGCGGGAAGGAAACGCACCCAAAATGAGAAGCTGGATGGGGAAATGCAATTAGGGCGGGATGCAGCGAGGGGAAACGAACCTGGATTGGGATGCACCGAGGGGAAATGCACCCAGACTGGGGTGCAGGAAGGGAAACGCAATGGCGCTGGGGTGCATGGAGGACAAACGCAGCCAGATTGGGGTGCAGGAGGGAAAATGCACCCGGATTGCGGTACATGGAGGCAAAACGCAATGGGGCCAGGGTGCAGCGAGGGGAACGTAACGGGGCCAGGGTGCAGCGAGCGGACATGCAGCTGGATCGCGGTGCGCGGAGGTAAAATGCACCCGGATCGGGGTGCGGGAGGGAAACGCGCTGGACTCACCGCGGGCCGGGCAGGAGCACAGGCACAGGCAGAGCCACAGCGACCTGCGGAGCATGGCTGCGCCCGGCGCCGCCAGCCGCCCCGCCCCCGCGCCCACGCTCCGCGCCCATTGGCCGCGCCTCCCCCTCGCGCCTTGCTATTGGCCAGCGCTTGCGACTTTCGCCTTTCTATTGGTCAGCGCTGCCATCAATCTCCTGAGAGACGGGCGCTGGGGTGTCCGCGGCTGCGCGCTCGGTCGCTGTCAGCTCGGTGTCCGCTCGCGGGGCGGCGGGACCCGGGTGTTCCCTCACCGGCCCTGCCAAATAAAGCTCCACCCGCCAGCCCTGCTTGCTCCCTCCCATGGCAAATAGTGAGCCTTCCTCTCTATGGTTGTTCGGGGAGGTTGGGCACCTCGCCGGAGCCGCTCTATCCGCCCGTACCATAGAGAGCGGCCGGAAGCGGTCGCCTAGGAACGCGAGCTTCCCCTCCCGCCCCGGGGAAGCTTCTCGGCGGGCGCGGTGCATTGTGGGGTGGGGTCTGTGAGAGGCGGGGAGGCGCAGACAGGAGCTCCGCCGGGATGATGGTGAGTCCCATCCGCCGCCATCCGCGCCGCCGTCGCGCCCCGCTGCCCGGGGATGGCCCGCTGGGCCTCCGGGGACCGCGTTTGAAGGGTTTGCGGTGGGGCCGGCGGCGGGGCGGGGTTGATGGAGGCCGCGCTGCCGCTGGGGCCTGCGGGCGGGAGGGAACAGCGGAGACCCGGGTCCCGCCGGGTTCCCGGGCCCGGTCGAGTGGCAGCGGTGAGTGCTGGGGGTTGTAGTCGTGCTCCCCGGTGTATGGCGGTCCTGGAGCCCCGGCCCCTTCGTTGTGTGTCCCCCTCCCCGGCCCTGAGCTCCGTTGCTGTCGCTCAGGAGCGGGCGCGCTGCGGCACATGGGTGGTGTGGCTGCCCCACGCTGATTTTTTCAGGGATACAAGGATTTATTTTCCATTGAGGTCTGTGCTCTGGTGGGTGTGGAGGAACTCTGTTTTCTTTCATAGAATCCAGGATTTAGGGAGCCCTGACTATGATCCCCACGCCCCTCTCTTACTCGAATATCAGGCCCTCAGCACCAGCTTTGTCACTCTGTAGTGCAGCAGTCATAGGATAATTTTACTCTCTGCCTGCAGGTGGTTGTTTAAAGCTGGGTGTCTCCCCAGCTTCGGCTGTTTGGTCTTTGTTTGAGCTTTGCCTGTAAGGCAGGTCTGTTTTCTGAAGAAGGCTGGGCTGCTCTCAGAGCAGGGAGAAGCCCTTGTCTGCTGTGGCCTCTGATATCCCCTCAGCTGCCTCCAGCACAGTTTGCTGTCAGGCAGGTGTAATCACTTAAATTGTGTTCGTTTTACCATGCCCTCTCTGAAAGTGTTTTTCAGCATGTGCCATCCTTGGGCAGCTTGGGCTCTGATTTGAGATGTGACAGGGAAAGGGCCATTGTGCCTGTTCTGAACACCTTGCTGGCACTAAAATAGGAAATCACTGATGTGGTCGCAGCACTTGTGCAGTTCCCCGCTGCCTCAGTAATCACTGTAATAGAATCACAGAACAGTTTGGGTTGAAGGGACCTTCAGAGCTCCCCCAGTGCCCCCCCTGCCATGACAGGGACATCTTCACCAGCTCAGGTTGCTCAGAGCCCCGTCCAGCCTGGCCTGGGATGTCTCCAGGGATGGTTCATCCACCACCTCTCTGGCCAACCTGGGCCAGGCTCTCACCACCCTCAGGGCCAACAATTCCTTCCTCATGTCCAGCCTGAATCTCCTTCCTTTAGTTTAAAACCATCAGCCCTTGTCCTATCACAACAGGCCCTGCTAAAAAGTCTTTACCCATCTTTCTTATTGCCCCCTTTTAAGTGCTGAAAGGCCACAATAAGTTCTCTCTGTACTGGCTTTCCCAGTTTAGCATCAAAATTGGCACTTGGCTGAACTACTCTGTACGGAGGAAACCCACTCATTTTAGGGACAGTTACGGTGCAGTCCCAGAGCATGTACTGGAGACAGCTGGGTGAATCCCCGTTACACTGTGGGAGGTAGAAGCAGTTAGATCCTGTGAACGCAGAGGAATTTTAAGGAGTCTGCAGGTTTTGATTTTAGCTTTTTTGCCTGATGGGATCTTGCTGGGCTGTGTGAGGATTTAGCTCCAGGTTGTCCGCAGGCTGTTGGGATTTGAATAACGGCTGTGCTGTGGGTTCTCTCTCCAGCCAACACCGGTTATCCTGCTGAAGGAGGGGACGGACACCTCACAGGGGATCCCCCAGCTCGTCAGCAACATCAATGCCTGCCAGGTTATCGCGGAAGCCGTGCGCACCACCCTGGGACCTCGGGGCATGGACAAGCTCATTGTGGATGACCGGGGTAAGTCCTGGGCTGTGGCTTTCCACAGACACCTGCAAAAGCCACTCGGGAAGAATCTCCCAGCACAGGGCACACTGTCAGCGTGCGTATTTACTCATATCTTTATATCAGTTAAAATCAGCAGACTTGAACTTCCTTACCCCATATTATACTGTCATCATAGAGGTTCAGTTTCTGTCTCGATGTTCAGTTTAACACCTTGGCTCTGATCTGTGTTGTTGAAGAGAAGGTGGTTGTCAGAACTACCTGAGAAACTACCTGTTTGCTGCCAAGTGGCCTGAGTTAAGGTGTTTGTGGTCTTTGTGGTGTGATTGGGTAGATCCAGAGTTCATGGGACTAGATGTGAGAAAATCTGTGCCAGAAGGGAGAAACTGTCTTCAACTTGGTCTTCAGGTATCTCTGACCATCCCTATGTAATTATTTTTTTAAAGTATATATAATAATATATGTAATGTGTAGAATTACTCAGCTCTTGTGGCAGAGTGTGAGGTCAGTGGATGTTACTGCATTGATTTATTGTATTTAAATTTTTTTTAATGTGTGTGATTTAGGGATGAGACTCATCCCTCTCTGAAAAGACTTGTATGAAGTCACTAAATTAATGTATTGTTTGTGGGGTTTTTTTATTGCTGTTAATGAATGGTGGGGTGAAAGGTCTTAGTGTTAATATTTACAAATAGGGCTCTAATAAATCCAATTATCCTTTTGAATAAAAGTTAACTTTACCTAATAACTAATACTCACTTCTAGTCTCTTTCTTCACATGAGTCTCAACCTAGAATATCTTTTTCTGTCTGTCTGGGGAGGCTTTTGAGGAGAGGGAAATGAATTTAAAGCCCCTGTTAATTGGTGTGAAGAGTCATTCTGCACTCAGATAACTTCACTTAATCTGCTCCAAAAGTGGACTAAAAAGGCGCTGTTAATATGGGATGGAGGCACCTGCTGAGACACCCTCTGTGAAACTCATGGGGGTGACCCTTTCACTTTCCTTTTTGGCCAGTTTATAATTGTGTATCTGTAGGAATGTATGAAAATATTGTTGTTCACATCTCAGATCACACAGGAGGAAAAAAAAAAGGCAATTTGGCTGAAGAAAAGTGACTTCTAAGTGGAAATTTTGGGATGAGAGCCTGTGGTTGTTTAGACGTAACAAAATTCACTGTGGTGCTGGATCAGGGCTTGGTCAGGGGACACTGTAGCATGATGATGGGTTGGGGACACATTTGACCTGCCAGGTGACCTGGTGGAGCGCAGTGAGAGTTACTGTTGCGTTAACGTCACTGTGAGGTCTGACCAGCTCCCTTGGGTGCCTTTAGAGAGTGACCAGGGCTTTACTTGTGGCAGTTGAACTTGAACTTCCCTTTCTACGTCACTCATAGGCAAAGCCACCATCTCCAATGATGGTGCCACCATCCTGAAGCTCCTTGACGTCGTCCATCCGGCTGCCAAGACCTTGGTGGACATCGCCAAATCACAAGATGCAGAGGTAGGAGGGCGGCCTGACTGCACTCGGAAGCACAAAGCGCAGCAGTGAGCTTGTTCCCTTTAGCGGTTGTGTGGACTTTGTGGGAATTGTTCGTGGAGTATCGACGTTTTTTCTGGTTTCTTTCTCGAGGCCTTATCTTCTGTGATGACTTTCAAATCTTTTCCACCTTTTCAGCCAGATCTGATGGGGGGTGGTTTGGAAATTTTAAAGCTATGAAGTTCACATTTTGTGAACATAAGTGACTGGGTAATGGTAATTCACCCTCAAACGGGATGTAGTCTGAACCCAGCCCTTCTTAATCATTAAAGAATCCAGCTGCAAATCTGCGAGCAGAGGAAATAGTGAAATCAGATTTCCTCTGGAAGCCCTGGCATGGTTTTGAAGTGCAGCGTGTGTTTTTTGAAGTGTGTGGGTGACACAACATTTCCTCTCCATGCAGGTTGGTGATGGTACCACCTCTGTAACTCTGCTCGCCGCCGAGTTCTTGAAACAAGTGAAGCCCTATGTGGAGGAAGGTCTTCATCCCCAGATCATCATCCGTGCCTTCCGCACAGCCACGCAGCTGGTAAGGCAGCGCTGCTCGTAGCTGAGGGGTGTATTTGGCTTCACCAGAGAGTTCTGTGATGGAAGTGGAAAAATAAACCACTTCCAGGCAAAAATCAGAAATTAATGGGCGTGGGGAGTGACAGCAGCAATCTTACGATATCTCACTGCAAACATCAGCTGCTTTCTCTGGTGTCAGTGAGCTGCTGTTACCAGCTGATACCTCTGCGGCGCTATTGCTTCCTTTGTTTTTCCTCCAAGGGTGAATAAATAAGTGGGAAAATTCATTTTCCCATTCTCCTGATCTCTGCTGATTTTTGGTAAACCTTGAGTCTCATTAAGCCCATAAATCCTGTTAAGCTGAATCTTCTTTGGAGGTTAAACCACCTCAGCATCTCCACATCTCTGCAGAAAACAGTGGAGCCGCTCTGAGCCCCTTCCCCATCCTCTTAAACGTATATTGGTGTGTTTCTCAGAATTACTGTACCGGAAGGGGTGGAATAGCTTAAATGCCTGAAACTTTTGCGGTGCTGAAGTAGGGAATAAAAGGTAACCTAAAATACAAAGAGAAAAGCCGGAGATGTGATCAGCTTACGAGCATGAATCATTAATCCAGCTGTCGGCTTGTGTTTTGACAGGCTGTAAACAAGATCAAAGACATTGCTGTGACGGTGAAGAAGGAAGATAAAGAGTAAGTTTCCCTTAGAGATGACCTGGTTGTGTGACTGGGGTTCAGTTCACTGGTGTGAGGGTGTTTCTGACTCCTCCAGCTGAGGTCTCGAGGTTGTGCCGAGCAGCTGTGGCCCCACACTGGGGTTATTACTGAGCTTTTGGAGTTTCCTGCTCCTCCAAGGGAGTTGCTGCGTTGTTGCTTGAACTGCAGGGATGTATTTAGGCCAGTGTCGCATGGAGGAAGCGAGATACCAAAATAAGTGGCCTGATTTCATTTTTTTTCCAGTGCTGGTGGAGACTTGCAGGCTTTGCTGCAGTCAGTGGCAGCGTTAAACACTGGGCGCTTCTGAGAAATCACATAGCTTTTTAGGTATTGAATTTGTGTAGATAGCTAATAGCAGTGAGGAGATGATTCCTTCAGCTGAGACGGGAATACTGGAGTTTTTCTCCCTGTGTTTTAAGCTCGTCTACTTGATCTGACCTTACTAGTACTTACAGTAAAATTTCAAGTTCAGCTGCATAACCATCTTAAATACACCAAAACAAGTTGTTCTGCTGTCCTGCAGTTCTCATGGTCAGCAGTAACTTGGGTGATAGAGCCTGGGAGCTGGATCTGTATTTCCCTGGGATCCTTGATATAATCTGCTCTGTATGTTGCCAGAGTGAATTCTTTAGAGAATTGCCACTGTGAGAGGGTTTAGCAAACTTCTCAGTACCTCAGGATGAAGGAGAGAATGCTGTTTTGCTCAGGTTTGTGGTGTTTAAAAGCCAACAGACCCAGCCAGTGCTGGTCTGATGCTCGGGATCTAAAAGGGAGAATTGCTTTTTGACAGTCTGGGCTTTGACATTTGTGCCTTGCTTTCCCTGTTGATACAAGGGAGCTGATCTTTGCCTCTATCTGAATGGATTAATCACACCATGCACAATGTTTTGTGAAAAAATCAGCAAGTGAACACAACCTTGTTTTTTAATTTCTTCCATGCAGCGAGCAGAGAAGCCTGCTGGAGAAATGTGCGGCCACAGCCCTGAGCTCTAAGCTCATCTCCCAGAGCAAGGAGTTTTTCTCCAAGATGGTTGTGGATGCTGTCATGATGTTGGACGACTTGTTACAACTCAAAATGATTGGAATCAAGAAGGTGCAAGGAGGTGCTCTGGAAGTAAGTTCTGTCGAGCCTGTCCCGAAAGGAGGGACAGGCGGGAGCTATCACCGCTCTTCTGAGTTGGCTTTAGCAGAAATGTAGCCGG
Organism: Nesoenas mayeri; assembly: GCF_963082525.1. NCBI lineage: Eukaryota > Metazoa > Chordata > Aves > Columbiformes > Columbidae > Nesoenas > Nesoenas mayeri. The sequence goes on along the minus strand of NC_137540.1, from coordinate 76,113,838 downwards.
GCTGCCTGTTTGGGAATTACCAAAGTGAAACAAAGCTGGTGATGTGAGGAAGAAAGAGCGAGTAGAGGTGGATTTATTTTCTGCAGATAGAGAGTCTGCTTTTTGAGCCAGATACGCTTATCTCAGGGGGGTACATAGCGTCATCTGTTGACCAAAAGGCCACCAGATATCCAGATCCATGAACCAGACTGCCTTCCAGCCCACTGCCAACAATGGAAGCTGCTGGGAGCTCTGTGGTAGAAGGTTTCTGAGACCTTGAGGTGCTGGAGCAAGTTGAGAAAAGGGAACAGAGCTGGTAAGGGGTTGGAGCACAAGTGTGATGGGAGCCGCTGAGGGACCTGGGGCGTTCAGCTGGAGAACAGGAGCTGAGGGGAGACCTTCTGATCTCTGAACTGCCTGAAAGGAGCTTGGAGCCAGGGGGGTCGGGCTCTGCTCCCCAGGAACAAGCGCCAGGAGCAGAGGAAACGGCCTCAAGTTGCACCAGGGAAGGTTGAGGTTGGATCTGGGAACAATTTCTTCCCCAAAGGGCTGTGGGGCATTGGAACAGGCTGCCCAGGGCAGTGCTGGAGTCACCATCCCTGGAGGGTTGGACAGACAGAGATGAGGTTCTCAGGACATGGAGTAGTGCCAGGGGTGTGTTAATGGTTGGACATAATGATCTTTAGGGTCTTTTCCAAGCAAAATGATTTTATTATTCTGAATTCCATTTTTATCTCTGCAAAGAATTAAACATTTTTTATGAGAAATCTTCGTTACTTCCAGAACTAGAAGCCCCACAGTCCCATTTTATTTACGAGTACAGGGTTGGCAAAAATGCACAGAAAACGTTACGAAGGAGTTGATGTAGCGGTGGGCAGGGCAGATGGAGTGTGTGTTTTGTACCACAGAGCTGGAATACCTGTCGTGTATGGGGCTGCACAGAGTTGTGTGCTGGGGACCTGTTCCTGGGCTCTAGGAGAACTGCTGTGTCCATGCTCTGTCCTGCCAAAGTTCGGCTTGTTGGACCCTGTAAATCGTGCTGCAGTCTCTGTGAATTATTATTCTGCAACTGTTACTGTCTGTAAACACTCTGCATGAGAATTTTCATTGAGAAGAGATGTTATAATTATGCCATTATCTTGCTCAGATAACTAATTGAGTGAATTAGGAAGGTTTCAGCAGCTGTTTTTGCAGTGCCTGGGCCTGCTGGCGTTCTGAGGCTTGCAGAAATTGGCCCCCTGGGGAGGGTGGTGTCTCCCGTTCTGGGTAGAAGCGCCTCTCCCTACTCCAAATTGTTTTACCCTTTTATTCTGCTGTCATTGGAGACCTGTATGAGGATGAGGCAAAGAATTTATGGCTCTGCTTTGCAAGGTTTGCTTGTGAGAGACCCTGGGTCATCTCACCATGTCAGCTAGAGGAGAAATTCTGTGCTTGTCCTTGCTCCTAAGGGATAAAGTTCCTCTTGGCAGAGCCGAGTCTGCAGCATGTGGTTAGATACTCATGGGTTGGTAGATTTAGATGCTGATTTTCTCTCCTAATCATGAAATCAAGAAGTTCGCTTCAAGGGGCAGCATTGGGCAGGGCTGTCCTGCTTTAAAACAGTCCAGGAGGTGGTGATGGAGCTTGGAAAAACAAATCAGGGCCAAAAATCTCCACGAGTGTGGGGCTGTGGATGAGCAGCATCTATCTTCAAAGGGTAAAAATGGGAAAGACATCAGAGAGAACAGATTGCTCCTCCCTTGATCTTCAGCTTGTGTGCAGCATCTTTCGCTACGGTGTCTTGAGGATTAGAAAGGAAGTGATAGAAGCTGATTTTTTTTTGAACAGAGGGAAGAAAATATTTGTTGCTTATTTGCTTTAAAAGTGGGTTAATCAAAGGAGACAGCTGTTGATGAGCGCTTTGTAAATGAGGCCTCTGACAGCAGGAGTCTCCAGTGGGAGTTATTAACCCTGTTGAGAACACCTTGGCAGGCTGAGCCTAAAACTAATCTCTGTTTTCAAGGACTCTCAGCTGGTGGCTGGAGTTGCCTTCAAGAAGACGTTCTCTTATGCCGGCTTCGAAATGCAGCCCAAGAAGTACCAGTCTCCCAAGATCGCCTTGTTGAATGTGGAGCTGGAGCTTAAAGCTGAGAAGGACAACGCTGAAGTCAGAGTAAACACGGTGGAGGTAAGAGCTGAATGGGAAGATTGTCCTCTGCTGGGCACTGGGGAGGCCAGACCTTGAATCCTGGGGTCAGTTTTGGGTCCCTCAGGCCAAGAAAGGCCTTGAGGTGCTGGAGCGAGTGGAGAGAAGGGAACGGAGGTGGTGAGGGGCTGGAGCACAAGTGTGATGGAGCGGCTGAGGGACCTGGGGGTTCAGCTGGAGAACAGGAGCTGAGGGGAGACCTTCTGATCTCTGAACTGCCTGAAAGGAGCTTGGAGCCAGGGGGGTCGGGCTCTGCTCTCCAGGAACAAGTGCCAGGAGCAGAGGAAACGGCCTCAAGTTGCGCCAGGGGAGGTTGAGGTTGGATCTGGGAACAATTTCTTCCCCAAAGGGCTGTGGGGCATTGGAACAGGCTGCCCAGGGCAGTGCTGGAGTCACCATCCCTGGAGGGTTGGACAGACGGACATGAGGTTCTCAGGACATGGGGCAGTGCCAGGGGTGGGTTATGCTTGGACATAGTGATCCTGAGGGTCTTTTCCAACCAAAATGATTCTATGATTCTGTTCCTCATGGCAGCTACTTGAGAGTCAGGAGGGTAAATGGGCTTGTCCTCTGACCTCCCTGAAAATCCCCAGTGGGTTATGGTGCCTTGTTTCGGAGGAGTGTCTGGCAGACTTGGAATTTCCGCATGTTTGTGCTCAGTCACTGTTCCATAGATGTGCAACGGCAAGTCGTCAGCTGTGTGATGACTTCTTTACATCTCGGAGTGGCCTTCAGGGAAAGCTTATTAATCAGTGCTTAAAATGCTGAGAAAGCCTTTCATGTTGGAGCAAACGAGATCACCATTTGGACAGTGGTTCTCTTTCCATCTTGTTGAAATACTTGTATGAAACGTGATAATTCTCTGACGCCTTCTTGGAAAATGCCGCAATGTTGTGAGCGTTTGGTTCCTGCATAATTGTGGTATCTAAAGATCCCTAGGTGCTTCATTTTTGGGATGTTTGCCCCAGTGATCTCAGTAATTATTCCCCTCTCTGCCGTGGTGAACACAGCGGTTGTTTCTGTTGCAGTCGCTGCCACGTGTGGTGTTGTTGCTCTTGTGAGCTGTCCAACTGGCTGTGATTCACAACACGTTCATGTAGCTGGTGAAGCCTGAGGTTTCTCAGGATCTGTGTTTCTCCTCTGTGATAGACACTGGAAGTCTCTGCACCCCAACATCCACTCACAGCTCTGTAAACACCTCTCAGACATCACTATAATCCCTTCTTCTTCCTCTTGAGCTGTTGTTGCCTCTCTGACAGTTCATCCAGCCCCTTATCTACTCAGTTTTGCTGCTGGAAACATTTTAGTACAATGGAGTGACCTAAAATCACCGATGAGCCTTAGAAAGCAGCTCTTTGTCAGGCCAGCATGGAGTGGCATCCCAGGCTGTTGTTTTAGCTGAGGTCTCCCTTCATGGGTGCTGTGGGTTGATGTTTGCCATCCTTTGTAACATGAGTGCTTGTCCGTTTCTCTCTTGTCCCTCCTAGGATTACCAGGCCATCGTGGATGCCGAGTGGAACATCTTGTACGACAAACTAGACAAAATCCACAAGTCAGGAGCCAAAGTCGTCCTGTCCAAACTTCCCATCGGTGATGTGGCCACTCAGTACTTTGCGGACAGAGACATGTTTTGTGCCGGCCGTGTCCCGGAAGAAGATCTGAAACGAACTATGATGGTGAGCTGCCGTGTTTCAGGATAAATAGTTTAGATTTAGTTTTAATGGTTCCAGGCTGGTCATTCCCAAAACAAGGCAGCAATTGATGACTGAACACATGCTCGTTACAAAGATTTAACATGAAAATGGCATAATTTTTGCCAATGTGGTTATTATATAAAGTTGCAGTATAATGAAAAAGCTGTTCCTTGATGGAATTAACAGTCATGCACTAACTGCATCTGTGCTGCTTTTTGTTTCTCTGTTGTTAAATATTAGGGACTGCATATTGCACCAGTAAAGGTTTATTTTCCCTAGTTCTTGCCTGTTCCGTTGTGCTTGTTTTTTTCCCAAGCTTTGTGTAGCTGCTGGACTCTAGAGCCTGTGAGTCAGCACTCAGAAGTAGCATCATCTTATTTTGCTGTCGAGGATTATTTTTGCTGTCGTAACCTGCCTTGATGCATGAGATGGGAGGGGAAGTAGAAGGGTTTTTTTCCTGAGTGGCCTGTGGGCTGGTTTTGCATGGGCTAAAAGCCCAGACCGTCTCTGAAGAGCAGGAGCCCGCTGGGCAAATTTGTCTTGTTTATCTCCTTTTGTCAGCGTTGATCTCCTTTCCGCGCAGGCCTGCGGCGGTTCCATTCAGACGAGTGTCAACGCTCTGTCAGACGATGTTCTGGGCCGATGTGAAGTCTTTGAGGAGACTCAGATTGGAGGAGAGAGGTAAATGCACCAGCTGTGAGCCTGTCGTCCTGTGTAAGGACTTGAATATGAGTGTGAAAAGTTAAGGTGTGAGCGCTGACAGGTTTGAGCATCTCTCAGGGTGATGGTGCGAAAACAAGGTTGGATTATTGTTGCTTTTAATGAGGTGGAGAGGGCAGGGAACATGAGTAAGCTTTCATCTAAACCTTAGTGCTCTTAAAATATATATATATTTGTTCCCCAGTGCCATGTAGAAGGTGTGGTGTTTTGCTTTCAGTCGTAACTGAAAGCAACGCATTTTGGGGTTGATGGTGGCACGTTGCTGCTGCTTTACTATCAGTGCACGTGAAGCTGGGTGCTATAATGTGTTTTTTCCACGTCACTAGAGGAGCAATCCTCTCTGGGGCTCCCTGCTAACATCTGCATCCCTGCCTGGTGAAAATGAGAGCACCGGTTTAGCGCAAAGCCCTGGCAATGGGAAGAGAGTGGATTTTCCTGGCTCAGCTTTAATTTCATTTGTATATTGCCTGGTTCTGCTCCTTCTTAGCTCAAGATCTGATCAGGATGCTGTGTAGGGTGAAACGGCCTCACTCAGGCATCCAGCTTGTAAAGAATTTCCCTGTTCCCGTACTGTTGTATTGGTGCAAAGCGTGTTGAGCAGTAACGCTGCTTCTCCATCACCTGAACCCTTGTTGTGCCCTTGGCAGGTATAACTTCTTCACGGGCTGCCCGAAGGCGAAGACTTGCACGATAATCCTGCGAGGGGGCGCGGAGCAGTTCATGGAGGAGACGGAACGCTCCCTGCACGACGCCATCATGATCGTCAGGAGAGCAATCAAGGTGAGGATCAGCCGAAATACCTCCCTGTGGAACCGGTGGCGGGGTTGGCGATGAACCTGGCACAGCTGGAGCTTTCTAGAAACCTTTTCACACACCAGCGTTTGGCTGAGGTCTCTGTGCAGAGACCAGGAGCGCGCAGACAAGCAGCGTCTGATCCATTCACTCGAGTGCTGTTCCTTGGCCAAAGCAGCGTTTTGCTGCAGTGTTGCCAACTGCTTTTTAGGTTTTTTGCCTTCTCTGTGGTACAGCTGTAACCTGGGCTTGCTGGCTTGTGGTGTGTTCTGTAAACACCTCCATCCTGGAGGGAACACAATCTTAGAATCGTAAACCATAGAATAGTTTGGGTTGAAAGGACCTTCAAAGCTCATCCATTCCCACACCTGCCATGAGCAGGGACATCTTCACCAGCTCAGGTTGCTCAGAGCCCCGTCCAGCCTGGCCTGGGATGTCTCCAGGGATGGTTCATCCACCACCTCTCGGCCAACGTGGGCCAGGCTCTCACCACCATCAGAGGCAAAAAAATCCTTGTGCTTCACATGTTAATGTGGTATTTTCTGGGTAAAAACAGCTTTGTGGCTGAGCGCCCTGAGGGGATGGGAAGAATCACAGCAAGATTTTTGGAACTGTTTTACTTCCAGAAAGAACATCCCGATCTCCCTGCTGAAACAAACAGGGAGAGGGGAGAAAAATAGGAGAACTTGGCTGCTAAGTGCTACTGTGAGTACCTAAAATTTGAAGCGCCCTACAAAAGGGAGAGAAGCTTGTCCAGCAGAAGGGGCCTGTGATCTGCTGTGTGTCCCCCCGTGTCCCCAAACCACCAGTTATCCCTGTGTGTGGCTGGAATGAGGTGCCGGTAGCTGCCACTCAAGGTTCTTGGCCTGTTTCTAAAGCATCCGGGGCTCTAAATTCCCTTAGACCTGGCGTTTCCACATCACCTTGACATAACACGGAGGAACAAAAACCTTTCCCCTTGTTTTCCAGAACGACTCGGTCGTTGCCGGCGGCGGCGCCATCGAGATGGAACTTTCCAAATACCTGCGGGACTATTCCAGGACCATTCCAGGCAAACAGCAGCTGCTGATTGGGGCTTACGCCAAAGCCCTGGAGATCATTCCCCGCCAGCTCTGCGACAACGCCGGCTTCGACGCCACCAACATCCTCAACAAGCTCCGCGCCAAACACGCGCAGGTGGGTCCCACCTTTGAACCCCGGGCCCTTGGGGAGAACCAGCAGCCTGTGTTAAGTCTATGTTAGGCTTGTGTACCCTCTTTGATTAAACACCGTGTTTTGTTTGCAGATCAAGCGTGGGCGCAGGTTTCTATAAAAGGAAATGATCCGTTTTCCCTTTGATCGCAGCTGTCGGGTGATTTCTAGAGCTGGGAGTTTTGATTTGCTTTTGAAAATGGCATCATTTGTCAGGAGGGAGGCTTCTATATTAAACATTAAAGTCATCAGAGCACAAAAGTTGGCTGAGCTGGGCGTTTTCCGGAGGAGCTGGAGTCCGAAGGTCCCGATTGGGATAATTTTGGATCTTGTGGCACGTGTGTGTGCACACAGTGGTGATTCATGCAGAGGTTGCCCCTTGGATTCCCTCAGAAGCAGCTGCTGTTTTGTGAGGTCACTCCCCCTAATTCAGAAGCAGCTGCTGTTTTGTGGGGTCACTCCCATTCATTTTCATCTTGCTGATGACTCGGGGAGTCAGAGGGACACCCCAAAATGAGCTACAAAAACTGGGGCTGTGGGTGGGAGAGTGAGACAGCGGTGGGGTGGGAATCAGTCCTGTAAATCTACAGCTTCCTTGTCAAGTGTCACCTATTTTTTGAAGCTTTACTGGCACCATTTGCTGACAAAAAAGGTTTTTTGGTGGTTTATTTTGTTCCCCTTCAAATATTCTTCTGTCACAAAGCAAGGTCCCATCTCTGCCTCTCCCTAAATATTCAAGTGTCTTTGCTTGCCCCCAATTCCCAACCAGCACAAAATTGACACCCTGTTGTCTCCCCGCAGGGCGGGATGTGGTACGGCGTGGACGTCAACAACGAGGACATCGCCGACAACTTCGAGGCCTGCGTGTGGGAACCGGCCATCGTGCGCATCAACGCGCTGACGGCCGCCTCCGAGGCCGCCTGCCTCATCGTCTCCGTGGACGAAACCATCAAAAACCCCCGGTCCACCGTGGACGCTGCGCCCAGCGCCCGGGGCCGCGGCCGGGGCCGGCCCCACAACCACTGAGACCCCGGTGAGACAGGGCTGGCGCTCTCCAAAGTGAAAATATAATTGATTTCTCACTTAATTAACGACCCATTCACCAGATGGTCATTTTGGGGCCTTGGTTAATTAGAGTCAAATCTTGGCCTTGGCAGCGGCGACCTCCTGTGAGCTGCGCTGCGCCGACACGTCCTACACAGCACTGATCCCCTTAGGCTCGGCTTATCCTCCGCATGGAAGCCGGGCTTAGCAGAGCCCTCTTCCACGCCGGCAGGTAGCACAGGGGGGTTGCTTGTATTTATACTTTTTATTTTGTTTATTCCATGCTGAGGGTTTTTGAACCCAGGCTCCAAACACAATAAAACAATGATGGTGTTTCAGTGGCAAACTGGGATTTTCTTTTTCTGCTGGGTGGTTAAAAAGTTAAACCTTTAAAGTGGCTTTTTTTGGGGGCTCCTGGTGCCTCAGGGGTGAATCGTGGGGTTGGGCAGGAAAATCCCTTTGGGCAACACGGGGGGACGAGGGTTTGGTGGGTTGAAATGAAGGAGAGTGGAAGAGATTTACTCTCAGCCCTTGGAGATCTCATTTAATTAGGGAAGTGACACCACAAAACGCATTAATTCTGTTCACAACTTATGAACCGGTTTGGTGCTGGGCACCACTGGCTCGGATTCAATGTGACCCCTGGGAGAGCGAAAGCCCCACCTCCATCTCAATAGTTTATTCAACACTGAATCATAAAATATCTCTTTACACACCTTATTTTTTTTGGTAATTCTTTAAATACACATTGTTTACACTCGGCAAAATTTCAAAGCAACAACATCAAAGTGCGTCTACAGGTGATAGTACCAACCAAAGTGCTAAAAACACGGTTTTCCCGCGGCCGAGGGGCGGCAGCTCCCCCCTTCCCCTCTCCTCAGCCCCTAAAACCACCCGGAGCCTCCTCTGACCCCCCAAATTCAGGCTGCACCCCACAATCTGCTGCTCCCCCCTCCAGAGCAGCATCGGGTGGATTTAGCATCAAGGAGCCGGTTTAGCATTGAGGGATCGTGGGGGAAAAGGGACGTTTGGTTCTCCAGACACTGGCACATTGCTGCGAAAAACACTAAAATAGACTTAAATTTATAGAGATCTTAAAAAAATAACTTAGGAGGTGAAGGCGCTGCCTTTGGGGAGGGGGAGTTGCTGGATGGGGGGAGCAAACGCTGCCAATTTAGGGAAACAATTGCGATTCCTGTAGATGTATATTTCTATCTATTTTCCTCTCCCTGGGGGCAGCGCGTCCTCTGATTATCTCTCAGCTTCCCACCCCCACATCATTGCACCCACTTGTCCCCGGCCCCGTTTGCCTCACCCGAGGCTGCATCAGAAAAACCCCATTTTTCCTGCTTTTGGGCACTTTGAGCTTTACTCCGGGGGTTATTTCATCACCCACTGACAGGGCAGGTTGAATCGCTCACCGCGCAACACCCTGTGATGCTTTATTCCCAATAAACCACCTCCAGTTGCTAAAATCTCCCTGTTCCCTGTTGATTGTTTTTTTTGGCACCGATTCCCAAATGCTTTCGCTGCACCTGAACCTGCAGGTTTTCAACCCAAAACGAGGGGCTGAAGTGATGCTGAAGCTCCTGGGGTTGGTTCCTGGCAGAGCCAAGATTTAAGACCCTTTACCAACCCTTTTAATGTGATTTTTTTGTTCTATTTTAACCAAATTCGGAGCCTTTTGGAGGATCCAACAAGCCACCCCAGCCGTGGCAGCTGGGACTGTGCCACACGATGAGATGGGATTTATTATCTTGCCTTTTTTATCTTGATAAAGAGGTTTAAATGGACGGAGCCAACCTGTGGGGTTTCCTGCTTTTCCTGTGGATCCCATATGAGAAAATCCAACACGCAAGGAGACAGAAAAACACGGATTTGGGATAAATTTGGCCCCTGAGGTGGCTTTGCTGATGATGTTCCTCTGGAGATCTCAGACCAGCACCTAAACTGAAGTGAAGGGGAACACCATGAGCATTGGCCATGGGGAAACTTTGGGCAAAATCACCTGAAAAAGGACTAAATCCCCCCAAAACTGGTCTCATGGGACCCATCCATCCAACCCCTGCCAGACATGGTCAGCACCATGACCTTGAGCATTGGAACAGGCTGCCCAGGGCAGTGCTGGAGTCACCACCCCTGGAGGGTTGGACAGACGGACAT